>NW_006159876.1:1687308-1711559 GCF_000334495.1 Tupaia belangeri chinensis | reverse complement strand
GCCCAGCCACTGCCGCGCAAGGCCCGGGGGGGCGCGCAGGCCCCGCCGCTGCAGCGCAAGGCCCCGGGGGCTGCGCCTTGGCTCTATATTTTTTAAAAATATTTTATAGGCCCAGCTGAGGGAGCCCACACTGATTGACAAACATGGGAGGCCCAGATTCAACTCCTGGCCCACTTTTCTTTTTTAATAATTATTTTATTTAACTTCATTTATTTATTTCAATTTAACCAGAGAGGGACAGAGTGAGAGTGAGAGAGAGAGGGAAAGTGAGAAAGCAAGCCGCCAGGTCAGGGACTCAAACCGCAGTCAGCCATGTGGGAATCCAGCACCCTTAACCACCACACCACCTGCCAGCCTCAACTCCCGGCCCACGTTAAAAGCCAGGCCCGTGGTGCATGTCTGTAGCCCCAGACACTCAGGAGGCTGAGGGAGGAGTACCATGACAGTAGTGAGAACCTGTCTGAGAACAGAAGAAAAACTGTTTTACAACCAGGAGTCCTTTGGCTGACCTCAGGGCCAGTACTCTCTGTGCCTGCTAAAATCCCAAGCCCATCAAATCTTTGAAAGGCAGTGAAGTTGAGCAGAACGAGCAGGCTGGCCATCACGATACCAACTGGACTACGGGCAGTTAATTTTCCCAGAAGGATCTGGCCATAACCCCTGGGTTCATTGTTTATGCAGTGAGTAGGCATAGACTTGATCTCTAGTGTCTTCATAATTGTGATCAGAACCAAACTACCATTCATTGAGCTGTTCTTTATGCCACGCATTGGCCTAAACACTCCAGATGCAGTGTCTCTAAGATTAACAGCTCTCCGCTGAGATAGGTTTGGTTTTTGTTTTTGTTTTTGTTTTTGTTTAGAGAGAGGTTTTTGTTTTCGTTTTTGTCTTTTTCTATAGGACGCTGCACTCGCTGGGAAGACAGAGAAACAGAAAGTGAGAAATCACCTCCCAGGGGATATGGCCACACCACAATCCCTTCTCCATTCTCTCCTGGGATCTTGGAGGAGATCAAGATGTAGCATGAGTTTCAAGCCACCAGGTCCAAGACTTGAACGTCAGTCAGCTGGGTGGGAGTCCAGCAACATAACTGCTGTGCTATCTTCTGATGAGATAGGTTTTATTATGTGCATTTTACAGATGAAGAAAAAGAAGTTCAGAGAATTTAAGCTACTTCCGCAAATGTCCCCAAGAGCTGACAGAAGCAGGCTGAGGGCCCAAATCAAAGCGTAGGTTCTTTCCTCCTGCTCTGAATGACCACACTGCATGCTTCTCCCACCAGGGGGCACGATCGAGGCATTCCCCCCTGCAGACAGCATCACCAACCTGACGGTGGACATGCTGATAGAGCCCAACGGGGAAATCCGGGTGCTGTCGACAGGGGACCAGTTCCACGCCGACGGCCCCTTCATCTCCTCTGGTACTACCATGCCTCAGACCTCGGTGGATCCCAACGCTCTCAATTGTCTGTGCCTCCAGATTGGAAAGGCCTGCAGAATGAAAGATGTAGTCGGCTACTTCTCTATAGATCTGGTGACTTTTATTGATCCAAGCACCTTGAAACAACAGGTAAGTCGAATCGATGCCACATGAAATACTGAGCGTGTAATGATTCTGCACCCTCCGCGCCCGTGGGGCAGGGACCGTGAGAGACCTTCTAACACTGCGCCCCGATGAGCTGTGTGTGACGGTGTCTCCGCAGTCTGTAGCAGTCCACGTGAGACCAGGCTGCCGTGCTGTGTGTGTGTGCATGTACCTGTGTGTGGCGTTTTTTAGACAGGGTCTTGCTGTGTCATATCCTCCTGCCTCAGCCTCCCAAGCATGCCGTTCCACGGGTACACGTCACCATGCCTAGCTGGGCTTAGTCTCTGTCTGGAAATGAGGGGGCAGGGTTATTTTATCTGCAAACAGTTGGCATTGTAGTGACTTTGGGGCCCGCAGTTGGCATGGTGGTTAAGATGCCGATCCCACATGACCACCAACTCCACGATTCCAGTCCCAGACCCTAAGGTTTGAAAAACACACTGGGCACATGTATATGCATGCCCAGAAGTTCTAGAGGAAAGTGGAGGAGAAGGGATTGTGGCATGGTCATCCCCCCTGGGGAGTGATTTCTCACTTTCCCTCTGTCTCTCTCTGGTGAGCACACATTTCCTATGGCCAAAATCTTAAAAGAAAAAAAAAAAAAGAAGAAGAAGAAGTCACCCTGGATGGCTCTGTTGGTTGGGCCTTCGATTCTGTCCAGTAGTACCAGGCCTGCATCTTATCATGAAACTGCTTTATGCCACCCAGGGATTGAGCCTATCTAAGCCTATTCTTGAACAGAAATCAATCACGAGAAAGAAATTAAGGGTCCTTGTTTCTATTTCTTTTCTTCTCTGAAATTCACCTAACAGCCTACGCTGTCAGTTTTTTTTTTTTTTTTAAGATGTACAGGAGGCAGGGGCAGCAGGTGGCATGGTGATGAAGGCGCTAGGCCCCCACATGGCTGTCCATGGTTTGGGTCTCAGACCCTGTGGCTTGTGTGTGTGTTCATGTGCGTGTGTACCCACAATCGCAAGAGGAGACTAGAGAAGGGACTGCGGCATGGCCATCCCCACCGGGGGGTGATTTTTCACTTTCCCCGTGACTGTCTCTCTCTCTCTCAGTCTCTCTCTGGCAAGTACACACACCCTATGGCAGAAACTCTAAAACATAAATAAACACAACTACGTTAAAATTTGAAAACGTACTGGGAAATATTACAGAAACATAAAAGGGCCTAAATAATAACGTAAGCGGTGCCGCGTTGCCCCCCCGGCGTAAGAAATGAGGTATGTCAGCGCCCTCCAGTCCTGCATGCCTGCCTCCGGGAGGAGCGGCCGCCTGCCGGTGTGTATCCCGCCCTCTCCCTCACGTTTACACGTTTCCTGCCCGTATGTCCCCAGAAGTAATATACAGTTTCATTTCGCATGTTTTTAAGCACTTTATAGATTCCATTCTACAGTACGCTTTTATTTATCCAATATTACCTTGTGAGATTCTTCGTGTGCATATGTATGGCTCTGATATGTATCATTTTGGATAACTAATGTTTTAAGAATTATTTAATTTAATTTATTTATTTAAATTTGGCCAGAGAGGGGCAGAGTAAGAGAGAAAGTGAGAAAAGCAAGCCACCAGGTCTGGGCGTGAACCGCAGTTGGCCATGTGGTAGGTAGTCCAGCACCCTTAACCACCACACCACCTGCTGGCCCCATGGATCAATCATTTTTAACCTTTTTTGTTTTGTTTCTTTCTCCCCACAAATTATAATGATTATGTTCACTACTATTTCACAGGACTCATTTTTTTTTTAATGTTCTAAACGTTGAAAGCAATCGCTTCTCAGCCTTTCGGCTAAGATCAAGGGTAAAATGTTCAGTTGCTTCTCTTGGTGCTGGGAATCCCCTCTCTAAACGGTGAACTAGCCTCCCTCTCCTCATTCCCTCTGGCCATCAAGCATTGTAAATATACTTCCGTTGTTTTAGATCGCTTATTGTTTTACGGTTCTCCATTTCAGTCAGCTGATGGCTTCTGAGTGCGCGTGCATGTTTTTGGCAGTTTTCCGTTCGCTCGGTAATCATCTTCCGTTTGCTTTTCCGGGCCCTGCACTGTCCTGCACTCTGTTCTTACGCCTGCTCGTTGACAGAGAAAAGGACAAACTGAAGGGCATGCAGAAATCTACCTGGGGTGGAAGGAGGACAGAAAATGTGCCTCTAGAGGAAACGGGGAAGGCAGGGGAGGCCCTCCTCAAATATTTGGCATGCGTGAGGAAAATGAAATCTGAGGTCCCGAGCTGTAGGGGAGGGTGGGACTATGGGAACCACTGAGTCGTGGTGCAGAGAGGCTTGCGCCCAGCAGTGAGAGGGACCTCCACATGCTGCATCGGTCCTTCCAGGCTTCTGAGAGCAAGGTCCCTCCACTCGGCTGGTCCACCTACCTGGCCAACCTCGTGTCACTCTAACTCCCCCTCCTTCTCTCTTGTACGTCTCCACGGTCTCTCAGCCTCTCACTCATCTTCCTGCCCTCTGCCGCAGGACGTGGCTCATGCAGCCCTCTGCCTGAGATGTTCTCACTCATTTCTTTCTTTTCTTTGACTCATTAACACCCTTCCCATCTATCATCCTTCAGCTCCAGCCGCACTACCGAAACCTTTCCTGACCTTTCCAACAAAGTCGAATTCTCCTGTTTGAGGTTCTTACGGCATCACGTCGCTCTCTCTCGCTGCTTAGCTCAGTTGTAAACTTATTGTCACATGATTATCTCATATCCATGCCCCCTCCGGACTACCACCTCCCTAATGAGGTGTACTATGTCTCCTTGTCCCCCACTGTACTGTCAGTCCTAGCACAAGGTAGGTGTTCAGGAAATACTTGCCCCGCGAGTGAACAGTAGAGGTGTTCTAGCAGATGCTGACTGGTGTGGCCGAGGCTTTTAGAGGAGCCTACACATTAGTTAGAAGAATAGGACGGATGAATAGTGGCTTCCGATCCCCTGATTTTACTATGCAATGAGTTCTGCTGGCCCCTTCTCATCAATAATTGAATACAAGGTCATTTGTCTTACAATTATCAATAGGACAGCAGAAGAAGTCCTTAGTGGCGACACCAAAGGCTTTTCCTATATTAGCTATGGAAGTTTATGGACGTTCTCTGTATATAATTATTTGCAAGTCACTGGCATATCCCGTAGTCAGAGCAAAAGATATTCTGAGCAAAGGATATCGGCTCAAAGAGCACCTTAATTCCTTTCCTACTTATCATGCCTTCCAATGTCAGTGAAGAGACTGCCCTCCTACCTAGAACTCCCACTAATGTGTCTGTTCACTTGATGGTACCCGATAGGTTGTGTAGGCTGTCTTCATTCTTTTTTCTCTTCTTTCTTATTCTTTTTTTCTCTCTCTCTTTTTTTGACTGTATGATCTCAAAAGACATATTCAACGTCAGAGTTTTTTTTTTCTTCTGCTTGATCTAGTCTGCTGTTGAAGCTCTCTATTGCTTTTGTTTTTGTTTTTTCAGAGACAGATGTTTGCTATAGGGTGTGTGCACCTGCCAGAGAGACAGACACAGAGAGAGAGAGAGGTTAGAAATCACCGCCCAGGGAGGATGACCATGCTACAATCCTTTCTCTTCCATTCTCCTCTCAAGATTTTACACACATGTAACCAGTATGAGTTTAAAGTCACCAGGTCTGGGATTCAAACTGTGGTCGGCTATGTGGGAGTCCAGTGCCTTAATCACCATACAGCCTGCTGGCCCTCTCTATTTTATTTTTTATTTCATTTATTGAGTTCTTCAGTTTCAAGATTTGGGCTTTTTTTTTATGATTTCTATCTTTTTAGCAAATGTCTTGTCTGATCACTTTTCTTGATTGAGTTGTCTATATTTTTTCTTTAAATCTCATTGAGATTTTTTTTTTAGGATCATTATTTTGAATTCTTTTTTGAGCATCTCAAATTTTTTCTTTTCTTTTGGATCAGTTACTGGAGAATTATTGTGTTCTTTTGAAGATGTTATGTTTCCTTGTTTTTTCATGTTTCTCGTGTCCCTACATGGGTATCTGATCCATGGTGGGTTGGTCACCTCTTCTGATTTTACAGAGTGGCTTTCTTATGGGAAGATATTTTCCCGAAGCTGGATCATACAGTGTCAGCTGGGTAGGGTGTTTGGTTTGGGTTCTTTATGATACAGTCTCCCTGTGACTTTTCTGGATGTCACCAACATCATTGGCGTCTGCAAATGGCCCAATTGCTTCAGACTGCGAGTGTTCGTGGTATTGGCGATGCAACTTTTCTGGGTGTGGGGGTCACCCAGTGGGCTGCTTGGCCACCTGCAGTGATGCAGGCCAAGGATGTGGGGCTGCAGTGTCTGGGGAGTATGCTGGCCTTGGTGGTGGAGGGAGTGGTCACCCAGGGCAACAGGAGCTGGGAGTCCTGGCACACAGGGACTGGCATATTATCAGCCTCTCGTTTTTACCAGTCTAACAGATAAAACAGTACCTTGTTTCACTCAGTATTTCTTTGATTTTTAGTGGTGAAGAACATCTTTCTGTGTTTGTTGTTCATGTATATATCTTTTTGTAATTGCTTGTTCATATCTTTTGCTCTTTTAGGGCCGTAATACTAGCGTTGGTTTATAGGGGCTCTTTGTTCAAAAGAAACTCTTATCTTGGGAACCAGCAGTTAGCGTAATGGCTATGTCGCTGGACTCCCATGTAGTCGACCGTGGTTCACGTCCCGGACCCAGTGGCTTAAAACTCACGCCGGGCGTGTGTGCGTGCGTGCCCAAGATCCCGAGAGGAGAATGGAGGAGAAGGGATTGCGGCATGACCATTCCCCCTGGGAGGTGATTTCTCGCTTTCTGTCTCTCTGTCTCTCTCTGTCTGTCTGGCGAGCGCACGCGCCCTATAGCAAAAACCTCTCAAAAAAAAAAAAAAAGAAAGAAACTCTTATCATTTGACTGCTATACATGTTGCAAGCATCTTCTCTCGAATTGTCATTTGTGACCTTTCTTTCTTTAAAGTCGTATTTGTCACCATTTTCCTTTGTGACATATTGATAATATTTGTAAGGAGGTGTTCCAAGCATGCCCCATGTCTTACTAATACCTCATCAAATTCCACCCACCTAACTTAGTCTCAGTTGCTGTGGTTCTGCTGAGTCAGTCACCACTACGATGATGGTAATTTTCCATTTCGTCATTCTTTTTGCTTTTGTTAGTTGGCAAGCTACTGCGAGGAAAAGGGTTTTCCTTCACCTTTTCATGCACGTCTGCATGTATGTATTTATAGTAGTATGAACCCATAGATTCCTATTTTATCTTATGGGTTGAATTTTCTTACTTTTAATGCTCAAAGTGTTCCAGATTTGTCCAGTGGGAAACCTTTCAGGGTGACCCTTGTGTCCTTTTTATGTGTCCTCATTGTTCTTTGAGCATCGTCGTCCTGCTTTCTGGCATAATAAGATGTTCCAGACTCATTTTCTGTTTAGCCAGCCACCGACCTAGAATCCACCCGGCAGCCCTGTTTGCTTCAGTGGAGGATGGCATTAAGATCTCTGCTCCTAGAGCTCTCATTGCTAGGGGGGTGTTTTTGCTTCTGGGGGAAAAGCTAGGAAATATATGTATTATATATGTATAATATGTGCATGTAAGTATACAGACACACACACATATATACACAAAGCATACATGGATACACACACACGCGCACGCACGCCTATAGCTATTTCAGTATCTCTCAGTGCATATATTTTTAAAAGTTCGTTTCTACCAGTGCCTCTAATTCCAATCTAAGACCTCAAGATTATTTATAGATTTCTCCTTTTCCACACTTAAAAATAAATAGCTTCTCCAACAGTGAGGAACCTGAGACTTTTTATTCTCCATATAGTCATTTCTTTTCCTCATCACTTCGCTTGGTTAATATAATGTAACCCATCTTCCAACCGCTCCTGCCTCCTCCTTTAGCAGCCACATCTGTGCCCCACCCCGTGCCCCATGTACAAGGATGCCAAACCCTACCACCTGTGGTGTGCGTCATCATTCTAGGGTTTTACATAGCCAAACCTAGCTCCTTTTCTAAATTGCTAGATTTATTTGACCTTAATATCTTCTCTCCTCTTCAGTTTTCTCAGCTATATAATGAGGAGATTAGCTCTCTTTCACTTTGGAGGAAACTTACAGTTCAAAAATTACTTGTTTTAATAACATTTCACAGTAGTTATTTTTGTATAATCAAATTCAAAATTTTATAATTATAATAATAAGAAAACTCCACTTTGAAAACAGTCACAAGTAGGGCCAACTGGTGGCATGGTGGTTCAGGTGGTTCCAGTCCTGGACCTGGTGGCTTGAAAAACACACCAGGCATGTGTGTGTGTGCATGCCCAAAATCACCAGAGAAGAATAGAGGAGAAGGAACTGTGGTGTGGCCATTTACCTGGGGGATGATTTCTCACTGTCCATCTCTCTCTCCTTGTCTCTGTCACTCTCTGGTGAGCACGCGTGCCCTACAATGAAACAAAAAAGAGAAAAGGAAAAAAGGAAGGAAGGAAGCAAGGAGGAAATTATCACAAAGATTTATACACACATACACAAGGAGTCTCAAAAATTTCACAGAAAACATTTTTATGATAAAAGAATGCCTGCATTTCAGTCTTTTCGCATCAAAGAAACTTGTCTAACTTGTGATAGAATGTCTAGACAGGACCTATCACTACTTTGAAGCACTTAGAAGGATAAGATGCTAGTTCGAAAAAGTGCCTTTATTAGAATAACAAGAATTTTACTAAAATTGAAGGAAAACATCAAAATTACAGTGAGGCATGAGTGAAAAAATGGTGAAATCAGTGGTGATTTACTAAAAGTTTATGGGGACAATGCCCAAAGAAATAGCAGTTTACAGATAAACAACTTTAGAAAGGATGCGACCATGTTGAAGATGATGCCTTCAGTGGCGGACTATCTGCATCAATTCACAAGGAAAAAACCATCCTGTTAGTGCCCTAGTTGAAGGGGCTTAGTGACTCACAATGGAAACAATAGCCAGCACCACAGATACCTCAGTTGGTTCAGCTTACACACTTGTGCTTGATGGGTCCCAGACCAGCTGCAAGTAAGAGCACTTACAGAAGAAATTTTAGCAGGCGGGATTGGGACCAGCAGGTGGCGTACCGGTTACGTCGCTGGACTCCCACGTGAAAGTACATGCCTGAGAGGTAGGAGCAGGCCTGGGCGGACAGTGGCTCAGAAGGCCCTGGCAATTACATTCTGTGAGATTTACAGGGTTTTGTTTTTTGGTTTTTTGTTTGTTTGTTTGGTTGGTTTTGTAACTTTATTTGAAAATCAGCAGTTAATTCTCATCCACATTAACTGTCTGTAGATTTTCGAATGTGGTAACAGGTACACAGGTCACCAGAGTGTAGAGCTTGTTGGGTGAATCTTCATCCTCGTTTCGTTTTCTGGACAACTGCACACAGATTCGATTTGGGACGTTCCTTATTCCTTTGGCCCAGACAGCTTTGTTGAGCCTGGTATCAGTGCGTACATCTGGAGTCCCCATCTCCTTCGTGGCGAATTTCCAGATTTCTCTGAATGCCCGAGGGACACGTTTCTTGAAGCCGATGCCAGGGATGCACTTGTGAACGTCAATGGTGTACTCCTGGGTCACCACCTCGTTGATGGCAGAACGGCCCTTCTTCTCGCCACCCTTCTTTACGGGAGCCATTCTGCCCGGCCTATGCTGGAAAGCGAGATTTACAGTTTTTTAATCTAGGTCTATCAAAGGTGGCTGGGCCTACTGATTCCTCATTGGCTGTATCAAATGTGGTTTAGCTCACTGACCCATCTCATTGGCTATATCAAATGCAGCGTAATAGTTAGACACCCCCCACTGGAAATCAATCTACCTGTGTTACCTTGGGCAGGAATTTTCCTTTCTTCTGTGATTGGTTTTTCTATCTAGCCACATGGTTAGACCCTCCAACCCCCTTACCCGCTTCCATTTGCTAGCTTCCTCCTGCCTCACTGTCCTGTCTTGATTTAGCCACACAAAAGACTCCTAACTTACGGAACTATAACTAAAAAAATGCCTGCGTTAAGCTAGTAAGTTTGTGGCGATTTGTTACAGCAGCAGTAGGAAACTGATACGGAGGAAGATGGCTATTCTGTGCTCTGGGCCTTCTGCATTTGCATTTCCTAAAGTATACATGTATTATACTTCTAACTAGAAAAAAAAATGAGTGGCCATCATAAGTTTGTTTGAATGTAACAGTTTGCAAAGAACTTTCACATGCACGATCTCACATACACACATGGGGAGCAGAAAACCGAGGCAACTGCATCCATTTCAGATTCTTGCCTGCTGGCTCCGCCTGAGCCCCCATAACTTCCTGTGCCGGCACAGTGGGTGCAAAGGGCAGGGAAGCCAAGAGGAATAGACAGGAGGACAGGGATGCACCAAGGACAGGTCCACAGTGTGGATCACTCCAGATAAGACGGTGCAAAATTCTGTCTAGACCTAAGGTTAAGATGAGCTTCTGGAGTAGCAGTCAGGATAGATAGTTTTAGATATGTGGGATTTAAAAATCAGGGACATCAGGCAAAATACAAGGTCAGTTTGTAACTGGAACCCTGGTACCAACTTCTGGTTCAGCTGCTTGTCTCCCAGAAGCCAGTACTCAATGGATAAATGTTGGTGGAAAGAAAAGGGTTTGTTTTTGGCTTTTTTTTTTTTTTAGAATTATTTGTTTTATTTTATTTATTATTATTATTTAATGTGACCAGAGAGAGATAGACAGAAAGAGAGAAAGGGAAAGTGAGAAAGCAAGTTGCTAGTTCCAGGACTTGAACCACGGTTGGCCATGTGGGAGTCCCGTGCCTTAACCACGATGCTACCTGCCAGCCCCAGAAGGGTGGTTTTATCCAGGAAGCTAGCAATCTGGGGGACGTGGCAGACTAGAAGGTCCCAAGACCTTCTCCCAAGTTACAGGTCATCACAAGGGTAAAAAAAGGGAAAGCAATGAGGGCCCACGTGTTCACGTTTGAGCTGATGAAATCTCAGCTGATCATGCAGGAGGAGGCTGGGGGCATTTCCCCTTCTCTGTCTCCACAGCCTGGTATCTACAGACTTAACAAGGTTCTTAACTTCCATTAGTTAAGCATTAGGCTAGATCCGTTGTGAGGGAGGTGAAAGATCTGGCTTTGTCATGTTCATTGTGAAAGGAATGAAAGACAGAAGTTAAAGGCTGGTTTTCCTAAAGGTTACTCCATTAAGATGGTCTCCAAGATGAAGTACAATATGGAGTCACTTTGGCTCTCATGGCTCCGTTACAGCCATAACCAAGGGAGCACAGTAAAAAGGGACCAGCCTCTGAGACATGAGGATGGGGCACAATACAAATCACTCCCACCTGTGAGCCTAGGTCCAAGATTCCAGCTTTCCAGGGAATGGAGCAATTCGGAACACTTGACATTCTAGAGTACTCAGAGCTCCAAGGTGGCCGTGCGGAGATCTCGCGTCCCACATGAGGGTGAGGGGAGAGGCTCTGCCCCATACTACGGCCAAGGGTCCAACCCTTAAGCACAGAACAACCGAAGCTACGTCCAGACCCAAGGGGCCCTGGAGCCAGGGACAGTGATGGACAGTGTCTGGGATCGAGGAGGTTCTTGTGTTCGCTTTGGCAGCACACGTACTATCTAGTGGGTTCTAGAAGGAGCAGGAAGTACTTACCAAAGGCTTTAGGTTGAGGAGAGACTGGCATGTTCACTGGACACTTTCTGGGGCCCGCTTCAGCCCTGTGCTAGGTCCTGAGGGAACAGAGAGCGGTAAGACATGGTCCCCACGGTGAAGAAATGGATTTCATATGCGTCATCCAGTCCCATCTGAGAAACATGCACAAGGTTGTTCTGTGCTCTTACTGGTTCATAGGCCTCCGTGAGAAGTTTAAGTCCTCTGGAGGATGAGCAGCCTGGCGCTTTTTACGTCTTCCTGATGTGGAAACACAGTGGTGGTCACAGCGGGCCAGCCCCCTAATCCTTATTTGTTGATTGATGTAATCTAGATAATCCCAGTCTGTAGAACCTGCTTACTCACCTTTGGGAAACTCTAACCCAACAACCAATGTTTATTGAGCATCTATTATGTGCAAGCCATTATGCTAGATGCTGAGAAGCTGCAAAGATGCAAAAGACAGGGAGGCGCCTGCCCTCAGGGAGCTCACAATCTCCTTGAGGAGCCAGACTTGGAAAAGGAATTGCAAAGAAAGGCTTCAGTGACAACTACATGAACAATAAAAGAGACATCAAAAAGGTAATGTCAGTTTAACTGCCAAATGATTTGCTGCATGAATTCAGGGAAGACAGAGGGCCCTTCTGTTTGGAGCCATCAAGAAAGGCTTTACAGAGTAAAGGGGTTGGAGCTGAAAGATAACTAGGATTCGAAGGAGGGTGGAAAAGAGCAGAAAGAGGCAATGAAGGATGGTGGTTAAAAACACACAGTATGCGGGGGTACAATGATAGTCTGAATCTTAACACACGCCACGTCCCACTCAGCGCGTAGGAACTGTGATTTTATAATACTCTCTAATTCCTTTTAGTTTTCTGTAGTCAGATAGATTGGCAGGCCAGCAGATGGTGTAGTGGTCCAAGCTGGACTCCCACTTGGCTGACAGAGGTTCGAGTCCTGGATCCAGTGGCTTGAAAATCACACCGGGTGTGAGTGCGTATATGCCCAAGATCCCAGGAGGAGAATGGAGGATAAAGAAATGTGGTGTGGCCATCCCCCTTGAGGAGTGATTTCTCGCTTTCCCTCTGTGTGTGTGTGTCTCTCTCTCCAGCGAGGGCACGTGCCCTATGGCAAAAACCTCTTAAAAAAAAAAAAAAAGAAGAAGAAGAAAAGAAAAGAAAAGAAAAAAGAAAGAAGGATTGGCAAAGATGCTCTCTGTGGAAATTTCATCTTGAAAAGATCTTTGTTTTTAGATAGCTGTGAATTTTTGAAACAATTTTTACCATTATGACTATTGGTGGTTATTACCATTCATAAAAAGAAAAAAGAGGATTAGCAGGTGGTGTGGAGATTAGAGCAGGTGGATCCCACATGGCCGACTACACAGTTCAAGTCCCAGACTTGCTGGATTGAAAACATGTCAGGCATGTGTGCCCCAGACCGAGAGACTAATGGGGGGTCAGGGATTGTGGTGTGGCCATACCCCCTGGGGGCGATTTCTCACTTTCCTTCTCTCTCTGTCTCTCTCCAGGGTGCTCACACACCCATGAAAAAACTGAAAAATAAAAGGGAAGGAAATGAAATTCAATCTTTAAGAAAAGAGTCAGATGAAAACTGGCTCTTTCTAGATGTGAAGGCACTTCAAAAAGTTCATGGAAAATAGAATTCAAGTACAATTCTATTTTGGTACAAAAAGTGTTCTGAAATTCATGGATAATTTTTCATAAGCATTTTCCAAGAACTTTTCAAAGACCACCCCCGCCATAGGTAGCTACAAAAGAAAATGAGGATTATCACAAAGCACAAATTGTGAGGAAAGACATTGTTGACAGAAAAATAACCAGCTGTAAAAATTAATAATTAATAATTAATGTGGTTTATTTCCAAGTCAAATATGAGTAGCCTAGGCCCGGAGAAGAGGCACACATGCCTTCCTCAGGGTGATCATGTACAGAGGTTCCTTTTATTTGTTTTTGAGATTGACAGACAAAATTTAGTGAAGAGATTTTCCATTGCTCTGGCCCAAAAAGGTGGGACATGGGGGGGGGGGGGTCAGGCTTGTGGGTTGGTGGGTTCTACAACTCTTAGGTTGAAGGTAGGTTATAGGTGGGTTCCACAATTCCTGGGCTGGTGATTAGAAGGGAAGAGCTGTGTCTTGGGAAGAGATTAGTTAAAGAGAGGCTTAATCTACATCTCAAGGAAAAGGGAAGTTCAGTGTCTGGGGAAGAGAAAAGCACAAGAATACGCTGTAATGGGTTGAAATCTACATCTCAAAGCTACTATGCCAGGGGCAGGAGGTAGGAAGAATCCTGTTAATGGAAAAGAAATGGTCTGCTAATGTTTGTGGGCATGACTTCCCCAGTCCCTTTTGAAAAGATTTTGGAAAATAGGGAAAGTAGTCAGACTTGTGTCCACAACAGAAATGGAGCCCTGGTATATACCACGGCATGCAGTCTGCAAATTCTCATATCCACGTATATTTTTGTTCACGGTGATGGTAACGGGTCCTGGCCCCAGACTCCTCTCTAACCTGGGTGACACCGTGGGCAGCTCACTTCACCTCTCTGAGCCTTGTGTTAGCAACCTGTCAAGTCCTGCCCTCTCACAGGTGCTCTGCCAGGCTGAGCAGACAGAAGGCCCTGTTCTTATTCAATCAAATGGCGTAACCACATGGAAAACTATCGCCAGAGTGCCCAGCAGGTTCTCAAACTGTGAACGGAATCTGAATTGAATTAGCATTATCTTTAAAAGTTACTGAACATTACCATCATCTCGAAGTGATATATAAGCATCAAAAGTGAATACATTTATTCGAGAGAATGCAAAAGCCAAGGTCTACAGAACACAATTCCTTCTCTTTCTTTTCTGTATATCCAGCACCTAGCAGTCTGTCTCACTTATAATAGATGCTCAATAAATATTTATTAAATGAGTGAATGAATACTGCTCTCTGAGTCCCCCTCTAGTCCTCTCATTTGCAAGGTCTTCCTACCTCTATTTTCAAGATATACAAGGTATTCACCAAGGGAGCTCAATGAGATTTACTTTTTCTCTTTAGGGAAGGTATTTTATTTATATATAAGAAGGTTAACAGTATATATCTAAATTAAATTTTAATAGGCCTTTGGTATAAACAGAAGCGCCCGTTAGTCAGTCTTTTTAAATGCTGTAATAGGCACATTGTTAATCACAAGTTAATACCTAGTGAAGGGAAAATACATCCCCAAGGATTCTGAGGCATTAAAGTAAAAGACCTGTCCCTTTAAGAGGTCTGCATCTTTGTGTCAGAGAAAGAGACCTGCAATTCACAAGTAATAGCAATGCCGGTGCTGATGATGGCTTCTGCAGAAAGCACGACAGTGGTGACGGGTTTTAGAGTGGAAGCGATCAGTCTGGTTTTCTTTTCTTTCTTCATGATAGAGCACACGCCACATGTGTGAGAGAGAGAGAAGCGCCCTCTACCGAGTCTGGGCACACCGCGATCCCCTTCCCCCAGCCCTCCGGCCACGGGCTCCTGGGTCCTTGTGTGTGTGCCTTGTATGCGCTGACCAGCCTGGGGACTTGAACTGTGGTTGCCAAGCAGAATGCAGCTTCTCTTGAGCCGCACATCACCACTATCTGTACGACTATGTCCGCATGTATGTAGGCATGTCTGATCACGATTTCTGTACCCTTTCATCCGCAGACAGACACTTGGCTGGCTCCACATTCTGGCTCTGTGAGCCATACCACGGTGAATGTGCTGGCCCAGATAGCATCATTTTATTTTGTTTGGACACACCTACAAGTGAGACTGCTGTACCGTATCCAGCAATTTTTTGAGCAGCCTCCATACTGTTTTCCACAGTGGCTACAACATTTATATAGCATGTATCAATGTTGCACCACAACCTCACCAACACTTGTTATCTTTTGGCTTTTTTTTAATTGCCAGAGGGTGGATGCATTCACCAGAGAAAACTAAAGAGAGAGAGAATGTGCACCCTCCCCAAATAGGGTATGGTGATGCCGCAGTCCCTTCTCCTCCATTTTTCCATTCCTCCAGGATTAGAGCAAGTGAGCACATGCATCCATGTGTTTTTCAAACTGCCAGGACCAGGATTTGAACCTTGGTCCGTCATAGGGGATCCTGGTTCCTTAACCACTAGGCTATGGGGCTCACCCATCTTTTGGCTTTTTGACAAGTTACCCTAACATGTGTGAGGTGAGAGCTCATTGTGGTTTGGATTTACACAGTTAATTGTGTTGAGCATCCGTTGGCCATTTGTATGTTTTCTTTGCGAAAACGTACATTTTCGGGTCCTTTGTCTGTTTTTTCACTGGGTTGTTGTTTTGCAGTTAAGATATATGAGTTCTCCAAAATTGTCCTTAACCTTTACCGCAGGTTACTTTTACTTTACCATAACGTCGGGGTGACAAAGTGTGAGGTAATTTGTTCTAGGCCCTACCTATTTCTTTTTTCTATTTTTTTAAAAGATTTATTTATTTATTTATTTATTCGTTCATTCATTCATTTTAATTTAACCAGAGAGAGATACACAGAGAGAGAGAGGAAAGTGAGAAAGCAAGCCACCAGGTCTAGGACTTGAACCCTGGTCGTCGGCCATGTGGGACTGTCCAGTGCCTTAACCACCACGCCACCTGCTGGTCCCAGCTACCTACCTATTTCTTAAGACAGCCCTGAACACCCCCCCACACACTAGGTGGCACTCAGTGCTTTTCTCAATGATCACATCTCTCACCCACAGGACTCTCGCAGCAAGCAAGCCTGGGGGCTCCGTAGGTAGTACCTGCTCCCATTTCACCTCCCACATACTCTTCATCCTGACACTTGCCTTTCCTTTCATTTCTGTCAATAACAACTTCCCTTCCTTCAAAGCATCTTCCAGAATCCAGCTTCTCATGGAAGCCACCTTAATTAATCCCCCTTCAACTGCCACTGCATTCCCCACTGTCTCGGAGCTGAGGTATAGTATAGACAGCCACAGTCATTATTAGTAATAGTAACTGTCTATTGGTTGCTGTCACATGCCAGGCCCTCTGTTCCATACTGTACATGTAGTAACCCTGGTCCTCATGTTCTGGGAGGTGGGCATTATCACCCCTACCTTGCAGATGTACGAACTGAGACTCAAGGGACTTCTTCCAGGTCCCACAGCTAGTAGGTGGCCAGTCCCGTGTTGAGACCCGGGCTCTGGCTGCCAGGCCTCTGCTCTCTCTCACCATGGTCCTGCGTCAGACTGATAGTGACTTCCTTTTAAGCATCTCCCCCCCTCATCACTACCGCCAGAGAAAATGTCTGTTTCTCTTGTCGATCCTCAATATGCTTGTCGAATTGAGCTGAGCAGCTTAAAGCCGGAAAACACATCTCCCATTTTTTTAATATATTCCATCCTTGTGCTCAGCACATAAGGTAATCATTAAATGTTAATGACTAAGCGAACTGGAATAAAATCAGTGTTGTGGTAGCCATTTTTAAACTTTAAGAGTTTAAATGTGCAGCCTATACACACCACCACAGCTGGGAGCGCCATATTGTCATTAAGCCAGAAGGTGGATTCACGGGATGGGAACATTGAAAACAGACACCACAAGAATGGTTAAGGCGGTTTTCCAAACCACTTTCTACAAGTGCTACTGCTTTTCTCCCCATAATAATTTCACGATGATTAGCCTTCTAGGTGAGAAATTCCAGGCAAAAAAAAAAAAAAAAAAAGCTGAACATCAGAAATGAGAATACCCACTAACACACTGGGTCGAGGTTGGAGGTGACATGGTTGGCGAGTGCGTCCTCGTTGCCAAGCTGGTCAAGAATACAGAAGAATCGCCATTGAGGTTTCCATTCTGGGCTTTCTCTCCCAGAGTAAATGCCTTTGTTCTGATCACTAGTTGATGAAAGGCAATCTCGCATCCCAACACATATGGATAGCAAACTGTGTATTTGGTGAGGGATGGTAGAAATGCCACCCATTTCTGCTTCCTTTGCTCATAGCACGCAATTTCCTACTTTTTGCCAAAACCTTACTATGTAGCTTTTTAACTTAATTAAATATATAGGCAATTACTGACACCATCTGTCTTCATAGAAAAAGAACAAGAAGTGACACAAAAGACTGGAATCAGAAGGGGCTATTTAGCAAACCAAATCTTCTAGTTTTACTCTCATAATATATATTTTTAGGATCCCTTGGGTTATTAAAAGTTATTCACTTATTTTTTTTTTTTTTAGAGGTAGCTTGAACTATACTTACAATGTTGGAGGCTTTGGCATAATTTCTTTTCAAAATAAAATATCAGGTAATCCATTGCTTTTTTAGTAAAACAAAAACTTAAACATGTCGTTGAACATCTGTTACTAGTACAGTCTAACACAGCACTTAAAATCCTTTAAAGTCCCTGAAAACCTTTATAAAGTTACATGAATCTTTTGCATAAATAGAACTGTTTTAACAATATGTATATTCCTTTAAGCATATATTTTGCTTTCTTAAGCATAAGATTCATTATGTTCCCTATTATCCCAAGCCCACCTATGCAAACGAGCATAATGGCTTCCCCCTGGCAGGTATCAGTCCTCCTCTGTCAAGGCACATTCCTCCTGGACCTGCGAGGACCTACCTTATTTAGGTCAGTTTTTTAAAATATTTTTAGATGTCTTCACAAATGTCTGAATATGTAAATTATATGAAACCAACCCATTGAAATTTGATGAGGCTAAGTTAGGAACCAACACAGAATTCAAGTCCAAGTAAACGTGACAGAATTTAGCTCCCACTAGGAAGACAGGTAGGAAGTATGGCGAAAGCACGAAGTTCCCCTGACATGGCTCGTTGTCACCAAGGGCAGCTGCAGCTCTCCCCTGGACAGGGGGGAAGCAGGTTGTCAATCCCATGCGGCCGCCCCTAAGATTCCTACCCTCTATAAATAAAGACGTTTTCCAGGAACTAACACTGTACAATTTCTATTGATGTAAGAGACTTGCGTAGAAAAGAATATGTTATCTCAGATTTGGGGGAGGGCATCAACGTATTTTGTATTATTGTTTAGTTCCTTTGTTAATGAAGGAAATAGGAAGAATATAATTTCACAGTTATTTTTCTCAAATTGCCTCAAAGACTGTGTAAAATGCTTAGCCGAGGGACCAGCAGGTAGCCTAATGGCTATGTTGCTGGACTCCCATGTAGTTGACCACAGTTTGAGTCCTGGACCCTGTGGCTTAAACTCATGCCAGGCACATGTGCGTGCATGCCCAAGATCCCGAGAGGAGAATGGAGGAGAAGGGATTGCGGTGTGGCCATCCTCCCTGGGGAGTGATTTCTTGCTTTCTGTCTTTCTGTCTCTCTCTGTCTTTCTGGTAAGCACATGCACCCTATAGCAAAAACCTCTAAAAAATAAATAATAATAAAAATAAAAAGCTTAGCCAACGGCCAGCCCCATAGCCTAGTGGTTAAGGAACCCAGATCCCACATGGCCAATGGCTGTTTGAATCCCAATCTGAGGTTGCTTAAAAGACACATGTCAGGTGCATGTGTGTCTTCCCAAAAATCCTGACTGGATGGAAGAATGGAGGAGACGAGATTGTAGGGTAATCACACCCCACTGGGAGTGATTTCTCCCTCTGTCTCTCTGTTTCTCTGTCTCTGGTGAGCACACATATCATTTGACAATTTAAAAAACTGCTTAGCTAGTACAAGTTGAGCTAAAACTAAGAACTTAACACGTATCTGCCATGACTCAAGAGCCTTCTAGTATGTTCTGCCGAGAAGAAGCTATTCACTAAGAAATGGTGTATTGAATTTTTTTTTTTTGAGAGGTTTTCGCTATAGGGCGCATGCGCTCGCCAGATAGACAGAGAGAGACATAGAGACAGAAAGCGAGAAATCACCCCCCAGGGGTGATGGTCACGCCGCAATCCCTTCTCCTCCATTCTCCTCTCAGGATCTTGGGCACGCACGCACACGCGCCTGGGGTGAGTTTTAAGCCACCGGGTCCGGGACACGAACCGCGGTTGACTATGTGGGAGTCCAGTGACATAGCCATTACGCTAACTGCTGGTTCCCTTGAATTTTAGAAGAGGAGGAGAAGGGGAAAAACAGGAAGGAAGAAAGAAAATAGCTCCTTTACTGCTGTTTCTGTCACTTGCTACAAACTGGACCTAGAGATGAATGGTAGCAGAGGGGCCCATCAGTTAGAGCGGCCTCTGGGGAGAGCTCAGCAGGACAGAGGGGGCCGAGGGGTGTATATCCAGGGGAGACTCCGAGGTGATTTTCTTAGCAGTTACTCAACTGGAATTTTCCCGGGGCCCTGAAGCTCCACCCATGCATTTCTGAGAAGTACCACGACGCTTGCATGGATCAGGAGTAGGAACCGTGGCTTCTTCCCGTACCAAAGGACAGTCATTTCTTTGTCCTCACACACCTCTTATATCACGGGTCCTCCAAGCGCTGTACAGACAAGTGACGGGAAAGCCGAGGCAGAACGGTGTTAAGCAGCTTGCCCAAAGTTCCACAGAGAATCCGGCCTTCCCCAGCCTCTGCAGTACCTAGTGATTGACGGAGCCTGGAAGTGACTGCCAGCACCACGGCGCCCTTCACAGTGGACCAAGCCTGTGTTTCCCTTGCCAGGCTGAGCAGTTGCAAGCTGGAGCATGCCGGAAAAAACCTGGGCTTTAGATTTGGGTGGACCTGGATTTTAATCCCAGCCCTGCCACTTAGCCGTGGAACCCGGACACATTTCTTAGGTTCTTTGAGCCGCCATGTTTGTTTCCGTAAACTGGAGGTGTTCATACCTACCTCACAAGGTTGCTGTGAGAATGACGCGAGAAAACACCTCCCCCGGTCCTTGGCTTCATAGGCCCTTCGTTATACATTCGTTTCCCTTCCTCGCTCCTCCCCCAAGTCTCCCTCCTGCAGTCCACACTACCGTGAGGTCAAGTAGGCAGCTTCCTGGATATTGCTGGCGTGAGAAAAGCGTCCTCCGAGCGCGGTAGGGTGCTGACTCTTCCAAACACGAGAATCTCAAGACAATAAAGGCCAAGTCATGGGATCCAGATTCGCCTCTCAGATAACCAAATCCAAAAGATCCCGTTATGATAAACACGTGTAACTCAGCCGTCCACCGTCATCAACTCAGGATTTATTGGATTATGGGATTAATTTAATGGGGTTGAGGAAGCGTCCGTGTGTAAGGCAGAGAGTTTGTAGGGAGCCACGTACTACGGCAGGCAGGCCGAGCAGCAGGAAGGGGGAGAGGAGGTGGGTGTCATGTGCCCCCAGCACGTGGCCTGCGCCCACTTGCCTGGCCAGCCCTGCCTCTCCTCCAGACTTGAACATGCCCAGCCCCAGTCAGGCCAGGAACCGATGCAGAATGAAAGCAGTGGGGAGGAGGGGGAAGTTGACAACCTTTTAGAAAAGTGGCACCGTGTGTGTCCTCAGAGCCAACTTCTTTATGAGAATGCTAATATATTTGCATAATTTGCATGCTAGTGTTATGCAGCATGTTTTATTATGTTCTATTTATAACAAGTGATATATATATATATATATATATATATATATATATATATATACACATATATATTTTTTTAATTTGCCAGAAGGCAATTGCACTTGCCAGAGAGAGATAGAGGAAGAAGAAAGCACCCCCAAGTGGGGCATGGTCCTGCTGCAATCTCTTCCCCTCGATTTCTCCATCCTGCTGGTATTTTGGGATACACCCACACACACATGCACACATGCACACACACACACACACGCACACACACACACACACACACTCAGCATGCTTTTTAAGGCACCAGGTACAGAACTTGAACCACGTGGCTGTCCACGTGAGATCTGGCTCCCTTACCCACCAGGCCACTGGCCAGCCCTGCTGTGCTGATGCATTACCCTCTCGGCTCATGACCATTTATTGAGCACCCATGTTAACCTTCCCCGGGCATTCATTTGCTTTGTCGTTAATAGCAGGTAATTTTTATGCACACACAGCGTGACTTCTGAAGGTTTAGACTTGAGGAATACCCAGGGTAAACTGAGAAGGCAGCTTGGCAGGTGGTTTATCCAGGCTCCCTCATTCAGCCACGATTTACACACAGCCGGATTCAAACATGTAGCCATAGAAATCGAGTGGGTGTCCATCTCGCACGGCTCTCCTGGGAACTGGGCTGCAAGTTGCTTGTGTAGCGGCTTTACTGAGATACCACATACCACAAAATTCTCCCTTTTAAAGTGTACAGTTCAGTCATTTTTAGTGTATTCGCAGTTATGCAACAATCACCTTTATCTAATTTTTAAAATGATTATGTATGTATGTATTTATTTATTGCCATAGTGCATGTGCGCTCACCAGAGAGAGACAGAGAGAGGGAAAGTGAGAAATCATCCCCCAGAGGGGATGGTCATGCCACGGTCCCTTCTTTTCCATTCTCCTCTCAGGACTTTGGGCACGCACGCACACGCGCCTGACAGGTTTTCAGGCCATGGGGTACAAGATTTGAACTGCAGAGTTAGCCATGTGGGATCCAGCACCTTAACCACCACCCCACCTGCTGACCCACCATTATCTAATTTTACAGCATTTTCCTCACTCCAGGAGAGACGTTGTGCCTATGAGAAGTCTGTCCCTGTGCTTGCTCCCCCTCAGACACTGGAAGCCATTCCCTGCAGCGGGGACCTGCCACGGGCGTTTCCTATCCATAGGCTCGCACCAGAGTGGTCTCGCAGGACCGGCCCCTCTCGCTCACCGGTGCGCTCAGGCGCAGTCACGCGTTAGCCTGTGTCAGGCCCACCCCTTTGTACCGCCGAACAGTACTCCACTGTCTGGCCTGCCATGTTTGTTTACGGGCCATTCAGTTGTGTCTTCTTCTTCTTCTTCCATCTTTTTTTTTAAAGTTTTTTTAATTTATTATCATCATAATCTTATTTATATTACATTGAATCACATATAACTTTACGGTGTATGACATTTCTTTTTCCAGGGGGAATACCATGCATGTCAGTCAACACAGACATTAAAATCCCACTTCATCATCCCATAGCTTTTCATTATTTTTCCCGATCATCATTATCATTATTATTATTCCAATTATTTTTTTAAACTGTCAATCACTATTTCTCATTTTGCTTGTGAAAAGACTTTACCCAATATGAAATACTTCTCGGACCAGTCCAGTGGAGACGGGCCCGTCAGTTGATGGCTCTTTGGGGTGATTCTGCTTTGGAGCTGTTCGGAGTAACGTTGCTGTGAACATTTGTATGTAATTTTTGTATGAACATGTGTTTTCATTTCTCCCGCATATACACCTAGGAGTAGAACTGGTGATCATACGGGAACTTGAATTTTGTCATGGCTGTTGCTAGACAGCTGGTGAGCTTGTCAGAGAGAGAGGGGGCGCCCTCCATCAGTGGGGTGTGGTCACACCATGCTCTCCCTTCCTCCATTTCCCCATCCCATTAGGACCTTGGGCCTGCACACACACATGCCTAGTGTGTCCCCGAAGCCACCAGGTGAGCACCTGAGCTGTGATCAGACGGGCCGTCTGGCTCCCCACGCGCCCCACTCCTCTCAGCACTGTGGGGCCGGCCCTCAGGGTTCACCTGTCGGAGGAACGGCCAAACCGTTTTCCCAGGTGGCCGCACCGTTTTACAGCCTTGCCAGCAATGGATGCAGGGCCCACTTTCTCCCTAGCTTTGTCAACACGTATTAGTTTTTTATTTTGGATGTCCTCATGAGTGTGAAGAAGCATCTCTCTCGTCTGTATTTCCAAGGAAGATTTTTCTCTTGTGTTATTTAATTGAATCATCCGAAAAAGCTTAACTGGGCACTGCTTGTTTTAGGAGTGCTAGGCTGGGCATCGTGCAGGATGCAGATCTAGAGAGAGATCCCTGTTCTCAGTCTTGGCTCCTCTCTGGGAGCTTCGCGAATATGCACACACTTGCCCCGAGTTCTGAACTCTGGTCTGAACTTGCTCCTGACCAGGGCTGGGTGTCTAGGGCTGGCATGGGCTGGACTACACCGGCTCCAAGACCACAGCTCTGACGCTCCGTGTGTCTTCCCATGCGCCTGCAGTCAGGGTTGTTCTTCCCACAGATTCCCATCTACTGGAACTCTTGAGGGAGCTGGGAGGGAAAGCGAACTCTGCTCCCAGCTCACCATGCCGATCAAGGCTGAGGCTGCATGCTCAGCCCCTCGCCCCTCCTGGACCCTCTGCCTGACCACTCCATGTCCACGGGGCTGCACAGGACCCTCCGTGATGGGACCCGGAGCAGGAGCGCTTCCCCTTTGGACATCTGCACAAAAGCCTTTTGGAGAGCATTTGTAATAACACTAAGGGACACTCTGAACCAAGCGCATCGTTCGCCAGCCCTGGCATTTGCGGCATGAAAATTAAAGGAGGATTACTATATACAGTATATACTATATACTATATACACTACGATATTGGATTGCCATAGAGGGAGCATATATAATGACTAGGCCCAGAACCCGGGAATGGCTTATAAAAATTGGGGTTTTGGGACCAGCAGTTAGCGTAATGGCTATGTCGCTGGACTCCCACGCAGTCGACCGCGGTTCGTGTCCCGGACCCGGTGGCTTAAACTCATGCCGGGCGCGTGTGCGTGCGTGCCCAAGATCCCGAGAGGCGAATGGAGGAGAAGGGATTGCGGCGTGGCCATCCCCGCTGGGGGGGGATTTCTTGCTTTCTGTCTGTCTCTCTCTGTCTGGCGATCACACGTGCCCTATAGCAAAAAAACCTCTCCAAAAAAAAAAAAATGGGTTTTTGTGTTTATTATAGACTAGCACTTAATGTCAAAATCAGAAAGCAGCCTTCCAAAAATTCATAATGGAAAAAGCAAAGAAATACTTCAGAAGAAAAAGAAATGAGTATATAATTCTGTACTTTAAGAATGTAAATAATGGGGAACCAGCAGTTAGCGTAATGGCTATGTCGCTGGACTCCCACGCAGTCGACCGCGTTTCGTGTCCCGGACCCGGTGGCTTAAACT
>NW_006159876.1:1678363-1687224 GCF_000334495.1 Tupaia belangeri chinensis | reverse complement strand
GGTGATTTCTCACTTTTTGTCTCTCTGTCTCTCTGTCTGGCGAGCGTATGCGCCCTATAGCAAAAACCTCTCCAAAAAAAAAAAAAAAAAAAGAAGAATGTAAACAATGAGCCAGCAGGTGGCGTGGTAGTTGGGCGCTGGACTCCCACATGGCTGACCGCAGTTCAGGTCCTGGACCGGCTTGCTTTCTCACTTTCTCTCTCTCTGGTGAGCATATGTGCACTATAGCAAATTAATAATAAGAAATAAAATAGATCATTCTTTTTGAAAAAGAATGTAAATAATAGTAATTGGGCCTTCAGCCTTGGAAAGTAGTAGAGGGAGGGGTCATACATTCGTAAAGGTAGTGGAAGAAACTTGGGAAAGGAGGCAGAGGGCAAGAGTACATGAAGGATGCTTGACTTTTTTTTTGTAGAGGTTTCTGCCTTATAGCACATGTGCTCCCCAGAGAGAGAGAGACAGAGACAGAGATAATGAGGAGGAAAGTGAGAACTTAGCCCCCAGGGAGGATGGCTACACCACAATCCCTTCTCCTTCATTCTCCTCCCAGATCTTGGGCAAGCACACACACGCACCTGGCATTGAGTTTCAAGTGGGGCCCGGGACCCGAACCGTGGTCATTCATGTGGGAGCCCAGTGACATAACCGCTAGGCCATCTGCTGGCCCCACATGCTTTTTAAAAATAAAGGTGAAAATGTAAATACTACTGCAGATGATACAGGCTTACATTTCAATATTTTCCATTTTGGAAAATATTGGACCTCCAAATGAATTCTGAATATAATTTCTGCACATCCTGAAAGAATCGCTACGGTCACGGAGGCGCTCTGGCACTGTGGGGGAGAAACTGGCCGCGTAACGCTGGTGACAGGGCTCACAGGAAGAGCAGACGCAAGGGCTTTGCTCTCGGCCCTTCCCCTGGCTGTGGGACCTGAGCGAGGCATTTCCCTTCAGAGCCCTCATCCCTACTACGAGGGGGCATGCTGGAGGTCGTCCTAGGTCTGCCAGGACAGGGCTGGGTAAGACCTTTCTGGGCCCTGGATATTTTTAGCTCGGAGAATCCACCTTCCCTACATTATATCAAACGTATTAAGACGCACCCTCAGGCCGCTCCATGGTGCAGCCGCAGTGCACTGCTCCAGAGAAGCCTGGTGAAGCCCCACCTGGTGACTGCGGGTTGGACCCCTGGCCTGAGGCTTAAAACATGCCAGGCACATGCAAATGCCCAGGGTCTAACGGGTTGGAGGACTGGAGGAAAGGGGCCACAGTGTGACCTGAGCCTCCCTCACATGTGCAGCACCACGCACCATGAGAAGAAAGAAAGCAAACACACCCTCCGGAATATAATTTAGATATGACTTTATGACTGTCGTGCTGTGCATGATTGACACGTTCCGTTTTGTGGATTTTTGTTTCCTTTTGCTCACGTGTTGCCAACCCTGCCTCAGTCTCCTGAGTCGCTGGGACTACAGGCACAAGACACCAGGAATCGAACCCGGGTCTCCCAGGTGGCCTCAGTCTGCCAAGCAGCAGCATCTACCAGTCTTGTCGATATCTTTTTTTTTTTTACTTTTTTTTTTTTCGAGAGATTTTCACCGTAGGGCGCGTGCGCTCGCCAGACAGACAGAGAGAGACAGAGAGACAGAAAGCGAGAAATCACCCCCCAGGGGGGATGGTCACGCCGCAATCCCTTCTCCATTCTCCTCTCGGGATCTTGGGCACGCACGCACACGCGCCCGGCGTGAGTTTTAAGCCACCGGGTCCGGGACACGAACCGCGGTCGACTACGTGGGAGTCCAGCGACATAGCCATTACGCTAACCGCTGGTTCCCTTGTTGATATTTTTAAAATATTTATGGTTATTTTATCATCTTCTTTTCTTATTTTGGAGCCAGTAACACTTTTTTAAAAAATCCAAACATTTTGAAGGCTTTTAAAAATCATGGTGGCCCTAGGCATGATGGACCACCTGGCCCTGAGTGCCAAGTGTCAGGACCCAGATCTTTTGCCGCCTCTGACCCCACTGACTGCAAGACTCTGGGTGATAGAATGAAGGCCTTTGTGGAGCTGCGATTCAAGTTACATGTAAAAGGACAGGTAGGGTTAATAGAGAGAGAGGACGGCCTCGGGATGAGCACCAGTGCGGAGCGTCTCCGTGCAGACCAGGGCGACCGTCCCCTATAGCAACAACAGCCACTCTCAGCCTTTCTCGGTGGCCTAAGAGACTGGGCTTTCCCAGAAGCTGCCACTAGGTGGCAACAAGCCAAGAGGCTGCCATCCGTTCTGCCTATTGATTTTGTTTTTTGTAATGCAAACAACTCCTACCAATATCATAATCACATTAGTATTTTACTAACTGAAGATTCTTACAGTGCAGTGTACCTAGTCCTTTCAAATTAGGTGTCGGGTGCTGCTTCCCACAATGGAGAGCTGAACTGGCCACCCGGTGATCTAAGCGGGGTGAGAAGACATGCCGGTGAGAAACTGCCTGAGAAGGCATGTCCCCTGTGAGAGCTGGGGTGCTCCAAAGGAGGAGAAGGAGGAGAGAAGGCAGAGGCCAGCAGCCAGTGAGGGCGTTTTACACCTGCCCCGACTCTCCAACTCTGCTCCCAGAAGTCAGGCGGGGACGAAGTGGCCAGGGCCTACCCGTGCAGGGTCACCAGGCCCCACGGGGACTCATGGGTCTCACTGAGGTCTTTCTCTAGAAAGAATCCAGTGCCTGATGGCGGGTTTCCTGTCAGGCCGGGACTGTGACTAAAGTCTTGAACTCAGGCAGGAAGATGCCCCCCACGTCCTAGCCAAGACGGGCTGGTGAGAGCGGACACGCAGTGGGGTGTGCTCCGAGGGCCTGAGCCCAGCCCTGTGGGAGCGTAGATTCTCCGTGCGGCCTGCAGAAAAGTTGGCCTCGTTGGGAGCTCTGTCTTCACAATTCCCAGCTGGCCTCATGTCTACACCCGGAAGTGATGGACGGCAGGTCTGCCAGGACTTATCCCTGCAGTGCTGAAGAAGCTGTGGCCCAGAGAGGCCGCCTGCTGTGAGGCCCGAAGATTTGTCTGACTCTGACGATGACAGTCAGGGTCCTAAGCGCGTCCTTTATCCTGCCTGAACCTCCGGTTATTCTCCTGACTAAAGGAAAAGCAAGAAGAAAAGGAAACCTGCACGTGAATCTGCAAAGGCATCAGCAGAGTCAACGCTCGGAAGTTCTGAGTCTTTGATGAGTTATTCGATGTACTGCATGAATCCGCCTCAATCCCATACCCACCTCCCTGATGCCCCTAAGGGCAGGGTGGCGAGAGGCAAGACCAAACCCTTCATCACAGGCCTTCATTTGCCTGTGGAGACGGTCGCGGGTCTGAGCACATCTGCCCACATCTGTATGCTGGGCCACCATCCATCCCGCCTGTCCCCGGAAAGAGGCAGAAGCAGCGGGGGGTAGCAGGCGGCCTCCATCTGCCAGGAACACCTAAGGCAAAAAGGACTCCAGACGGGGTCTCTCCCCATCCTTCCCACGCGGAAGCACGTTAGTACCTTGTCATCCGGAGCTCGTGGCCCGAGCCTGGGAACTGACACTCTGCCTGCGCCCTCCCTGCCTGCTGGCTCTCACAGATGCAGCGAGGGGTCGGGGTCAGGGTCGGGGCAGTGAGAGCTGGGGCCTCCGCAGCACCTCTCACCTCCCCGCCTCCCTGGGCCTCCCCTTTGCTGGAGTTGCAATGGACTTCTTTGCCACCAATCAGGTAGAACTAGAATTCAATCCACCGGCATCATTTTAAATTTTCTAGTAGCCCCATTTTTAAGAGTTGGCAAAATGTAGATGAAAATGATTTAAATGATAGGGGCTACTTAACTCATTATCAAAGTCAAAATATGATCATTTCAACATGTCATCAGTGGATATTCTTTCTTTTTTTACATCCCCGGCCTTGGAAACCTGGTGTGTATTTTACTTTCACGACACACTTCGGTTGGGACCAGCCGCATTTCGAGTGCTTGGTAGCTACATATGAGGAGCGGCCTTGCGTTGGATGGTACACACCTGCAACGCGTGCACGAGTGCGTGTGAACGGCACTCGTCCTGGTTCCGCTAAGGTGAACGCTGACCGTCAACGCTGTGCTCTGTACTCACCCAGCCTTCTCTGCGGATCATGTTATTTCTGCAAGCTGAAGTCGTGTTACTGACTTACATCGCTCTCTAGGGCTGGCCCCATGGCACAGCAGGTAAGCACAGTGCGTAAAGAGCCAGATCTCACATACAGTCAGCCGCGGTTCAAATCCCAGCCAGTGGCTTGAAAAACATGCTGGGTACATGTGCAAGTGTGTCCAAAATCCTGATGGGATGGAGAAAGGGAAGGGAAAAGATTGCCCACTGGGGGGAGTGCTTTCTCGCTCTCTCAAGCTCTCTCTGTCAAGTGCTCGCACCCCCTAGCAATACGTCATTGGAAACATTGTTTTGTAACTTTCTGTCCTCTTGCCCTTTTGTGTGCCTTCCCACATCATCAAGGTTACCCGGCATCACCTTGGCTATCACATATCTTCACCGATACCACAGGTCGGCCAGTTTCCCGGCACAGGGAATGCTGAGATGAGTACTTCTGTATTGCCTGTGTCCTAACGTAAAGCCTTAATGTAAAGCTCCCCAGTAATCTAGCTATTTTGAACAAAATGAGCTTTTTAAACTTTTGTTTGTTGTTTTGTTTCATTTATTTCACAAGAGACACGCATACCTAAGAGGGCCTTCCCGCCACCACGTACCTCCAGTCTCAGGCGGCAGACCCAGGGAGGTCCCAGGATGCAAGCCTAGCCCTCTCCCGTGTAGGTCCAGTGGCTGTCCCACTGTGCCACCACCTGGCCCCCAAATGACTTTTCAATGTCATCTCATCAGTCAAAAAAAAAAAAAAGACCAGGAAGTGAGACCAGGAATTTACAAGATCATTTTAGGTGCATTTGTTTACTTTCTTCTTTTTCTTTTTTTCTTTTTTGGAGAAGTTTTGGAGAGGTTTTTGCTATAGGGCATGTGCTCTCGCCAGACAGAGAGAGACAGAAAGACAGAAAGTGAGAAATCACCCCCCAGGGGGGATGGTCACGCCGCAGTCCCTTCTCCTCCGTTCTCCTCTTGGGATCTTGGGCAAGCACGCACATGCGCCCGGCGTGAGTTTAAGCTACTGGGTCCGGGACACAAACCGCTGTCGGCTACATGGGAGTTCAGTGACACAGCCAATATGCTAGCTGCTGGTCCCACTTTCTTATTTTTTTAAAACTCGATGGTGTAGGAATTCTCATTTGTTCCTTTTACACTTCGGGAGACTGAGATGGAAAGAGTTTAAATGACTCGTTGGCGTTTACGCTGTTGGCGAGGGCCAGGTTTCGGCTCTCTGGCTTCTGCGTCCTCACTCTTTTTATCAAAGGTGGCAAGGAGAACTGGAGGTGCCTTGGCTCTCAGTCACAGTGACCTTGGCAAAGCACTCGGCTCTTCATGCCCAAGCCACTCGGTCTGTAAAGTAAGCCGACTGCGTCGGGTGATGTTCCGGAGCTGCTCCGGCTCTAACCTTCACTGCTGCTTTCCTCTCACCCTCCCATCTGCCCATTAACCTGTCAATCTAGCCGTGACGAGCCGTGCCAGAGCCGCCACCTCGACCGTTCCCGCGCCTGTGTGCAGGCCACTGTCACCGCCCGTCTACACCGCGGGGTACCCAGTGCAGAGAGAGATTAGGTTCCAAAGTTACCGTCGAAGTCCAAACTCTCCAGCAGGATGAGGTGAGAGGCGTGGGGAGCGTGGCCAGGACAGAGGAGGTGCTGAGCGAGCTCTGCGGCGGTGAACTGGGAACTGCCCTGAGAGACCCACCTGGAGTCCCTTCCCTTCCCGAAAGGCCAAGGAGGAGCTCACCGCCAGCGCTGGGACTGCCAGTGCACCTGCGGCCCGCCCTGCCGCCCGCCCTGGCCCGGCACCCGGGCGGAGGGGACACAAAGGCTCAGCAGCTTCCCCACAGGCTGACAGTCTAGAGGGGAGAGAGGAACCCACACAAAACATGCACGCCTCAGGCGGTGTCTTTGATGGAAAAACCAGATGGAGAACAGAACAATTATCTGAGCAAATCGGGCAGGCCTGCTGCTGAGGAAAGGCTTAAGGAAATGTGTTCTATTTCCTTCGTGAACCAAGGGGTTCAGGCAGCCTGGGGAAACAAACGTATTTGGGCTCCAGAAAGACCAGAGGTCTGGTCTGCACTCTGTGATCCCCGACAAAGCAGGAAGCGGCTTTGATTTCAGCGTCCTCAGGAAAGTGGAGATCGAGTAAAACCGACCTGGCCCGAACCTACACCTACTGGCCTGAGTGGCTTTGAGGTGGGACGCACTTACACCGGGGAGAGCGGGCATTAAGTGGGGCAGCCCTAAAGCTAAGTGAGAATGTGCCTAAGAAGTGATTCCTCGGGACCAGCAATTGGAGATGGTCACGTCAGCGGGCTCCCGTGTTGTCACTCATGCCAGGCACGTGTGCGCGCATGCCCAAAATCCCAGGGGGAGAATGGAGAAGAAGGGAGTGGCCATCCCTCTGGGGGGAGATTTCCCACTTTCTGCCTCTCTGTCTCTCCAGTGAGCACATGCACTCTGTAGCAAAAATCTCTCTCTAAAAAAAAAGAAGTGATTCCTTTTGGGTCAGCTGGCAGCATGGTAGTGAAGGCACTGACCCTGGATCCCACATGGCTGACTGTGGTTTGCATCCCAGACTCGGGAGTCGAAAAACATGCCAGGAGCGTTTGTGTGCCCCAGATCCCAAGAGAATGGAGAAGAGCTTGCAGCGTGGCCGTACCCCTGGGTGCTTTCTCACTCTTCCACTCTCTGTGCCTTTCTCTCTCTGGCAAGCACACATGCCCACAGTAAATTAAAAAGAGGGGCGGGGATCTATTTCCCTTAAAAAAATGTTTAGTAACCATAAGTAGCATATTTGTCAGACATTTTTTCTTTTGTTTTTTTTGGAGAGGTTTTTGCTATAGGGTGCGTGCCATCGCCAGACAGACAGAGAGAGAAACAGAGACAGAAAGCGAGAAATCACCCCCCGGGGGGATGGTCACGCCGCAATCCCTTCTCCTCCATTCTCCTCCCGGGATCTTGGGCACGCACGCACACGCACCCGGCGTGAGTTTTAAGCCACCAGGTCCGGGACACGAACCACGGTCGACTACGTGGGAGTCCAGCGACATAGCCATTACGCTAACTGCTGGTTCCCTGTGTCAGACATTTTAAAGTTTCTTTCTTCTGTGAGCGAGAAAGACCGAGACAGCATCCCTGACGGGGTCTTGATGATCCACCCCGGCCTCAGCAAGCCTGGATCAAGGACACACCTGTGCCCAGCGTACTCAGGGGGTGTCTCAGGATGTGAACCCGGAACATTCCCGGGTGAATCCGCCACAGAGAGCCTCACAGTTTATCACTACGCCACCACCTGGCCCCTGTGCCTTTTAATTTACAAGATCATCTTAGGTGCATCTGTTTACTTTCTTATTTTTCAAAACTCCATGGAGTAGGTATTCTCATTTGCTCCTTCTACGCTTCAGGATACTGAGATGGAAAGATTTAAACTACTAGTTGGAGTTTACGCTGTTGGCGAGGGCCAGGTTTCGGCTCTCTGCCTTCTGCACCCTCACTCTTTCACGACACTGCACTCCCTTCCGGGTGAAACCCTCAACACCCCAGCACCGGTGTCACACACACAGATATTACCACTGTTTGTTCTGTAGTCTCCCTCCATCAAGGACAGCCAGACATCGCATTAGAAGCTCTGGAAAAAACAACGCCTGAGATGCAGAAACAGCAAACTCGTTCTCTTCCGGAGGAAAAGTAGCTGTCCCCATCTGATTTACATGTCGTGCCATACAGCAGGAAATATTTAAGTTGACAAATAGGATATTTACAACTGCAACAGCTACTTGGCAGTTAGTTTTTAACAATTGTTGCAAATGTGATTTATTTGCTATTATCAAAGGGCATTACTGTGCGAATATGACTCCTGAAATTAGCTTCCGTTTAGCAAGGGGCCCTGACAGCCTGACCTCTTAATATCCTTATAATGATGCCATTTCCAGTCAGTGCTTACCCCCGTCACTCCCTGCGAGATCCGCTGGAGAGGCGTCCACTCTAGGGCAGATGCGTTATATACTTTAGCACACAGAGCTGGTGAGTGGGGCTCATGTAGACTTTCGACGGGGAGAAAATGTTTAATCAAGTCTTCATGAAAATGTGTGCGTTTCCAACTTCCTACAGTGAAAATGCATTATGGCTAATTACAGCAGCCTCCCAAAAAACAATACTTCATGTTTTCTCCACAAGACGTTTTCATGGCACGGATTATCTTAAACAAGGACATGTTCTGATCCCCCACTACTTCGGCTTGTAATTTGCCTGGAGAATTGGTGTAGGCTGAGGGCTCTGGCTGGGCCGGGATCAGTGCACCCTCCAGAGGGGATAGGAAGCAGGTGCACGTGGAGCCAGGCAGAACTGGCTGAGGATCGCGGCACCGCCGCTTCTCACTGTGTGGATTGGGTGCCTCCCTGAGCCGCTCTCTTCACCTGTGACATGGGCCTGGTGTGTTTTAGGTTACTCTAAAGAGCTGAGGTGTTTGTAAAGCACCAGGTACTTGACATCTGCAGGCCAGTCATGTTTTGTCGCTTCTTGGAGACTGAAATGTCACCTTCGCAATGCAGCCCTGACTTCTCCAGGCTAGCCCAGTCTGTTTGTCCATCATATATCACAAGTCACATGTATTGTAATTAGTTGACTACGTACGTGCCATTCTTCGCTTTTAAAAAATAATTACTTGTTTAAATTTATTAGTTATTATTGTTTTTTTTTTTTTTTTTATAGACACCAG
>NW_006159876.1:1653595-1678015 GCF_000334495.1 Tupaia belangeri chinensis | reverse complement strand
TTCCCTTTGTGTTCGTCATTTTGGTTAATTACTGGAAGATGGTGGTCAGTTATTATTGTTTTTTAATTTGACCAGAGAGAGAGAAAGGGAAAGTAAGAGACCAAGCCGCCAGGTCCGGGATTCGAACTATGGTTGGCCATGTGGGAGTGCAGCACCTTAACCACCATGCCACCTGCTGGCCTGACTTTTTTTCATTTTAATTTGCCAGAGGGCACATGCGCTCACCAGAAAGAGGCAGAGAAACAGGGGGGTGGGGAGAAGGAGAAAGCACTCCCACGGGGCGTGATCACACCCCAGTCCCTTCTCCCCCATTCCTCTATCCTGCTGGGGTAGGAGCGTGTACGCACACGCACCCACCAGATCTGGGACTTGAACCATGTGGTTGGCCATGTGGGAGCCCTTAGATGGTTGGGAAAATCTGACGAATTTTTCTATGCTTTTCTATGCAAAAATGTGTCATGACTTTCCCAATGACCCAGTAGCTCCTTTAACCACCGGGCCACAGGCTGGCCCTGTCTTCACTTTCCTGTCCCAAGAGTTACCTGCCTGTTTACCTATGACCAGCACAATGACCTGCCTTATGCGCTGAACCGAGGAGGGTGCCGTGGTGACTCTGGGTTCAGCGTGGGGATGACAAGCCCAGTTAGGGCTGCTCTGCCGTAGGAGGGGGAGGGGCAGCGCAGGGCCTAGTCTGCCTATGCCAGTTGAGCATGGAGTGGCTGCCCAGCAAATATTTGTCAAAGGAATGAATGGGCACTCCTCAGTTATCTAGTAACTTACAGCTAACATGTCCGTGTTCCAAGCATTTTCATTGTCGTTACATCATAGTGTTCTTCTAATAACCCTGTGACCAGCTAGGATGAGGCACTCACATCGGCTAGTAGTGACGCTGTGGTGAGGCCAAGTGATTGTCCTGTGCGCGCATAGTAAGGTGGCCGCAGAGCTCAAACTGCCAGGCCAGCCATAAGCTCCCCTTAACTGTCGCATTCAGGTTCCCAAAAAGGCTGTCACTGCTTTTTCTGGAATCAGGGCAAACCGGCCCGTTCTCATATTTACTCACCCCTTTCTCACAGCTCCCCACCCTCGGAAGCTTCTGTCCAGTCTCATGTTTCTCAGTAGGAAACATTGCACCCAGGCCCAGCCGCCCAGCACCCTGCCATGACGCTGTGCTTCACAGACTAGGACCACATGGGAAGGCTGGGTTCAGTTCCTGCTCCAGCCTAGAGGACAGGCGGGGTGGCCTGCACAGATAACCCCAACAACTAGGGAGGCTAAGGCAGGAGGACTATGGCCCTGAGGCTGCCTCCGGCAACATAGCGAGACCCCCCCGCCCCGACTGAAAAAGCACGAGGTGGTACTCACCCATAGTTCCAGGTGGGAGGCTGAAGCTCTGGCCACAACAGCAAGACCCTTCTAACAAACAATCAGTGTCAGAAAGCATTGCACTGGCCACCTTAGAAATGGCACACCATGGTAGGAAAGGTACAGCCAACAGGAGGCCTCCTGGACTAGGTACCTCCGCTAGATTCTCTTGGCTAGGTATTTTCATTTCGGTAGTGTCCCGCAAGAAACTCGATCTGATTAGCCTCCGTCCCTCCGTTGAGCCACGCCACGTCTACTCCATCAAGCCCTGTGGTCACTGGTCTAGTTGGGCGGAGGGGTCTGGTCCGGGGAGGGGTAGCTGGGCATTCCCCTCTGCTAACCTCATGTCAATGGCTCCTTGTCTTCGTCAGGTATGGGCCACGGGCCTCAACCTTTCGTACAGTGACCAGCTGGCTCTGACGCAGCTCACCTTGTACCTGACAGATGGCCACCTGGATTGCGGCCTGAGCACCTTGGAAGTGCCCCGCCCTGTTCCAAAGGACGAGAAGAAAACCGGTCACCCTTGTGGCCTCTCCACGCCGGTAAGTGACAGATGAGTCCTGATTGCTCTCGGTGCTCAGCATCTCTCTGCCGCCGCACACTGAGCGGTACGTGCCCACCTCTCTGCGTGTAGAGAGACGTGCTGGTCCCAGCCAGCCAGTGGTGTGGTGGTGAAGGCAGGTGGATCCCACATGGCCAAATGCATGGTTTGAGTCCTGGGCCAGGAAGCTTGAAAGACATGCCAGGTGCATGTGCGTGTGTGCCCAAAATCCCAAAAGGAGATTGGAGAAGGGACTGCGGCATGACCATCCCCTAAAGGGTGCTTCCCCCCACCACCCCCACCCCCGACATTCTCTGGTGAATCCTCTGACAGATCTAAAAAAAAAAAAAAATTTTTTTTTTAAATAGGGAACCTAGGCAAGTCTCAGGGCTCTCTGAAATGGGCTCTAGGAATGTGAAGGTGTTGGACAGAGGAAAGGGGGGAGGATATTCCAGAAAGAGAAAGCAGCGTGCAGCAGCTTGGAAGAGCATGGGGTGTTCGTTCGGGGCCTCCCCTCAGTTCTCCACTCGTTTTCCTGGACAAGGGCGTCGGAACCAGTTCTTTCTGACAAAACCCACATATCTGTAGCCCCAATCTCTCTCCTGGGCCTCAGACTCCGAGATCCGTATTCTCCAGAACTGCCCTGCTGAGAGTCCTCTGCGTCCGGCTTTCCAAAACTGCACCGCCATCGCCCGTCTTTCTGAACTGCTTGGGGGATCAGGCCACCATCATCCCAGCTGCTAAAATGCCTCAAATCTGCTCCTCCAAGCCAGCACCTTGGTTTCAGCTTTGATCGTCACGCACAAGATTCCGGGTGTCCTGTCTCTCCCCTCAGCCTCCACGAACACGGCAGTCAAGGTGGCAAGGAGGGAAGACTGGGGTGCTTTGCTCCCCTGAGTAGGGGGCTTGGAAATGGCTTCTGTAAGCTCCTTTCCCCCTTTTTTATGAAGGCCCTTCATGATCTGCCTCTTCCCAGGGCCACAGCCTCCCTCTCCACTGCTCCCATCGCTCTGGCAGCCAGGGTTGAGGGTTTTCAGCCTCGGCACCTAGACAGCGGGGGCTTGGCCGGGTGGCCACGCTGACCATGGGGAGCGAGAACAAAGGTCAAGTGCAGCACAAAAGACTGGGGTTCTCGGCTGCAACTGCTCCGACAGCTGCTCAAGGGCGTGCTCTGCCTTCTCCTACACAGTGGGCTTCATGCGTCTCCTGGCAGGTGAGGCTCTGCTTGAAACCCAGACATACCGAACAGACAAACAGGGAGCTCCCGTGGTTAGTAGGAACCCCCTTCTCAGAGCAGGGCCTCCTGCCTCTCTGCTGAGCCCCCTCAGGTACAGGAGACACCTCTAGATTTGAAGAGCCCGTGTTCAACCCTGCCCAGGGTCTCCACAGTCACACTAGAGAGGGCACGTCTTGTCTCGGGGCTCAGGCAGCCTCCTTCCCAATCCAGCTGTCGTAAGGGGTTCCAGCAAGTATCTCTCTCACAGGAATCCCCTTAATCTCTTTGACTTTTTAAGAAGAGAAGTGAGGAACCAGTAGTTGGCATAATGGCTATGTCGCTGGACTCCCATATAGTCGACCTTGGTTCGAGTCCCAGACCCGGTGGCTTAAACTCACGCCGGGCGCGTGTGCGTGCGTGCCCAAGATCCCGAGAGGAGAATGGAGGAGAAGGGATTGCGGCGTGGCCATCCCACCCTGGGACAGTCTGCCACGTTGAAGGGCAGTGTTTTGGGAGGCCGGAAGGAAGAGTCATACTTGGAGCACAAAGCCTGTAGCTTCCACTCCTGGCTACGGGCAACGTGCTGGAGCTCCATGATCAGACGTCTGGGACACTTTCTGTCTCTCTGTCTCTGTCTGTCTGGTGAGCGCACAGGCCCTATAGCAAAAACCTCTCGACAAAAATAGAAGAAGAATAGAAGCAAAATTGAAGTGAGGAGCAAAAACAGAATTCTTTTAATCAGGCCCCAGGACCTTACTGAGAATCCCTAAGCCCTGACAGCTCCGTGGCCTCCACCTTCACCAGAGGGCTCTATAGACTCCTAAAGTCAGTGCCGGGGGGAGGAACTGACAGTAGTGAAAGCCTGAGCCCTGCCAGCTGTGACCCTAACTCCGTGCCAGAGGCTGGCTTAGTACCCACATCAAGACTCCCCAGAACAGTCTGCCGCATTGAAGGGTGGTGTTTCGGGAGGCCGGAAGGAGGAGTCGTACATGGGGTGCGAAGCCCTTTCCCATTTCCCCACCTTGCCTGTAGCTTCCGCTCCTGGCTACTGGCAACGTGCCGGAGCTCCACGATCAGGTGTCTGGGACACTTGGAGGGACTCCTGCACACGGAGGGAGGCATTACGGTCTGTGATCATCATGTGTCTACGGTCGCAGGGGAGAAGCTCTGCAGGTCTTCCGATGCAGGGATCAACGGAAGGGGCTCTTGGCTTGGGAACAATATAAACAGTGTACTTGTCCAGTGCCACTGTGCTCATCTGTGCACACCCCCGTGCACGCGGACACACGCGATAGCTGTTCCTTGAAGGGAGCGTGCACACGGGCACACGCGGTACAGTCCGTAACCACTGGAGCCTCCTAAACAGTGTGAGCGGACGGCGATGCCGTCACGTCTGCGCTCGGCTGACAGCCCCCTCTGCAGCCTGAAGAAAGGAAGTGCACAGGTGAGACCGCAGCGCTGAGCGTGCCTTCGGGACTGGGGCCTGCGCACACTTGCAGTCTGGGCCCGCTCCTTAGGTGATACGCTATTCTGGGGAAGGATAAACTTTTCTGGACTCTCGGGGGAAGAACTTTGTCTCGTACTGGAAACAGGTGGCAGACTGTCATTTAGACCCTGTTAGACCAGGCAACTGGGCTCCTGACCCAGCATCCTCCACAACTGACCCCCACAGGTGTTAACAAGGGCTCCTAAATCCCATGTGTATACTTTGAAAATGAAGTCACCTGATAAATTTTGAACATTTTTTTAAAAGAATTATTTATTTTATTTATTATTATTTTAAATTGCTATGGGCACATGTGTTCATGAGAGAGAGAGGGAACATGAGAAAGCAAGCCACCAGGTCCAGGACTCAAACGGTGGTCGGCCATGTGGGAGTCCAGCACCTTAACCACCACACCACGAGCTGGCCCCGACTTTTGAACTGTTGATTAACATTCTATCAAAATCAACATAAGCCCTTACACCCTTTTCTATTGGTTCCATTGGTTTTCACCCTTCCTCTCTCTTTCTGGACCCTCCACACCAGAGCTGATGAGTGGCCAAAAGGAAGCATGTCTGGGAACATCTTCAAACACCCCAAGTCATTTATACGCATTTTAGCAGCACATGATCTGTAATAAATGATTAAGTAAAGCCTTTTGTGTTAAATTACGATGTTAATAATGATTCTGTCTCCTGTAATTTATGATGAATTCTCGAATGCTCCGGGTTTGATTTTGATAGAATGCGACGACGCCCGAGTTTGTGTGTGCCTTTATTTAGAACTCCTTTGAAGGCACGCATCTCCCCGCGACGGCTGCTCCTGTAATTATGTACAAAACCAATCACTCATTAGAGTTAGGATACATTATCTTCTAGACAGATGAGGCTAAATAAGCAACACATTAATAATTCAGAGAGCAGTTCATTATGCATGTGGAGGCCTGCTTCCTGACTGAAAGAGGAACCTCGTGAGCCTCTGCCAACCCTTAAACAATAGTTCCGTGTTATTGCAGCCACACTCGAGTTTACGCTTGTTAAACTGCTACTTGGATTATTTTATCAAACATTCATTTATTTGTGGTCCCTTACTGCCGAGAACAGATTTTAAAAGCTCCTTTTTTTTTTTTTAAGTTAATGATTTGAGCAGTGGGTGTTATTAATTCTCAGAATATTATCAACATGATTAATTTCCAGGCAGAGATTTATTACATAAGGATTTCAACTATGTCAACTGAAATGCATCACTGTCAGAACAAGCATCGTGGCGCAAATAGGATGCGCCGCACTTGGAGTGCTGGTGCTCAGGACGGAATCCATTTACGCTGCGACTGAAGCAAAATTACATTCTCCAGTGAAAACGAGGATTCCGAGCTTCCTTTATATGGCTCGAAGCCTTCTCGTTAGATTGTGATTTAAAAAGGTAGTTTAATAAGACTAGATTCCTACCAATAAAGTGTCCCCCCCCCTTGCTTTTTACTAGAAAAGGATCATCTCGAAAATTCCCACACATTCCAAATGTGGCCGCTGGGGATTCGGAGGGAAGCGCGCTGGCCGGGGACTCGGGGTCATGCATTCTCATCTCTCTGACCTCAGTTTCTTCATTTGTAAAGTAGAGGAGGGCACAATGATCCCAATGTCTCTTTTTTTTTCTTTTTTAAAATTTGCTATAGGGCACGTGTGCTCACCAGAGAGAGAGAGAGAGAAAGAGAGAGAGAGAGAGAGACAGGAAAAGTGAGAAAGCAAGTCACCAGGCCTGAGACTTGAACGGCGCTTGGCCATGTGGGAGTCCAGCACCTTAACCACCACGCCACCTGCTGGCCCCATCCCAGGGTTTCTTGAGGGATTTGACTTCACAGGGCCTACAGAATGGGGCTCTGATCCAAGCTTGGCCCCGGCAGCCTTGTGTGGTGTGGAGGGCTCCAGTGAGGGGACACGGAAGGCCTGCCATCACGCTGCAGCCTTCCCCTGAAAGATCTTTCCTTACTCTCCTTGGGACCAGCAGTTGGCGTAATGGCTATGTCGCTGGACTCCCACGTAGTTGAATGTGGTTCGGGTCCTGGACCTGGTGGCTTAAACTCACGCCGGGCGCGTGTGTGTGCATGTCCAAGATCCCGAGAGGAGAATGGAGGAGAAGGGATTGCGGCATGGCCATCCCTCCTGGGGGGTGATTTCTCGCTTTCTGTCTCTCTGTCTCTCTCTGTCTGTCTGGCGAGTGCACGTGCCCTATAGCAAAAAACCTCTCCAAAAAAAAAAGAAAGAAAGAAAAAAGATCTTTTCTCACTCTCCTAGAAAGGGCTACTGTTGTAACAGCTCGCACCCGACGTCCTCACCAGGCCTCGGTGAGCAGGGGCAACAGAAATCAGCTGAAGTAAATCCAGCCAGTATTTGGCAGCACCCACGTGTACCAGGCCCCGCTGCACGGAGGCACAGGGGTGCACAGCAGGGCGCTCTGTGCCCTGCAGAGGGCCCAGCGCGGTCTGAGGCTAACCGCAACGCGTGTTAACATGATCACCGCATTGCAGGTGTAGGCACTTTTACTCCACACCAGGTACTTCACCAAGTGCTTCATGTGAATCTTTTTGCAGCCCAATACAGACGGCAGGTGCTGTGAGTTCAGATGAGGAGATGGAGGTTATGTGACGTTAAGGAACTTGTAGAGGTTTCTAAGGAAGCAAGTGCTGAAGCCAGACCCTAGCCTCAGGGCTGGAGACCCACAAGCCTGCGTGTCGAACATGGTGTTGTCCAGCCTGCCCGGCACTGGCTGGTTGTGGCCACAGTGCAAGTTCATCTTCCAGAGGCAGATTCAGTTCCCTGTGTAAAGGTGACAACAGGCATACTGCCATTACCCATGGGCTTGTCACTGCTCTGAGCACAGCAGAAACTCAGTAGGACTGCATGGGCCAGGTGGTGGTGGAGGCACCTGTGATGTTCAAAGGAAACGCACATGGGACCAGCAGTTAGCATAATGGCTATGTCGCTGAACTCCCATGTAGCCAATTGCAGTTCGAGTCCCGGACCCAGTGGCTTAAACTTACGCCAGGCACATGTGTGTGCGAGCCCAAGATCCCGAGAGGAGAATGGAAGAGGAGAAGGGATTGTGGTGTGGCCATCCCCCCTGGGAGGTGAGATGATTTCTCGCTTTCTATCTCTCTGTCTCTCTCTGTCTTTCTGGCAACCGCATGCACCCTATAGCAAAAACCTCTCCAAAAAAAGGAAACGCCCGTGGTCGTGGGACAGGTTTCCGAGATGGCAGATATCCGAATAATGAAGTGTACAGACAAGCCCACGTCATGTGTCCCACCTGCCACAGAGAGAAACTTGACGATAGTTTTCTAAAAATAGTTCAGGCACTAAAACTATTTGTGAAATACGTATTTTCAAGTCGTGTCTCCACAATCAGACTTCCTGCGGCTCCCGTTCCGTTTCACTGCACGTAACACAGACGCACAACGTATCTGAGAGCTCTAAGTGCGAGCGGTTGGACGTCGACAGTTCCCCCGCACACCCTCTGGGTGCCACCTTCCCCTCAAAAGTGGCCCCACGCTCAGTGTCTGTGTGTCCTTTCAAAGCATCTTTTTGCAAACGCACCCTGTGGCCACTAATACACACAGTGTAAATCTTCCCTTTCCCCTGGAGAGCGTTTTGTACTGATACGCTAACTACACTCCCAGACTTTTGTCGGCAGCACAGTATCCCGCTGTGCGGACGAGCCAAACTCACCCTTTCTCTGTCGGCCCCCGGTTCTCTTCATATTGCGGACACGCAGCCAAGGATACCTGGGGAAAGATCGATTCACACGTACTTCAGACATATCTTAGCATATATTCCAAAAAGGATCGTTGGATTCTTGGATCAGGAGACAAATGTTTTGTTTTCCTTTATGAGGGCAGGAGGAAGAGAGGGAAGGGGAGGAAGACAGATAGGTTTTGTTTGGTTTTGTTTTTCATTGCGAGGGGGTGCGTGTGTTCACCAGACTCCGGAGAGAGAAAGCACCCTCAGTGGAGTGTGGTCATGCAGCAACCCCCTTTCCTCGGCCCCTCCTAACCATCAGGATTTGGGGCATGCACACATGGACTTGGTATGTTTTTCAAGCTACCTGGGCCAGGATTTAACCCGTGGATGGCCATATGGGATCCAGCTTCATTTAACAACTGCACTACATGGTCGGCCTAACATAGGCATGTTTGGCAGGGTCTCACCATGCTATAATCCTCCTGCCCATCCTCACAATGAGCCAGGATTACAGGCACAGTGCACCCAAGCCCGGTGTGACCACGTTGGCCCAGGAACGGAACCTGTGCCTTCCATTCTACGCCACCATCTAGGCCAAAAGACATATGCATTCTCCTTTTTTTTAATTTGCTATAGGGCATGTGCAGTCACCATGAGGGGGAAAGTAAGAAATCCCCCCAGGGTGGGTGGCCATGCCACAGTCTCTTCTCCTCTTGGGATTTTGAGAGTGCACGCATACATGCCCAGTATGTTTTCAAGCTACAGGATCCAGGACTTGAACCGCCCAGTTGGCCGCGTGGGAGATAGCCACCTTCACCATCACGCTGATCGAACCATACTGGCTGATCGAACATACACACAATAGATATTTCCAAATTACAACTTCTGTTTCAGTCCTTGGCGAACCTAAGTGACTTGTGCGTCATCTCAAGAAGGTACATGGCACAAACCAACCTTTAATACTGATGTTTCTATTTGTAAAATGTTTATACTTAAAATACACATAAGCTTATTTGAGCCCCATGATTACTCCAGGACATAAATAAACAAGGGTTATTATACCCATTTTACAGACTAGGAAACTGAGACTGAGCCAAGTCAAGTCAACTGCCCAAGGTCATGAAATAAGTAGCGAAACCCAGGTCTCCTAAGTGAAGTTCCTTTTCATGAAAAGAGAAGTCTTGGGAACCAGCAGTTAGCGTAATGGCTATGTCGCTGGACTCCCACGTAGTCGACCACAGTTCATGTCCCGGACCCGATGGCTTAAAACTCATGCTGGGCGCGCGTGCGTGCATGCCCAAGATCCCAAGAGGAGAATGGAGGAGAAGGGATTGCGGCGTGACCATCCCCCCAGGGGGGTGATTTCTTGCTTTCTGTCTCTCTGTCTGTCTGGCGAGCACACGCACCCTATAGCAAAGACCTCTCCAAATAAAAAGAAAAAAAAATAAAGAGAGAAGTCTTGATGGTAGCGAGTGACAAACGTGGCAATGTGGGACGGACCCATGGGAAGGTCCACAGCGGAAGACTTGCCTGAGTCCGCTGGAGCGTGATGCCCACGCCCTTGGGCTGGCTGAGGCTGGGGTGGGGCACAGCAGCAAGCTCTGGCTTCTCTTGCTTTCTCTCTCTCTCTTTTACTCTTGGAGATAATAAATAACTTTTCTTTTTTTTTTTTTAAAGGCTTAGTGGTTGATAGGTCAGTTCTTATTTTAAATTATCTTATTTGTGAAATGATTTAGTTTAATATGCAGTTACAAGAGCTAACATTTACTGAGTGCTTACCCCATGCCAGACACGGTTCCAAGGTCTGTACATACTGCCCCACTCCTGGCCTCCACGCTCCTGTCGCCTGTGCTGTTGAGCTGGGGAGAGAAGCTCCAGGTGATCAGCAGTTGTCCTGGAAACACTGTGGAGTTGGTTCAGTCCTTTTAGAAGTAAGTGTATTTTGTATGTTCATTTTTTTAGAGTGATTTTTTTGCTATAGGGCACATGCACTAGCCAGAGAGACAGAGAGAAATGAGAAATCACCCCCCAGGCAGGATGGTCACACCACAACCCCTTCTCCTCCGTTCTCTTCCTGAGATTTTGGGCACGCACTCGCACACACCCAGCATGAGTTTCAAGCTTCCAGGTCTGGGACTCAAACCATAGTCAGCCATAGGGGAGGCCTGTGCCTTAACCACTGTGCCCCCTGTTGGCCCTGTATGTTCATCTTTATTAGCATTATTATAACATTTATTTAGCACTTACTGTGTACCAGGAATTTCACCAAGCATCAGGGATATGAGGACACTTGACAAAGCCCCTGTCCTTGAGGAGCTGAAAAGAAAGGAGATCTTGACATTAAAATAGCGGCACGCACACAAAGCCCTGCAAGGTCTCACTGAAATGCCATTTCGGCGACCAACCCTCAGCCTGTTGCTGGAGTTCTCAGGAAAAATGACTGTGGCCTGGCAGGGACAGGGGACCCTTTATGGGAACCTAGAACTTGCTCCTATCTTAAAGTGAAGGGCGGTCACTAAGCACTGAGGGTGAGGAGACCTCCCTGCAAAGGGACGGAGTCTGAGGGGAGCCCATGGTCAGTCAGGAGAGGCCGTGAGCCAGCCAGGCTGGAGCAGAGAAGCGGGAAACGGAGCAGGGGAGGTGGCTGGAGCAGTGCACTGAGCAAGCGGGGACCCCGCCCCCCCAAGCCAGGGACCTCATTTCCTCCCGAAGTCTAGGAGGAGGCGTGAAGGCCTCTGAGTACGAGAATGACGTTGACCAACCCGGGTTTGAGAAAAGTGATCAGAACCCCAGGAGACAGAGATGCTGGCGCAGGGAACAGCTGGGAAATGGCACTGCCGTCAGTCTGAAGGGACAACAAAACCTAGCAGCTGCCACTCATCAGCGTCCAGCCTCCGTGCTAGGGCGAGCTTGATCACCAGACCTCAGAGAAGTCCGCTGATACAGTCAAGGTCTCACACGGGCAGCGGCCTAGCAGGTGACCTGCGCTGTCCTGTCACCTTCCCACTGCAGACTTCTGCCTGCACCCTCTCCTCCAGCGATGAGGGTGTAGACTGGGATGGTGAAGGTAGGAAGGAGGGACAGGCACCACCAACCCGGCTCTTCTTTCAGACTTCTCCCGAATCACAGGCCCAGGTCCGGGAGGAAGCAGAACTGCCGTCCGCATCCAGAGAGAGGCCTCGGGCGGCCTGTCCTTACCTGTCGTCCAGGAAGCACGGCCGAGCGCAGGGAGCTCCTCTGCTGAGCTGCACAGCACTGAGCGGGGTCCCGCTCTGGGGGCTGCCCGCCTCCCTTGCCGACTGGGGCCTGATGTCGGTTTTGTTTGTTTATTAGGTGGTCGGGAAAGTCGTGACATGGTTTTCTATGCTGCGTCGTGGACTTCCCGACGACCCAATATATACCACGGCAGTGTTAGGTTAGGAGACAAAAGCAACCTTGGAACGATCTGGATTAACGGCAATTCCATGCAATTCCATGCTCAGGAACTGCAGTGGGGTTTAGAGCATCTGAGTTCACCTGTGCATGCGCGCGCTCGGGCTCCCGGCCTCGTTGTGAACGCGGGGACATGCCCTCCTGGCACGGCTGCCGGCAGGTCTGTGGCTGTGCCATTCCAGTCCCACCAGACAGCTGACCTGGACTTCTCCCCACCGCGCCTGTTTCCCCAGTTCATCCAACTCCTCTTCATCCCACAGAGCCATGTTGTCACCCTGGGGCAAGGCCTGCAGGGGTTGCCCGGAGTCGTCCTCTAGGGATGGTGTGACTGTCCTCTGCGCTTTCTAATTCACCTGCTCCTGTCCCAAAGCACCTGCTGACTGGAAGGCCCTTGAATTTCATCCTTTGAAGAGGCCCTTAAGGTTGTCCACCGGATCTAGGTCATTTGTTGATTCTTTCTTTCATTCGGCAAGCACCGCGTACCTGTCCTGTTCTCTGCTGGCATCGGGCCCAGCCTGGAGGCTCCGAAACAAGCCATGCCTGCCCCCAGAACACGCGCCATCCTGTGAGGAGACAGCCAGGGAAACAGCGCGTGGGAGGGCAGGCCGAGAAAGCGCAGTCGTGAGGCACACGAGGGCCACACGGATTTTCTTGTGCTACAAATGAAATACAATTTCAACAGCTACACGTGGGACAACGTAATGGAGGCACAACTCGAGACGCGTTCGCCTGGGGGCGCCTAGCCTGGGGGTAGATGTAGGAAGAGCAGCCTTAGTGAATGGGACCGCGGGGTGCCCCTCGGGCATGGGACTCCATGCAGACGATGAAGGAAAAGACACCACGTGTGAGGGAAGTGTATCACAGAGGGGGTCACCAAATCTGAGAGACAGAGAGTGTGTGTGAGAGAGAGAGAGAGCGAGCGAGGACGCAGGACAGGGCAGGGTGTTGGCTCTTCGTGGCCCGCTCCTGAGTTACGCCAGAGACAGCTGGAGCCCGAGGTTGACTGTCATGAGTGCCAGGTGACCGTGCTCGCCCACGACCAGGTCTGCATCAGCAGGCCCCCCTCCTCCTCCTGCTCCAAGTCACTGCACGCTGCCAGGCACCTGGCTGGTCAGCACGGAGGGTCCTAAAGTTCAGGAGCTGGACCAAACACCTTTATCTCTGTGCCCTAAGGTTGGCCATGGCCCCAAACACAAATTGCCAGAGAGAGAAAACCGATTGTCAAGGGGAAATATTATCTCTCACCAAGGGCAGGTGCTCTGCTGCCAGGACCAGTGTCTGCTTTTGCACATATGAGATTGAACGTTTGCCTAAGAAGTGCACAATTAAACCCCCCAGGCCTATATACCCAGGTGATTTGGGGCACCTCCTGCTGATAGGCAAGCAAGATACAGGATAGCAGTTTCCCAAACAAGGACTGCAGTCAGTACCGAAGTTTGTTTTTTTGAGAGGGTTTTTTGCTATAGGGCACGTGCGCTCGCCATACAGACAGAGACAGACAGAGAGATAGAAAGTGAGAAATCACCCCCCAGGGGGATGGCCACACCGCAATCCCTTCTCCTCCATTCTCCTCTCGGGATCTTGGGCACGCACGCACACACGCCCGGCGTGAGTCTTAAGTCACCAGGTCCGGGACGCGACCCGCGGTCGATTACGTGGGAGTCCAGCGACACAGCCATTACGCTAACTGCTGGTCCCAGTACCGAAGTTCTGACGTTGACTGCTCAAGGAGGTGAGCTACACTTAGCAACTGCTTACCAAAGAGTGTAGTGTGGGAAGTGGGGAGATGGGATTCTTCTGCTTGTTTGCTTTTTGGTTGCTATAGGGCCTGTGTGCTTGCTGCAGAGAGAGGGAAAGTGAGAAATCACCCCCCAGGGGGATGGCCACACCGCAGTCCTTCTCCAGCCTCCTCTTGGGATTTTGGGCACACACACGCACCCAGGGTGATTTTCAAGCCGCCAGGTCTGGGAGTTGAACCATGCAGTCAGCCACGCAGGACCCAGCTGCCTTAATCACCACTTCCCTCTCTGGACTGGGGAAGGAACCTACAGCGGAGGGGCACGTGAAATACGGAAGCTGGCGAGGCCTGCTGTAGCCAGGCGGTAGGCATTAACCACACAAGTGCAAAGTCCTGGTAATATATGGGCCCCTGCTATGAGGTGATGAGCGTGGCGATTGCCCATGTGGACTCCCGAGTCTGGTCACGAAAGAAATGTCACACAAACACAGACTGAGGGACATTTCACAAAGTACCTGACCAGTGCTCCTCAAAACCACCAAGACCATACAAAAGGGGAAGTTTGGGAATGGTAAGCAGCATGTTGGTTCAAAGTGCTGGACTCCCACATGGCTGACCATGGTTCAAGTCCCAGACCTGGCAGCTTGCTTCCTCACTCCCCCGACCCCACCCCTCTTGCTCTATCCTTCTTTGATCAAATGAAAATAAATAAAGTTGGGACCAGCCGTTGTTGTAATGGCTATGTCCTTGAACTCCCATGTAGTTGACTGCGGTTCAAGTCTTGGACCCCATGGCTTAAACTCACGCCAGGCACGTGTACGTGCGTGCCCAAGATCCTGAGAGGAGAATGGAGGAGAAGGGATTGTGGCATGGTCATTCCCCTGGGGGATGATTTTTCACTTTCTGTCTCTCTGTCTCTCCGGCAAGCGCACGTGCCCTGTAGCAAAAACCTATCCAGAAAAGTCATAAAAAATAATTAATTAATTAATTAAAATAATTCTTTAAAAGGGGGTGGGGAGAGTTTGACAAACCTAGAAGAACGAGGAGACATGGCAGCAAAATCTAATGTGGGGTCTTGGATGGGACCCTGGGGCAGAAGAAGGGAGTTAGAGAAAAAGCACTAAAATCTAAGGAAAGTGTGCACTTACACCGTAACAGCATTGTATGGGGTCACTGGAAAGGTCATGACATATTTTTCTATGCAAAAATGCATCATGACTTTTCCGAAAACCCAATAGCACTTTGATTCCTGGCTGTGACAAACGTACCTTGGCAATGTAAGGTGTTAACAGTAGGGAAGGGGGGGTGGGAGGTAGGAGCCGTCTGCATTGTCTTCGCCATGTCTCTGTCACCTCCCCCTAGTCAAAAACAGCAAGTGCGTAGCGGGCCTACTCTCCTGTCGTGGTCTCTTCCAGACGCCGGCAACCAGTCGCTATGCAGTGATGACCACCCAGCTGAGACACAACAACCTGTCGCTGGTTTTCCACTACGTGTTCTTCCAGATTTGTAAGGCCCACGGCATCGGCTATGACGTGGAGGTACGAGGTTGTCCAGGGCTGGACCCGATACCGGCCTGCGAATGATCTAGCTAGCTCAGAATTGGGCCCCTTCGAGCAGATGTCCTTCGCGTTCTACGTGACATGTACTCAGCAGAAGGCTGAGTGCCCCTTGAGGGACAGCGGACAGCAGCTCCCCGGGGGAGCTGTTCCACCTACTACTCGGACACCCACCTTGGTAAAGCACAAGCCCAGGAGCCCGCCAGAATGAGGAGGTATTGGGAGAGCCCGCTCTTGAGCCTGAAGCATGCTTAAGAGTTTCCGGAGCTGATGGAAAGTTGCTTATCAAGGAAGACCTTTCTCCGTCTGCTCAGGGGCCGTCACAGTAGCAAGGACTGTGTGGCTTAAACCATGGCTAGTTGTTTTCTCACCGTTCTGAAAGCGGGGAAGCCCAAGATCAAGGCACAGGCAGCTTTGGTTCCTGGCGCATTGACAGCCACCTCTTGCTAACCTGGTGGAAAGAGAAATCTCTTGTGTGTCTTTCCCCCTCAGGTTTTTTGTCATAAGATGTGTGTACTTGCCAGAAAGGGAGAGAGATAGAGGGATACAGAGAGAAGGAAAGTGAGAGATCACCCCCAGGGGACATGGCCACACCACAATCCCTTCTCCTCCATTCTCCTCTCAGGATTTTGGGCGCACACGCACGTGTGCCCAGCATGAGTTCTAAGCTGCTGGGTCAGGGACTTGAACCACAGATGGCCATGTAGGCGTCCAGTGCCTTAATCATCATGCCACCTGCTGGCCTTCTGGTGTCTCTTTTATAAGGACACCAATTCTATCGGATCGGAGCTTCCCTGTTATGGTCTTGCTAACCTCGTCACCTTTCCGGAGGCCCTGTGTCTAATACAGTCACGTGGGACCAAGCTTCGGCAGGGGAACCTCCGTTCAGTCCGTAGCACATGCCCGCCTGCCTACATACTCTCACTTCTTTCTCGAAAGTCTCCCGATTTAAAGCTTCCCCATTTCTGGCCTGATTCCAGTGACACTGTGGTCCCCATCCTGCACCTCGTCCTGACGTAGGCGAGTGAGGCGAGTGTGATGCCACGCCTCCTCCCTAAGCCACGGCCTGCGTTTCGTGCCTAGAAGCTTGTTTCACTCTAAGGAACAGTTCCCTGTTTTTCCACTGGGTTCAGATTTTCACGACTCCGACACCGAGTGCTGTTCCAAGTCCCCAGATTGCCCCACGTGCTCTTTCTTGTTGCAGGATGGGTTTTGTTGGAAGAGCCATCCATGACACAGCAAATATATCCAAATACATTCACTTTCCACGTTAAATATGTATGCACATGTGTGTGTGTATGTATATATATATATATGTGTGTGTGTGTGTGTGTGTGTGTGTGTGCTGTAAGGACCGAACAGTAACCAGTTTGATCAAATGTTTTTATTTGTAGATACTGGACACTTTTTATTTTTCATACTTGAGACTTAGCACAGTTTTCAAGGATCAGATATTTTCACAGGTCTTTGCAGAACACACGGACAGCCCTGTGCATGGGCTAATGGTGACTGTCATGGCCTGGCTGATACTCAGCCATCCCCAGGAGCCACCCGGGCTCTGTCAGGGAGCGCAGGCCCTCTGGTTAGATTGAGTCACGCCGTTTGCGAGCACATCTAACGGAGCTCATATTCCCTTGCAAATTACATTAAAATTGATAAAATAAAGAATGAAAGAGCCAGCTTGAACTGATTTACCTGAAATTAATTGTTGCATCTGCTGCACACGATCCCTTTGGAATTAAATCGTTTTTAACCCCAAACTGATGAGACTGAAACCCTTCCATGTACCAGAAGGTGGCTAAATCTAACTCGTGCTTTATCTGAGTCTGTTTATTTTATTTCCTTCTAAAATAATCAAAGCAGAACCGGTTCTGTGCATAGGCATATGTGGCAGAGAGTCTCCTGCCCGAAAGAAAATATGCCCCATCGCTTTCTACTGCCCGAAATTATTATTAGAGATTTATTTCTTGTGCTAACGGCTTGTATTTGATTGACGTCCTAGTACCCTCGGGAAAACTAAAACATCAAACTAGGTAAGTCACCTTGGTCTCTGAGCTGATCAGATCCGTGTTTAAGCACAGGTTTTAGTTGGGGAAACAGGTTGCTCCGGCCGCAGGGAGGCAAGTGCACGGTGCAGAGGAAGGGGTTCCGGTGAGGAAGGGGTTCCGGTGGGGCCGGGAACTCCCCTAGGACAGCTGTGGAAGCCCAGCAGCTTGGTTCATAGACCCACCACCAGGTCGCCCATGCTAAACAATCACAAAGGATGAAAGAGGCAGTGGGAGAGAGAGAGACTGTGGGCCCAGAGTGATAGAATGATATTAAAAAGAAAAAGCCGGGGGCCAGCAGGTGACATAGTGGCCAAGGTCCCACATGACCGACTGTGGTTCAAGTTCTGGACCCGGCAGCTTGAAATCACCCTGGACACGTGTGCGTGCGTGCCTAAAATCCCAGGAGGAGAATGGAGGAGGAGGGATTGCAGCATGGCCACCCCCCCCCCGGGGGGGTGATTTTTCACTTTCCCTTTCTTTCTGTCCCTGTCTTTCTCTAAGAGGTGCACACGTCCTATGGCAAAAACCTAAAAGGGAAAAAAAAAAAAAAAAAGAAGGACAACTGAGGTGAAAGTTACATGACTACTTGGAAATTTTGGAAGTTCTCCAGCGATCTTCTTGCTATTTTTCCCAGAGATGGTGGGGAGGAGTCTCATCTTTTCAGATCTCAGGGTCCATCCCTGGTCAGGACTCCTCTTGCTGGCTTAGAGTTGCCTTCTCTCGGGAAGGTAAGGGATGGCCCAGCATTCACAGAGCACCTACTGTGCGCTACACTTCAGTACCCCATTTATTCTTCACATCTGTCCGACAGGAAGGTACTCTTCCCAGTGAGGGAAGAGTGAGGACTTCAGGCTTCAAGGCTTGACCCACTTTCCAAGGTCACACAGCCAGGCATTTTGTGGAACTGATATTCGAACCCATGATTGTCCACAAAGTCAAGCACAATTCTTCCTCTTACACTAAGGCTTCCCCTACGCACAATCTTCTCCTAAGGGCTACTTACCATTACCTGCCTTTCTTTCTAAAACAGTATTACCAATGCAACCCAAGAATTCTGGGACCATTTCAAAGGAAATACTCCATGTGGGTATACATCAGAGTTGTATTCTTCAGCTTGCGAAGCACACACTTCTCTCTAAAGCCCCTTTGACGGTCTCTGCCTAACAGCAGGGAAAAAATATACCCAATTATCTTTGCTAAAAGTACATTGCCGTTTTAGGTTATGCTAAGTCTCCAAAGATTACCCACTTATCCAAATTCTAGCACAACCTCTACTACCTGCTTCCACTCTTCGTTGAATTTAAAGTGGATGGTTGGGGGCCAGCAGGTGGCATGGTGGGTGAGACACTGGACTCCCACATGGCTGACTGCAGTTTGAGTCCTGGACGTGGAAGCTTGCTTTCTCATTTTCCCTCTCTGTTTCTCTCTGGGGGGCACATGTGCACTAAAGCAAATAAATAATGATAAATAAATTAAATTAAATAATTTAAAAAATAATAATGTGGATGGTCTTCAAGTGCTCAAGTGCCCAGGATTCTCTGTGCTGGAGGACTGGAGGAAGGGGATCATGGCATAACCAGGCCCTGTGGGAGGTGGTCCTTCTCTCTCTCTCTCTCTCCCCCCTCCTCCCCCTCCCTCTCCCTCTCTCTCTCTCCCCCCCTCTCTCTCATACATGCACATATATTTTTATCATAAATAAAGGAAAGATAAAAACTATCCAAGTGGGTAGTCTTTCTAGAAAAAGCACCATTAACACACAGAAAGAAGATTTCTCAAAAATCCTTATTCTCGGGCTGCCCTAATAGCCTGGTAGTTAAGGGAAGCCGAATCCCACATAGCCGACCATGTAGTTCAAATCCCAGCCCTGGTGACTTGAAAAACACACCAGACATAGATGCATGTGTGCCCCAAATCCTGAAAGGATGGACAAGTGGAAGGAAAGGAATTGGGGCATGACCATACTCCTTTTGGGGAGTCCTTTCTCCCTCTTTCTCTCTCTCTGTCTCTGTGTCTCTCTAGTTAGTACATGTGTCCTCTGGCAATTAAAAAAAAAAGAAGAAGAAGAAGAAGTCCTTATTCTAGACATTGGGCTTTTTCTCCATTATTATCACAGAATTTCTAATATTTTTTTGTCCCAAATCTTGAGGAAGAGAAAGGAAATGAGATGAGCCCGCGAGTTTATTTTTCCTTGATGAAGATTGGAAGGAAGCATTGCTGGGTTTGTAAGCTACTTGGCGGGTCTCATTCCTGGTATATCTGTAATGCTCTGAATTACCCCTGCTGATTTCCTAATGAGATGAAGTCGTAATGGAAGCCATATGGGAAGAGGCGTCCTGTCTCCTGCCTGCCACAGTGTGGGGCAGGGCCAGTCTCACACACACAGGCCGGGTGCCACGGTCCTAAACAGCTCTACAACTGCCACTGTCTCGTCCTCTGGCCGGGATTGCCGAAGTGGGAGTCATTAGGGCTGCTCAGGAATGTTCTGAATCTCCGCCTTTCAGGCACAAATCAGAATTGCACTTCCTCGGCCCTCGCTCGCTAGTTAGGGGTGGTCATCTAACTTGTCATGGCCAGTGAAAGCCAACCAGAGGTGAGACGTGTCCCTCTGTGCGGACACCCTTCAGGGCCACCTCATGGGTTGCCATGGGAATCAGGGAGGCACATCGAGATAGAACCTCCCTCAGCCTGGGCCCCTCCCAAGGGCTCCAACAGTGATCTAACACCCATGCTAGTCCCTGTGGGATAGCATTTGGTAACAACTACAACTTCTATTTTATGAATAACCAGGAACTGGGTTTTGTTTGTTTGTTTTTGGAGAGAGATGTTTGCTATAGGGCACGTGCACCTGCCAGAAAGACAGAGTGACAGAGAGACAGAAAGTGAGAAATCACTCGCCAGAGGGGATGGCCATGCCGCAATCCCTCCCCCTCCATTCTCCTCTCGGGATTTCTGGCACACACACACTCCCAGTGTGCCTCAAGCCGCCAGGTCTGGACTCGAATGGCTGTTGACCATGTGGGAGTCCAGCACCTAAGCGCTGTGCCACCTCCCGGCCCCTGGGTTCTGTTTTTTAAATTACCACAACATTTAAACCCACCTTACTTCGTTGATAAAGAATTTTATATCAAAAGATGGGTGCTCCCAGAACAGAAACCTAAAATCTTGGTATGGTGGTCAGACAGTGGGCGGCAAGAAAACTGCTAGTGAACAGACCCAGACAGAGACCACAGTCTCACTGGGCTGAGGAGACAGGCGCTGAAGTTGAGAACTGCTCAGCTGTTTGGGACCGAAGAGCCAAAATCTGAGAGCAACTGTGATCAAAGTGAGGAGAGCCGAGAAGTCTGTGTGCAGGTACCATCACTGGCAGACTCGTACCTGGCGGAGTGAAGAGCTCAAGACTCCATGAAACCCAGAAAACAGAACCAAAATGAAACAAAAAGAAATTCTAGCTGTGGAGTCGGCAGGTGGCATAGTAGTCGAGGTGCTGGACTCCCACATGGCTGGCCAAGGCTCAAACCCAGGCCTCGTGGCCTGAAAACTCCACAAGCTATGTGTGTATGTGTGCCCAAAATCCCAAGAAGAGAACAGAGAAGGAATTGTGGCATGGCAGTCCCCCCGGGAAGTGATTTATCACTTTCCCTCTCACTGTCTCTCTCTGTCGCTCCCATCTCCAGCAAGTCCACATGCTCTGTGGCAAAAATCCTTTAAAAATATATATATAGTTGGGAGGCTAAAGATCTAGCCGGTGTTTCAAAAGATACATAACATTGGGAAGAAAGAAACTGCAGTTCATATCCTACTAAGTTGAAAGGCTCTAATAATCGTAAGCTTTCAGTGGACACCTCCACCTCAAAGTCCTAGAAGTAAGGATGCTTCCCGAGGAGAAAAAAATATACACAAAGAGTAAGGGAGAAATGTAAATAGGCCAGATCTAGCAAATCTAGAAGAAAACCTTGATGCATCCAGATGGGCTGCCAGCACTCTGCCGGCCTGCCAGACGCAAAACTTAACCCTTCTTGAAGAAAGACCATTAGAGCCTTTCCATCTTTGGTGACGAGTATCCAGTGAAAAGTTAACAAGGTACACTCCAAGACAGGACCAAGTAAGTGAAAACAAAGGGGGAAAATAGAAAAAGACTCGGGATTATTCTAATCTTTGAGTTTAAAGGGGCAGTTTACTATGATTAATATAGTCAAGAAAAGAGAGGGGACTAGCAGGAGGCATAGTGGTTACGGTGCTGGATTCCACATGGCTGACCGCATGGTTCGAGTTCCAGACCTGGAGGCCTGAAAAACACACTGGGCATGTGTATGTGCATTCCCAAAATTCCAAAAGGAGACTGAAGGAGAAGGGGTTTGAGCATGGCCATCCCCCCTGGAGGGTGATTTCTCACTTTCCCTCTCTCTTGAGATCTGCTGAGTGCTCTATGGCCTAAACAAAGAACAAAAGAATCAAGCAAAAAAACACTTCCAACCAAGATTCTATTGCTGGGAGGGAAATCCAATAACTGTCTCACAGGTCCCCTGGAAATTAAATGTCTATTAATTAGTTCTGCATGTGACAATGAGATGCTTTTCCATACATGGAACTGTTGAGCCATCAGGAAATGGTGCATTTTTGCATCGAAAAGCATAGAAAAATGCATTATGACTTATCCAATGACCTAATATTCTCTTCAGTGTATCCCTTTGTTTCCATCATGAGAGAAAAGAGAGTGAGAAGCACCCCCATCGGGTCCCCATGCCGTGATCGACCCTGAGCCTCAGCCAGCCCAGATGTGGGCATGAGCGCACACACACTCACACCCAGCATTCAGACAGGACACACGCTGGGGGACGGTCCCATGTGGGCCCAGTCACGTGAACACCGTGCCACCATCTGGTTCCCAGAACTCTTTTTTTAAAAAAAGGAGATGTGAAGTCCTGAAATGAGAACGGCTTATCGAAAGTGAGCTGTGGTTATGTGTGTTAACAGAAGAGCCCTGGAATAACCGCCCAACAGAAATATACTGCAAGCCACAAATGTGGGCCACAGAAATAATGTGAACTTTCCTGGGGGCAATGTATTTAAAAGTTAAAAAATAGCTAAGGTTCATTTCATGTATATATTGTATTGTATGGGGTCTTTTAAAAGTTCATGAAGGCCAACTGGCAGCCTGGTGGTTAAGGCCGCTGGATCCCACATGGCCAACGGCATGGTTTGAATACTAGACTCTGTGGCTTAAAAAACACACCAGGCGGGGACCAGCAGTTGGTCGAATGGCTATGTTACTGGACTCTCATGTGGTTGACAACAGTTCGAATCCCAGACCTGGTGGCTTAAAATTCATGCCAGGCACATGTGTGTGCATGCCCCAGATCCCGAGAGGAGAATGAAGGAGAAAGGATTGCGGTATAGCCATCCTCCCTGGGGGGCAATTTCCCACTTTCTGTCTCTCTGTCTCTCTCTCTGGCAAGCGCACACGCCCTATAACAAAAATCTCTAAAAAACAAACAAACAAAGAAACACCAGTCATGTGTATGTGTGTGAAAATCCCAAAGAAGAATGGAGAAGGGATTAAGGTGTGACCATGCCCCATGAGGGCTATTTTCTTACTTTCCCTCTCTCTGTCTCTGTCTCTGTCATTCTCTCTGTTGAGTGCACACACCCTCTGCCAAAATTTTTCAAAATTAAAATTAGAGAAGTTCATGAATGGGGCCTGCAGATGATGTAATGCTTACGTTGCTAGACTCCCACATGGTTAACTACAGTTCGAGTCCTGGACCCGGCAGCTTCAAACTCATGCTGGGCGCATGTGTGTGGATGCCCAAAATCCCAAGAGAAGCCTGGAGGAGAAAGGATTGGAGCGGACCAACCCCTGGGAGGTGGTTTCTCGCATTCTGTCTCTGTCTCTCTCTCTGGCAAGTGCATGTGCCCTATAGCAAAAATCACTCAAAAAATTTCATGAAAAATACGTATTATGAAAAACTATTATTTATAGATTTCAAAATATTTTGCACCAAAATAAATGCATACTTTAATTCCATTTTCCCACAAGATATTGGAAATAACCCTATATATTGAAAATATTGTCATTTCTACATGTAATCAATGTTAAAAATTATTCATTAGATATCTGAGTTGTGTGTGTGTGTGTGTATGCACACGTGCACCAAGTCTTTAAAAGCTACAGCACACCTCGGTTTTGACTGGGGTCTCAAGTTCTCAGTGGCCCCACGTGGCTAGCAACTACTGTTTGGACAGCACTATAGGGGTGCAAGAGCCTCAGCTGCCCTGCGTGGGAGTGGACGGAGCCAGGCCCGCTGCGCTGCGTGGGAGTGGACGGAGCCAGGCCCGCTGCCCTGCGTGGGAGGACATGGACGCCCAGGCAGGGCTGAGAGGAGTGACACAAGTGAAGCACTCACCTGAGCACAAAACGCAAAGGAACACGCACAGAGAAACCCATCAGCAGTAAAACAAGTGACACTGCAGTGAAATACCTTACAAATAAAAATCAGGGCCAGCAGGTAGTTAAGGCACTGGACTCCCATGTGGTCAACCACAATTCAGCTCCAGACCTGGAAGCTTGAAAATCACACCAGGCGCGTGTGCATGCATACCCAAAATCCTGAGTGGAGAATGGAAGAGAAGGGATTATAGCGTGGCCATCCCCCTCAGGAGTGATTTCTCTCTTTCTCTCTCTGTCTCTTTCTGTCTCTCTGGCAAAGGCACACACCCTATAGCAAAAATTTCTCTCAAAAAAAAAATAGAAATTAGTGCAAAAAAATTGTGATGAAGAAAATACCAAATTTTTAATAAAAACAGAGTCAGAATACTCACTCTCTCTTTGCCTCAGGTTCTAAAACAACTCATTACGGCACTGTACCAAGGGCCCACTGGAGACCAAATCATCAGTATTTCAGAAGATAGGGCCCAGGAATTGTATGGTTTTTGGTTGTTTTTTAATTTTTGCTTTAGGAGAGAGCATATGCACTGGCCAGAGAGAGAAGAGGAGAAAGGGAGAGTGAGAAAGCACCTCCCCCTGGGGGGAATGGCCACAGTCCCTTCTCCTCCATTCCCCTCTCGGGATTTTGGGCACGCACACACTTGCCTGGCATGTTTTTCAAGCCACCAGGTCTGGGACCCCAGCCACAGAATCAGCTATGTGGGATCCAGTGCCTTAACCATCACACCACCAGCTGGCTCAAGGCTTTCTATTGTTAAAACACTCCAACGGGGGCCAGTAGGTGGCATGGTGGGTGGAACTCTGGACCGCCACATGGCCAACTGAGGTTCAAATCCCAGACCTGACAGTTTGCTTTCTCACTTGC
>NW_006159876.1:1630038-1653564 GCF_000334495.1 Tupaia belangeri chinensis | reverse complement strand
TGCTCTCTCTTGAAAGCACATGTCCTATAGCAAATTTAAAAAATAATAATAATGAAATGAAATTAAATGGAAAAGTAATTCTTCAAAACTGCTCCGGTGATTCTCACACGCGGGCGGCATTGAGAGGCACTGTCCTAGCCCCGTGTCTCCCCGGTGCTCGAGTTCCCTCATAAAGCAGGGAGTCGGCAGATGGTGCAGATTCTGGCTTGTCATTTCGTCTACCAAGGCCCCAACATCTATTTTTCTTTTTTTGACTTTTGGTGATGGGGATCTCCCAGCTTCACAGGGGCAGCCACCTCCTCTACTGAACAACTCCAGGGTCACTTATTTATTTGGAGAAAACGGTTAAAGTGTTGATTTTCAAAAAGCAGTAAAGCCATGCCTTTCATCGAGATATAAAAAATACAGTGAACACATAGAGGTTTTATTTAACAGAGGGAACTAGGCGGATGTTAGCACGAGTCTGAAAGAGAACCCATAAAACAGACATCGCCGAAGATCAGGAATATTGAAAAGAAACCCACAAATGGAGGCAAAACAGGTTTCTCTACAGAGGGAGCAAGAACGCGAAAACAGTTGAACCTCTATCTGAAATTGTCTGTCAGTTACCTGCAACTTCCCGGGGTGGCAGGGGTCACCACAGAATCAATCGGAAAGGACTACACAGTGTGCTATAGACGACATATAGCCTCCACTGACGTGTTTTCTTCCACAGAACAAATCGCTTCCTATACTTTTTTTAATCCGCTGCACTCGGTTGTGAAAGTGTCCTTGTTGTTGCTGTTTAGACAGGGCTTTGCTGTGGTGTGGTGCTATCTCAGCCTCCTCAGTAGGTGAGACTGCAGGTGTGCCCCTGCACTGGCTTTTCGGGTGAGCTAGGAATCAAGCCCAGGCCTCCCACGTGGCCTCAGCCTGCAGAGTGGCAGCATCAACTGGTGAGCGCCACCACAGCTGGGACAATGTTTCCAAATTTAGATGTGTGTGAATTTATGCAAATGCTTCTTCCCCTCTGGAGCTAGAATGTGAATAAAATTTAATCTAGTGCTTACAGTCTTAAACATTTCTCATCACCTGGGAAGAAGACAGACTAGCTATTTGAATACTTCCTTCTAGCTCCAGCCTTTTCCCGAGATCCCATAAATAAGAAAAACGTATGGAGTCTTGTTAAGAGAATCACCCAGTGGGCCAGCAGGGGGCGTAGTTGTTAAGGCGCCAGATTTGCACACGGCCAACCACAATTCAAGTCCAGACTCAACAGCTTGAAAATCACGCTAGGTGTGCGTGCGTGCCCAAAATCCTGAGAGGAGAATGGAGGAGAAGGGGTTGCGGTGTGGCCATCCTCCTGGGGAGGTGATTTCTTACTTTCCCTCTCAGTCTGTCTGTCTCTCTTTCACACTGGTAAGCACACTTGCCCTATGGCAAAAACCCTAAGGAAAAAAATAGCAGAAAGTGAGCTAAGACGCAGATTCTCTTCCAAGGAGTCAGCGCTTGGGCGATGCCCAAGAAAATGCTATAGGTGCTTCCAATGCAGGCTCTAGGACCTCCTCAGAAAGCACTGTCCTTGGGTTAGCCAGGTGGCGTGGTGGTGAAGGTGCCTGGATCCCACATGGCTGGCTGTGTGTGTGCATGTGTGCCCCAAATCCCGAGAGGACAGTGGGGGGGGGACTGCAGCATGGCCGTCCCCTTTGGGGGGTGGGGGAAGGTGATTTCTCGCTCCCCTCCACCCCATCTCCCCAGCAAGCGTATAGCAGACTGAAAACAAGACACAACACGCCGTCCCAGACCAGACTTCCTCCGTGTTCTGGAGACAGCCTTTGTCTCGCCGTGTTTGAAAGTAGCTCTGGACTTGAATTCCCGTCTGTCCTAGTGGTCCTTCTGTGCTAGTAATGTTTCCTTCTCTTCATTTCCAAGATAACGTGCTACTTCTCTCCTCTCCCCTCACATTGTATAGGACAGACAAGGAACCGTTTTTATCTTGTACGAGCACCTGAAGAGGAACAAGCTGGGGATGCTGTAAGTATGCAGTGTGCGCGAGGGTGAGCTACGATGACGGTGACCACGAGAGCCGCGCTTTTCACGCGTCTTAATTAGCACGCCCAGTTGTTGGAAATCGATGTTGCTTTATTTAGATCTTCAGGTACTTAATAAGATGACTTCAGATATATAAGTGGGGTGGGTCCATAAATATAATTGATTAACTATCCAAAATTGACAGTAAGAGTTTACACTTAGCAGCGTACTAACAGGGCAGGTCTCGACTCCTCCATCCAAAATGCGGGTCTTCGTTTTACCAAAGCCTTATTAGTTATAATAGACCTTTATCCATACAGCGATACAGCCTCACTGACCCTTCTGAATTTATACAAATAGCTCTTCCCCCTCGCAGGTAAACTGTGGCTAACATTTAATTGAGTACTTACAGCCCGAAGCCCTTCTCATCACCGGGGGAGAGAGCAGGCTAGCCGAATCCTCCCTCCAGTCCCAACCTTTTCCCAGCATGCCCAAAACCTGTAAAACTTACTGGGTCTTATTAAGAAAATCCTTTCATTAGGGACTCTCCCCACCTTTTGCTTTACTGCCTGGCCAGCAACAGAAATGAGACCTCGCCTCCTACCCCGTACATGCCAGCAGGCGTGCCTTGTTTGCCAGGACGCCTCCGGGGGTGTGCAGGGAGAGCTGCTCTTCGCCTCCAAGTGAGGGTCTCTCCCTCAGCTCCCTCCCAGGCCCACCCTTCCTTCCAGGAGAGGTGAAAGCACTTCAGAACTGCGCCAGGCACAGCTGTGGGTGCTGACAGTGAGGTGCGTGCGTTAGCAGTGAACAGGTGACCAGAATCACCCAGTGGGCCAGCAGGGGGCGTAGTTGTTAAGGCGCCAGATTTGCACACGGCCAACCACAATTCAAGTCCAGACTCAACAGCTTGAAAATCACGCTAGGGGTGCGTGCGTGCCCAAAATCCTGAGAGGAGCCTGGAGGGAAGCACACTTGCCCTATGGCAAAAACCCTAAGGAAAAAAATAGCAGAAAGTGAGCTAAGACGCAGATTCTCTTCCAAGGAGTCAGCGCTTGGGCGATGCCCAAGAAAATGCTATAGGTGCTTCCAATGCAGGCTCTAGGACCTCCTCAGAAAGCACTGTCCTTGGGTTAGCCAGGTGGCGTGGTGGTGAAGGTGCCTGGATCCCACATGGCTGGCTGTGTGTGTGCATGTGTGCCCCAAATCCCGAGAGGACAGTGGGGGGGGGACTGCAGCATGGCCGTCCCCTTTGGGGGGTGGGGGAAGGTGATTTCTCGCTCCCCTCCACCCCATCTCCCCAGCAAGCGTATAGCAGACTGAAAACAAGACACAACACGCCGTCCCAGACCAGACTTCCTCCGTGTTCTGGAGACAGCCTTTGTCTCGCCGTGTTTGAAAGTAGCTCTGGACTTGAATTCCCGTCTGTCCTAGTGGTCCTTCTGTGCTAGTAATGTTTCCTTCTCTTCATTTCCAAGATAACGTGCTACTTCTCTCCTCTCCCCTCACATTGTATAGGACAGACAAGGAACCGTTTTTATCTTGTACGAGCACCTGAAGAGGAACAAGCTGGGGATGCTGTAAGTATGCAGTGTGCGCGAGGGTGAGCTACGATGACGGTGACCACGAGAGCCGCGCTTTTCACGCGTCTTAATTAGCACGCCCAGTTGTTGGAAATCGATGTTGCTTTATTTAGATCTTCAGGTACTTAATAAGATGACTTCAGATATATAAGTGGGGTGGGTCCATAAATATAATTGATTAACTATCCAAAATTGACAGTAAGAGTTTACACTTAGCAGCGTACTAACAGGGCAGGTCTCGACTCCTCCATCCAAAATGCGGGTCTTCGTTTTACCAAAGCCTTATTAGTTATAATAGACCTTTATCCATACAGCGATACAGCCTCACTGACCCTTCTGAATTTATACAAATAGCTCTTCCCCCTCGCAGGTAAACTGTGGCTAACATTTAATTGAGTACTTACAGCCCGAAGCCCTTCTCATCACCGGGGGAGAGAGCAGGCTAGCCGAATCCTCCCTCCAGTCCCAACCTTTTCCCAGCATGCCCAAAACCTGTAAAACTTACTGGGTCTTATTAAGAAAATCCTTTCATTAGGGACTCTCCCCACCTTTTGCTTTACTGCCTGGCCAGCAACAGAAATGAGACCTCGCCTCCTACCCCGTACATGCCAGCAGGCGTGCCTTGTTTGCCAGGACGCCTCCGGGGGTGTGCAGGGAGAGCTGCTCTTCGCCTCCAAGTGAGGGTCTCTCCCTCAGCTCCCTCCCAGGCCCACCCTTCCTTCCAGGAGAGGTGAAAGCACTTCAGAACTGCGCCAGGCACAGCTGTGGGTGCTGACAGTGAGGTGCGTGCGTTAGCAGTGAACAGGTGACCCTGGGCTGGCGCTCAGCTGCTGATGGCCGGGAAAGGGGAGCAGGAGTTCCTGCGGCCGGGACACCAGGGGCGAAATACTTGCTATCCCGCTCTCTCTCCTAACGTGGCACCGCGATGCACGATGCATGGCCGTGGCAGGACACTGCCCACCGGGTACTTACCAGGATGAGATCGGCAGCCAGCCAGCTGGGGGATAAGAAATGTGTGCTTTCCTGAGTTAGGAATCTAATTAAGCAGGAGGCCGAGGTTCAAGTACACATCTAAGCTCAGGACTTGGGGGTGGGTTAGTTAAGTGTGAGAGCTAGAGACCAGAACGCAGAGGCATGAACTGTCTCCCTGGCACCAGCCAGCATGCACGGGTGCCTGCACAGGACAAGCTGGGCCAGGACTGGAGCTAGACACACCGTCACAGGGGAGGAGCGTCCAGGCAGGCCCGATTCAGGCCCAGAGTCAGGCTCCTGTCAGCTGCCTATACCACAGGGGAAGTTCCCACGCAAGGAGCAGAAGGACAGCAAGAGTGACCCTGACCTCGGGGTGCTGTCAGGACACCACCACGCGTACACTGAGGGGCCGCCTCTAGGGAACAGGGATTCGGAGTGGGGTGGAGGTGCTCAAAGAGGAGGTGCTGGTAGAGACCCAGGCCAGCAGGGGACACAGAAAGAGCTCCTTGAGCAGGGGACGAGCCCTGGAGAGGCTGACACTGGGCAGTAGGACTTCTGTCCCAGAGCTGACGGTGACACGGCAGTCGTATCAACAGGGCCAGGCAGGGATGCTGAGGTCTGGGCCACAGGAAGACTTGCTCAGGTTGGTCCTCTGGCAGAGTGGAACCCGGCCAGCACAGAACAGGCACCAAATTTCAGAGAGAAGAGCTCCCAGTCATCACCGGCCTAGCAGGGGCGGATCTGATGCCGAGGCCCACAGATGAGTACTTAGACTGGTGGCCGAGAGGGACCCGCCGAGCTGTCCCTCCACCTGCCCCGAGGTTCAGGCCGACGCCTTGACCTGCAGGCTAGGGGCAGCCGTAGAAATCGCCCTCTCCGCGTGCCTGAATGGAGACCACTACCCACGTCCTGCCCAGAGGGCGCTGTTGCCCTGAGCCTCCGAGAGATCCCGGGTCTGGTGCACGGCCCCTGCCCCGTTTCACTCTCGTCCCTGCTGCAGGGAAAGACCTCGGGAACTGACCTGCCTCATAGCACAGAGGGGTGGCCCGACTAGAGAGGGGATGTGATTTGCCGGAGTCACACAGTAGGTTGTTTGTCTCTGGATCTCGACCCCGGTGGGTTTTTTCACCACACCGTCTGGCCAATGAGCAGCCACCACGGACAGTGACCGTATTTCGCGATCCAGTCCTGGGACTGCGGCGCGGCCCATCGCTATGTGTGTAGGCTTGTACGGAATTTGCTGTTGGGACCTTTCCGGGTATTAGGGTTCGAGTTTGTCCCTGGAATTCTCACTTCCACGTCGCTGTGGTCAGGGCGGCATAACAGCTAGAGAACTAGGAACCGTGCTCAGGCAGACGCCGAGGTCGGGAATAGGCGACTACATAGACTGTGGCCAAGAGGCGGTCCTGTTTTCTAGAACTCAGATCCAGAAAGAAAGTACAAGCAAATATAAACTCCTGTTCACGTCGTTCGATGTCTCCTGGAGCTCTGGCAGCAGGCTCTTTACAGACGGCTTCTCGCAATCAGATGTGTGAGAAAACAGCGCCCGTGTTACCTCCTTCGGAAGAGACAGGCTCCGAGAGGAGGTGACTTAACACGCCAGAGACTTGCAGTTTAGCTTTTGTGGGGTGATGTCGTAACAGCTCCATAATTTGGGATATTTCTGAGAAGTAGTGGAATTCAAGGAGAAACTTCAAGGCAGGGAAAATGAAGGAAATTTTTAGAAATGAATTAATATGGAACGCAACTGAGAGTCCACCCAGCCTCTCGGTTTCCAACATGGGCCCCAGTAGACAGAGGAGGGAAAGGAGAGGAGCACGGATCCATGTGTGGGTCCAGCAGCACACACGCATATGTGCACACGCATGTGTGCACATGCATATGCGAGCTATCATTTTTCTTAAGTGTAAGTCTCAGTTTAGGGTATACAGAACAGTCATCTGGGGAGCTTGGTGAAGCTACATTCCTGGACCCCAAACCCAAAGATTCGGATTTTGTTCATCTGAGGCAGAACCCCCAAATCTACTGGTGTAAAAAAGAACCCTGGGCCTAATACCGACTGACCCAGTGCTGTAAAATACAAACCACTTCGTCAGTTACTCACTCTGATCTTTGGTATGATTTATTCTCTTAAAAGAAGAGATACTAACATCCAGTGTTTCTAAAGGGTGAAGCATCCTCAGAATTTGAGGCTGTCGGGACCAGCAGTTAGCGTAATGGCTATGTCACTGGACTCCCATGTAATCCACCGCGGTTCGAGTCCTAGACCTGGTGCCTTAAACTCACAGTGGGCGCGAGTGTGTTCATGCCCAAGATCCCGAGAGGAGAATGGAGGAGAAGGGATTGCGGCGTGGCCATAGCCCCAGGGGGTGATTTCTAGCTTTCTTCCTCTCTGTCTTTCTGGTTAGCACATGCGCCCTATAGCAAAAACCTCTTAAAAAAACAAAAAAACAAAAAAACAAGAATTTGAGGCTGTTACTCAGAAGGTAAGAAATGACGCAGAGATCTGAAGTCATTTCCCCTCAGTCTGACTGTGCAGTCAGTGGCAGGACAAAGAGCTCTGCTCTCTGTCTCAGGAACCGGGAGCTTCGGGCTCGCTCCCCCTCCCGAGGGAAAGCTTGACGAGGCTGGAAGGCAGTCACTCCAAGGGAGTCCAAGCCTCAGGTCCTGAGACGACTCACTTCACAAGTGACGATCGGGACAGGGGAAATCCCGTTTCTTAAGGGGCAGCTCTTCACTCACCCTCTCCGGATAGCACAATTTCTGCAAATTAATCTATTCATTTAACCTACTTTTTTTTTCTTTGATAAAGGAAATTCCAAATACAGCTAGAAAAATTCCCTCACGTTTTTGTTTCCAAGTTGAAACAACAATCTAGTTGTCTGGGGATGTTCACTGGCCACAGTGTAATGCTACGGGGTGGTTTGCAACCTGTCTCCAGAATCTCCTGAAAGTGGGTGTTCGGCTTTATAGAGATGGCCCGGCAGGGGTGGGGCCGTTCTCTTCGGGGTGCTCCCTGGGTGGGCGTTCATACAAGTAGCAGGGATCAGTTATTACATACAAAGTAGGAGATAAACCCCAGACAGACATCCCCAGAACACTGCAATGTGAAGGTCTCTGTAGACAAGGACATTGTGAGGCAGGAATCACCCTTAGCCACGGTTCTCTTAAACTGACTTAAGCAGTTTCTAAAATGAGCTCATACTGCAGTCCTAGCTCAGTGGTAGCCCTTGGCTAGACGTGGCCGAACCTATTGCTGTCGTCTGCTAAGTTGATTAATAAAAAATATTTATTACACAAATCCTTTTTGTTGACAAGTTAAAGTGGAGCCTCATCTTTCATATCTCCCTGAAGATTGCCACCTTGTGAGATTGAAAATACTCATTAAATTCCATCACCAGACAGGCTCAAATGAGAGGGTGATTGTTTCTAAGCATGTGAGGGGAATCGTTGGTAAACTCATTTGTTTGGATATCATTAACAGAACAATCGGGGAGGATCTCCAGGGGGTCCTCACGACCTTTGCTCGCAATCTCTTCATCATCCATCAAGAAATATCAGCACCTAATATGCAAGGCGAGACCAATTTTAAGGTGAGGTGTTAATTAACTAACGATCCTGGTTAATTTCTATACGAGGGCTGAAAATACCTCATGCTGTATTGTAAACAAGTGCTAAACCATCTTCTTCTTTTTTTTTTATTGTAAGCAGTACATATTTTACAATGTGCAGGGTCAATATGTAAGGTCCCCACTGAACTCGTTAGTTAAATTTAATAGTTTGAAACTTTTTTCTTTGAAATATAGTAGACTTGCTTTAACTCGCTGCCATTTTAGAACCGGAGCCTGAAAACTGCAGAACTGCCTTCTGTTGTAGAGGAAACTCAACCGCCACAGCGGAGCCAGACAGAGGGTGGAAACCAGCAACTGCGAACGGAATCTGGGCTTCAGATAACAGAAGTCTGACTAGTGATTCCTGGGGAACCCCAGTTTCTAGGGCCAGAGAAGTTCCAAGACCTTAGAAGGTGCATGCAGCCTTAGGGAAGAACAGAAGAAAATTCCAGCATATATGGGGCCATCTTTCCCACCCCATTCCTTAAAATAGGGTGGATATTTCACCACCAACCTTCGGAAAACTCTATCCAGCCTTTACAGATGGGGGTCCATGAAATTCAGTCTTACGGGATTGACTAGACATCTTTAAAGTCTGGAACGCAGGCGCGAAGTCTGCAAGGGAGCTGAATGGGGGTGACCGGGTGGTACTGAATCTGGCTCCCACCCTAGGCCAGTATCACGTTTGAATGGGTCAAGTAACTCGAAGGACTCGATCAGAAACAAAATGTGGTTCCCCTCTAAAATGGAAAGGCCAATAAAAGCTTGAGAAAAATATAATTTGTAGGACCAGCAGGTGGCATGGTAGTGGAAGCACTGGATCCCACATGGTGGACTCCAAGGTTGGAGTCCTGGACCCACTGGCTTGAAAAACATGCACATGTGCCCAAAATCCTGAGAAGAGAATGGAGAAGGGATGGCGGCATGGCCGTCCTCCTTAGGGGTGATTTCTTACTTTTCCTCTCGGTCTCTTCCTGTCTCTCTGACAATCACATGTACCCTATGGCAAAAACCTTAGGAAAAATAACTTAGGAAAAAGATATATTAATTATAATATTATATATATAGGAATATATATATATTGGGTTAATACCCAATATTTAAATGTGTGTGTGTATGTGTGTGTGTGTGTGTGTGGAAAATTTGTAGAGCATTTTTAGGCCAGCTAGGGCCTAACCCCTTTAGTGACAATAACAATGATAATAGTTCTTTACTGTGCAAAGTGACTTCATGAGCTGGATAAATGACCTTTGCTTTTCCCCTAACATGACTGAGAAGATTCAGTAAAAAATAGATCCAATGTTACATCAATGTCAGATGTGCTCATCCTTTACATTTTAAGTTTCTAAATCAATTTATCTGTTACTGCCGTGTGCAAAATTCATAGCCTGACTGCATATGATCAACTTGTCCAAATTTAGCTAATAATAAGAATCAGATGGTTTATCTCTAAATCCCACAAACTAAGTAAGATTCTGAGCTTGGACTTGGGAATGGCAGCATCAGCTACCCTTGGCTAAATGAAGATTGCTTCTCTGTCCTTTCTCTGACTTCTAAAATCCCCAAAAGTCAGATGTCCTTAGGTAGCAATTAAGTATCTTACCATTTCTAGCCTCCTGGATGGATTCTTATCTTGATTTCTACTCTTTTTAGAAGATCTAATGGTAAGAACTCAAATGTTTAATAATGTAGGTAATAACAGCAAAACCAAAAAGCAGAATAGATTCATCTTTGATAGTATTTTCTGTCTATTACCTAGTGACATTATAATAGGTATTTTCATTTGGTAAATAAGGTTTTACCAGCACAGTCAGGATAAAAAGAAAACTGATGCAGAAATAGCAGTTGACAATATTCAGTACCCTTTTGTGATTAAAAATAAACAAAAATGAAAACAAACAAACAAAACTCAACAAAGTAGAAATAGACAGTACCTTCCACAGTCTGATAGAGATATCTGCAGGGACACACGGCTAACGTCATAGGTAACGGTACAAGAGAGGGAGCTTTCTTCCAAGCTTTCAGAAATAAGGCAAGAATATCTGCTGTTGCCACTTGTATTCGTCATTATACTGGAGGTTCTAGATAAAGAAATTAGGCAAGGAAAACAAATAAAAGGCATCCATATTGGAAAAGTAGAAGTGAAGCTATCTCGATTTACAGATGGCAAATTCTCATGTACATTCGATCTTAAAGAACCCACAATCTACTAGGTTCAACAAGATTGCAGGACATGAGATCAGTATACAAATCAATTTTGTTTCTATATTCTAGCAAAGAAAAATCCAAAAAGTAAAATGAAAAAAAAATCAACTTACAATAACATCAAAAAGAATAAAATACTTAGAAATAAATTTAATAGAAGAATATTTGTACACCGAAAACTAAATACATCAGTGAAAGAAATTAAAGAAGACCTGAATAAATGGAAAGACATTTTGTGTTCACGGATTGGAAGATTTAATATGGCTAAGATATGGTAACACTCTCCAATTTGATCTATAGACTTACTGCGATTTCTATCAAAATGCCGGCTGACTTTTTTTTTTTGCAGAGATTGACCCAGTGATGCCAAACTTCATGTGGATATACAAGGCTCTCACAATAGTCCAAAGAATCTTGAAAAAGAAGAACGAAGTTGAAGGGCTCACATTTCTCAGTTTTGAAACTTACTACAAGGCTACAGTATTCAAGACAGTCTGGTACTGGAATGTGAATAAACACATAAATCAATGCAGCAGAATTGAGAGTTCAGAAATAAACCCATATATTATGGTCAATTGATTTTTGAAAAGGGTGTCAAAACAATTGAATGGGGGAACGAGTAATCTTTGTAATAAAAGACACTGCAACAAATGGATATCCATACACAAATAACGTTGGATCTCTACCTCATACCATATAGAAAAATTAAGTTACAGGGGTCAGCGGGTGATGTGGTGATTAAAGCACTAGACTCCCACATGGCTGACTGTGGTTTGAGCCCTGGACCTGGTGGCTTGAAAATCACACTGGGCACATGTTCATGCATGCTCCAGACTCTCAGGTGGAGAATGGAGGAGAAGGGATTGTGATGTGGCCATTTCCCCTGGGGGATGATTTCTCACTTTCCCTCTCAGTGTTCTTTCTGTCTCCCTCTGGCAAGCACACATACCCTGTGACATAATAATAATCATAAAAACAATTAAATCAAATAGGAAAGAAACACTTAACAGACCCAAGAATGTAAAATTCTCTACTGAAAATGGTGTTCGAGGTAATAGCCTTGATTTGATTGTCAAAAATGAATAAATAAAATGAAAAAAAAAATTAAGTAAAAATGGATAAAGATCTAAATGTAAGAAACAAAACTATGAAATTATTAGAAGAAAGCAGTTGTGAATCTTCATGACCTTGGCATGGGACCAGCAGCTGGCAAGGTGGGTAAGGCACTGGATTCCCACAAGGGTAACTATGGATCAAGTCCCACACCCAGCAGCCTGAAAGTCACACTGGGTGCATGTGCGTGTGTGTCCAAAAATCCTGAGAGGAGAATGGAGGAGAAGGGATTGTGGTGTGGCCGTCCCCCCTTGGGGATGATTTCTCACTTTGTCTCTCTCCTGTAAGTGCGTGTGCCCTATGGCAAAACCCTAAGAGGAAAAAAAAAAAAAAAAACTTCATGACCTTGGGTTAGCAATGGTTTCCTAGATACTGTGACTAAAAGACAAGCAACCAAAGTAAAAACAAATTGGAGTTCATCAGAAGTAAAAACTGGAAGAAAGTGAAAAGATGACCCACAAAATGGGAGAAAATATCTTCAAATCATTTATCTGATAAGGTCCTAGAATCCACAATATAAAAAATACTCTTACAACTCAATGGAAAGACAAATAACTTTCACCAGTGAAAGAGGGAGCAAAAGACTTGAACAGACATCTCTTCAAAGAAGATGTACCAATGGCCAATAAACATGTGAAGAAATGGAAAACATCAGAAGTCGTTAGGGAGATGCAATTCAAAACTACAAAGACATGTCATTTCATACCCCTAAAATGGCAACGAGTTTTTTAAAAAGCAGGAAATAACAAATGTTGGTACGGATATGGAGAAACTGGAACGCTTATACATTGCCAGTAGGAATATAAAATGATGTCACGGCTGTATAAAGTTTGGCAGTTCCTCAAAAAGTTAAACATGACATAATTATATGATCCACCAATTTCATGCCTAAGAGTACTGAAAATATGTTCATGCAAGAACTTGTACATTGATGTTTACATATTATTCATAGAACATTATTTGTAGAAGCAAATTTATAAAACTCAAAGTAGAAACAACTGAAATGCCCATGAAATGATGACTAAGTGACTTTGTTATATTGTATGGATAATATTCTATAAAACGGGGCTGGGGTGGGGATCGTGAATGATGCTAATGAGCATGGGGTTTCCATTTGGGGTGATGAAAATGTTCTGGAATTACATATCGGTGACAGTTGTTTATCAATATACTAAAAAACACTGAACTATATACCTTGTAAGGGTGAATTTTATGGTATGTGAATTATAACTCAATAAAATATAAATAAAATTGATGCAAAGGTGTAATTTTTTTCCTCAAACACCAGTGGAAATAAACTCTCCCCATCATCCTACGGGCCTGCATTTTAGCAGACTAGACTAGTGCTTCTCAAGTGATCCATAGTGAAGAATTTATTTATTTTGTTGTTTCCAGTCTATCATGGATCAATACTTCCATATGCAATAAAATCAAATTACTAAAAATAATGAAAATCATTTAAAACATCCAAAATAGAACCCCTATGTTTTCATTACTGGACTTAATAAACTTAAAAAACTCTAGAAAGGTCGGGGCCGGCAAGTGACATAGAGGTTAAGGTGCTGGATTCCCACATGGCCAACCACAGTTTGAGTCTCGGACCCAGTGGATTGAAAATCATGCTGGGCACGTATGCGTGTGTGGTCAAATATCCCAGCCCAAAATCCCAGGAAAAAAATGAAGGAGAAGGGATTGTGGCATGGCCATTCCCCTTGGGGGGGAGAGGGGTGATTTCTCACTTTCTCTCTTTCTGTCTCTCTCTGGTAAGCACTCATGCCCTATGGTAAAAAACTAAAAAAAAAAAAAGAGAGAGAGAGAGAAATTCTAGAAAGCACTCCAGATTTTTACCCTTAATATTTTTACTCATTTCAGCAAGACAACCAACCAAAAATTCATAGGTGAGCATAGCTGACGGACCCTACTTGGAGTATACTTATCGCTTTTAGCACAAATGCTCGGGGGGAGTGGGGTTGTAGGAAGCCTTTGGGTAACGAATATGACTTTCGTTGTTGATTGACAGGCCACCATCGATGACATTGAGAGCATCGTAGGAGTAACGCAGGAGAACAAACGGAGGATGCAGGAAGAGCAACGGCCCAAAGATGATGAGCCCTGGGACACATTACCGTCCTGGACCCCAGTCCAGAGCAAGAAAGGGCATCGTTCCCTTTGTTGATAGGAATAAACGTGGAGGAAGTTCAGTTTGTGTGCTAGAAGATGAATCAGAACAGGTTATAAGGTAATGCTCTTTTAAAAACTTGTTTATTCAGATATTTTACTTATTAAACTAAATCTGTTTGGATTGTCACTTGAGAGTGTTTCACAGCCTCTTTTTTGTTCCAAACTCAGGAATAAACTAATCTAATAAATGAACAGTCAGGGACCAGCAGTTAGCGTAATGGCTATGTCACTGGATTCCCATGTAGTCAACCGCAGTTCGCGTCCCGGACCCGGTAGCTTAAAACTCACACCAGGCGTGTGTGCGTGCGTGCCCAAGATCCCGAGAGGAGAATGGAGAAGGGATTGCGGCATGGCCATCCCCCTGGGGGGTGATTTCTCGCTTTCTGTCTGTCTGTCTGGCGAGTGCACGCTCCCTATAGCAAAAATCTCTCAAAAAAAATAAATAAATAAAGAACAGTCGCAGGTCTTTCTGATATCAGTTCTATATTTACCTCTTCGATTTTTTATTTTGTTTCTGTTTTTGTTTTGCTATAGGGCACGTGTGCTCACAAGAGACAGAGATTGAGAGAGAGGGAAAGTGAGAAATCACCCTCCAGGGAATGGCCATACTGCAATCCCTTCTCCTCCGTTTTCCTCTCAAGAGTTTGGGTATATAACACACATAGGCCCGGTGTGAGTTTTCAAGTCACCGGGTCCAGGACTTGAACCATTGTTGACCACATGGGAGTCCAGCATCCTAACCTCTATACCACCTGCTGGTTCTACTTTTTTTTTTTTAGTTTATTTATTTCCATGAGACTGAGAGAGGGAGGTGAGAGGGACAGCACCCCCACAGGGTGTTGGTGCCCCAGTCCCCCCCCAGCCTCAGCTCATGGGCACGCACATGCCCGTTGTGTACAGAGGCCTCCGGGTGCTGAGGCCGGACCGTCCCCCGTGTCAGCCTCACAGAGCATCACATGGCTGCTGCGCGGCTGTCCAGGCCCTCGATTTACTTCTTCATAAGCCTCGATATTACGGAGCTTTTGCTTATGTGTTGTAAAATATTTTCCTTCTGCAATTTAATTTAGCTTCTGCACTTAAGAAATATTGAATAAAGGTTTAGTTCTTATTATTTGTGCAAACACAAATTTTTCCAAGAAGATTACTTGTATGTGACTTTTTAAAGTGTTTTCCACTCGCTGTATTCTCATTACAGCAAGCCCCTCTTGTTTGTCGTCTTTGCCATTTTTCAATAGGTAGAATAAGCCAACATCCAGTTACTGAAGGCGCCAGAGTGGATCTAGGTGGCAGTATCTGCTCTTGGTTTAAGACACAGTGTAAAGCGAGCCCTCTGGCTTGGATAAACGTTTGCAGTCTCTCGGTCTCCGTTTAATACAGCAGGAGGGTTTTCACAAGTGTCTTTAAAAGGGCCAACTACAACTTACACAGCGCCGACACGAACTGCTTGCATTTGCTTCGTAATCGGTCAAAAATATTTCGACCTCAGCCAGCTTTCCTGAAGGGGGACTGATACATGCAAGTGGCAGTGCAAAATCGTGTCCTGTTCTGAAGAATGACCCTTCTAACCTCATGGGTACTTGATGTGTGGGGGACAGACGGCCTTCTTTTTACCTGGGGTCTTGCAGTCGTTCTTAACGACGTCGGCCACAGGCTGAGTTTCTGCAGTAACACACATCTCTGCGAGTCCGCTTTTGTTCTGCCGTAGCTGGCAGTGCATTAATTAGCCAGGTTTCCTGCCTGTGCTAGGCACAAGGATGACCTCTTTTTCTCGCCAGAGCTCTCTAATCCATTGGAGGGGCCGAGGCTGTTGTCCAGACACTTGACGGATAGAAGTGCCGCGTGCCCATTAGAGTCGGGCCTCGGCTGACGCCAGAGCAGCATAAGGTCCACGAGACTCATTAGTTCACTGGCACGGCCCGTCCTGGGAGCAAATGAGACCCTCTGTCTCCTTATGGCTCTCATCTGCTCTGGACTTTAAAAGGAAACTGTCCCGGCTTTGTTCCGCACAGCAGTGGCTCGTTCACTCAGCGAGAACCCATCTTTCCGGAAGCTTCCTCGTGAATTGTGATTAGCGCTCCCGAGCCTCAAGCCGCTGGCCAGTCAGAGCAGCTCGCCATCCTGGACCTTCCTCCACCCCAGGACTGCTTCCTCTGACCGTGCCGCTCTGCTCGGTGTCTGTCCCTAGCCCAGCCAGCCAGCCTTTCCTAAGGCAGCCCTTGCCCAGACTCAGGTCTCATTGACGACTGGTCAGGAATAAGGTTCTCCACCGAAAAACCTGCAGAAGGAAAGGGAAAACCTGCTATAATGAAACAGTCACTTCAAGTAATTAAGTGGGAGAAGCCAGAGCTCCAGATTAAATTAGTGCAATGTTTTAATTACAGAACATTGGAAAAGCGGCATGGCCCCTTAGCTTTTAGCACATGCGTTCCAAAGGCACCGTGCTATTGGTAAACTAAGGTAAGCTCAGAAAAACCATCGTTTATGGTTTTTAAAAGTATCCCCAACATAATTTAGTGGAGATGAATTACTGTGTTTTTACTATTCCAAGGGGGGAATTGAAAGCTGTGTCAGTTAGAGCCTGGGGAAACAAAGGCACCCTTTTCAGGAGCTGCTGGAAGACGCAGTCGGTGAACAGCGGTGCTACCTTTGTATAGGAAATGGCCAGTCGGGGGCCAGCGGTGCAGTGGTGGTTGGGGCACCGGACTCCCGCAGGTCCCAGACCTGGCTGCTGCCTTCTCACGTTCCCTCTCTCTCTCTCTCTCTCTCTCTGGTCAAATTTTTTTAAAATAATAAAATGATAAATAAAATAACTCTTTTAAAAAAGAAGAAATGGTCTATCCTTTTTGTTTTTCTTTATTTCTTCTGTGAGAGAGAGAGAGAAAACCCCAACACACTCTTGGTGCCATAACCCAGCCCAGCCTCAGGCAGCCCTGGATTGCAGTAGACTCAGCGCGGTCTCCGGAAGGGAACCCACAGTCTTCTCAGAGAGCCACGCTTTGCCACTGCACCGGCCATCTCTCCCGACCCGTAGTCTGAGGACTGTCTGCAGTGCTTAGAGGCGCAAACCGCACCGAGGATCTAGGAGAGCAGTGCTGGATGAGAATGTCCCTTCCTGTCTTGCCCACTTCGTACTGAGAGGAACCTTCTAGACGCACTAGTGAGTGACAGAGACCCGCCCGCCCTCCACCGTCCGCTTACAGTCACCGTTTATTGAATACTTGCAGGCGGGGGGGGGCCTGGGGGGGGGTTTTTTGTTTTAGCGCAGCTTCCAGCACCCACGCAGGTAGGGGCTGCCGGTGTCCCACTCACACAGGGGGACTCGAGATCTAGGGAGAGTATGTCACTCCGCGTCTCCGGCTTACTGAGCAGGTGTCTGGGGTCCACTCTTCCACCACACTCCTCTCCTGTGTTGTGAGAAGGAGGTTCCACTTCCCTCGCCCGGGCTAGGGAAGGGCCGGGTAAGGCCCCTGCATGCTTTTATCACAAATCCTAAGGAGTGGCTTAAGACACGGAAAGCCAGGTTAACTTACACACACTGCCTGCTGATAAAATACACGGCAGCGGACGGCACTCTCTGTTGGGGGGGGGGCTTAAAAAAGTTTGTGAAAAATGCATATTGTGAAAAAATTATACATAGATTTCAAAAAAGATGCACTAAAGTCTCATACTGTCATTCCGGTTTTCCGTGAACTTATTGAAGTTCCCATGTATGTGATCAAAGAAATCAGGGGGAAAAAAAAAAACCAAAAAACTAAAAAAAAGTGGTAGCAGAGGGATTCTCCCAGGGTGACAGATCTGTGAGGACAGGAGAGTTGGGCAGCTGGGCAGCGACCCTGCGGGTGGGTGTGACGGATGGGACTGAGGTCCAGAAACCCTGGCAGGGTCAGGGACAGGCTTCCAACCAGACTTAGATACCTGGGGAGAGTTTGGAAGCTTTATTTCTGCTGCATCAACTTAAAAATGGCAAGCATCTATTTTTCAAGTATACGAATATGTTTTTTAAAAGTAATATATTAGTAACCATCTGATAGATTTACCAATTAATAATCATTTGTATTCATCTGATACCTTTCTCCTAAAGAGCTCAAAGCACTTTACGTTCTTTATCTCATTAATTCCCAGCACTGTCCCTGTGGGGAAGGTAATAAGTATTTTAACATTTAAATGTTTATCTTTCAGAATTTCTCAAGCATATATTAATTATATTTCCAAAAATGTAAATGTTCATTAGTTTTATTTTACTGTTCCTCTGGCTTTAATGTGCGTAACAAATCTGTCCAACTCTTTAAGTGTGCTAATCCTAGTAAATCTAACTTGGGAGACCGTAAATTCAGCTGCCATCATAGCGTGGGGGTGGCGGCTGTGGGGGGAAGGCTTGGACTTCTTCTTACTGCAGGAAGTTCGGTCCAGTCCAAACCAAGCGCAGATGACGCGTGCTGTAGCTCTGCAGAATCTTTGCCATCTCTCATTCTTTCCAAAGGTGTGCCGGGGCCAGCAGGTGGCACGGTGGTTAAGGTGCCGGACTCCCACATGGCTGGCCGTGGTTCAAGTACTGGACCTGACAACTCGTTATCTCACTGAGCATGTGTGCGTGCGTGCCCAAAACCCCAGGCAGAGAACAGAGAAGGGACTGTGGAGTGGCCTTTCCCCACCCTCTCGGTGAGGGGGGATTTCTTACATTCTCTCTCATTCTCTCTCTCTAGTGAGCACAGGCACCCTGCGGAAAATACCTTGGGGAAAACAAAAAGGCATGCATAGGGCTGGCCTCCTGGCCTAATGAGTCAGGGACCTGGCCAACTATGGTTCAAATCCCAGCCCTGACTGACTTATAAACACACTCAGCCTCTGTGCATGCATGCCCCAAATTCCAGCAGGATAGAGAACTGGAGAAGGGACTGCACCTGTCCACAGGCCACCGGGGAGTGCTTTTCCCTCTCCCGCTCTCTCTGGCAAGTGCATACATCCTCTGAGGGAAAGAAAGGAGGGGACAGTGTCACAGAAGGGTCAAGATTGTATCTGAGAGCCTGAAGCTACTATTAATACGGGTGTTTTATTAATGATTTCATCAGCCTGGAACATAAGCCTGATTCATACACCCCGAAGAGTCCCAGAATAAGAAGGGCCAAGAGCTTGTCTCCCCAGCCTCCATCTCTCTGGTCTGGTCATACTTGCCTCAATTTTCTAACTAGAAAAACGGCACACGGGAATGCGGTACCTGCTCCTCAGGGGAGCCACAGAGATTCATTGGCCGGTGTCGGAAGAGTGTTTCAGAGATGAAGCGCTCCGCATAAATGTCTAAATATTATTATTACATCGCTACTTCAAATGGAAGTTCTAACTTTGAAATGTGATTATACACTTTCCAAAAAAAAAACCCCTTCATAACCACATATATAGGTTTATTTTTCACTCTAACAGTCTAACTCATGGTTGTGAAACTTTATTGCACTTGATGGAGGGCTTTGGCTTTTATTAGTTTTAAACTGCTGGTTTCTGGGGTATTTATGTAAATGAGGGAAAGATACCAAAACAGTAAATAATAAGCATGTCCCTGCTGTTTAAAAATCTGTTGGTAAAAACAACTTTTGTTTTGTTATAAGAAGACTCTAAAGATAGCACAGAAATATATAACTTTGGCATCTATGCATAAAATAGGTGTTTTTTTTTTTTAATTTGGGGATGGTCATTTCTTTATCTTCTGCAGTTGTCACCAAACATGCGTGTGTATCACCACACGTACACAGAAGTGAAAGGGAAAAGTGAGTAAAATGCTGTCTTTTAAGGGTTTTTTATTTAACAACGCGTTATAAAGTATACCAGATGGCTAACTGTAGCTCCTGGAGACAAAGGCCGCAGCGAGTTTACCGCGGTCGCCTCCTGAGGAACGCTGTGATGAAATCATAGCCCCAGAAAGGACAGCGCACCAGCTCGCCTCCCATTGGCTGCAAAATAAACTCCAAGTTAAAATACGAATTTCGGTTTTATTGAAAAATCCGTGCTACTTCGCTTCCCAGCAGAGAGCCGCAGTACTTCCCTCGCCATCACTGACGACCTCAGCGTGATCTGGAAGGACACGTGATTGCCAGGCCCCCTTTGCAACACCTTTCCACTCAATTTCTTGGGTTTGTTTTCAGATGGAGTATCTATAACCACATTCCTAAGCCAGAAAAATTAGAAACAACAGTGAAAAATCAGAGAGATCTAAATGCTCAAAAAAAGGGACGTTGCTTTAAAATAGGGATTATCTATGTAAAAGACTTCTTTCTACAGCCATTAAAATATTAGATCAGGTGGCCAGCAGGTGGCATGGTGGGTAAGGTGCTGGTCTCCCATATGGCCAGCCTCTCTCTCTCTCGTACATGTTCCCTATAGCAAATTCAATAATACTGAATACAATTAAATAAGTAATTCTCTTTTTAAAAAATTATATGTGGGCTAGTTGGTGGTGTGATGATTAAGACGGCTGGATCCCACATGGCCAACTGGCCCTGGACAGGTGACTTGAAAAGCCTGCCAGCCATGCGTGTGCCCAAGATCCAGAAAGGAGGGGAGAAGTGGGGCCGGGATGACAGCGTGGCTGCTCCTGGTGGGGGTGCTCTCTCACTCTCTCCATCTCTTGCTCTGGTGAGTGCACATGCCCTTTGGCAACATTGTTTTTTAATTGTACGTTACTACATCTACCCTACGATCCAACCATTCTACATGTAAGTGTTTACCCAAAAGAAAAGAAAGCATATGTCCACCCAAAAACTTGTACATTCATGTTCAAAACAACTTTCATTTATAGCAGCCCCAAACGGGAAGCAACCCGAACGTTCATCAACAGATGCATGAATATTAAGGGTTGTGGGATAATCATGTGATCAAGTACTACTCAGCCGGGAAAAGAAATGAGCTATTGATAAACTCAGCCACACAGAGTTCAAAAGAATTATGCTGGATGAAAATATCCAGGTCCCCCTTCCACCCAAAAAAACATAGCCATTTACCTGACATTGTAGAAAATGCAAGCCCTGGGGGGTTGCCTGAGGGAGGGCACCGGGTGGGGACAGGGTGAGGAGGAGCACAAGGACCACCAAGGGGCGGGAGGGAGATTCTGGAGGCGATGGGTGGATGGGTTCCCTTCGCTGTGTCAATGTGCAAGTGGTTACCTGGGCGCGGGATACGTCAGAACTCACCAAAATGCACGCCTTAACATCATAAAGCTCTCACGGGCAGCTGCAGAGGCACAGCAGCGCACGTTCTGCAAGGCCGGGCTGGAAGGGAAGGCCCAGGGCAGCCGGGACACTGCACTCTGAGCACTCTGCTGTGATGCAGACCGGCCCAGGCTGAGGGGGCAGTGCTGCGTCAAGTGCCTGCTGGGGGCACTCCCTCTCATAGAAGGAACAAAACAAAGCTGGAAAAGCTTTAACTGGGCATTTTGTCCTCTTTATGTCTACTCTGCAGGGACAGGGTGGTAACTGAGGCAGAGTCTCTGCACTTCCCTTATGCCTGTACCACAGGGAGCGGGCGGGTGCCTCCTACACTCAGGCTGAGACCTTGCTGCACTGCATACACGAGACGTGGTGAGACGCGGGAACTAGTTCCACTGAGCGCCTTTAAGCCCCTCTTCTAAAGCTGTCTTAAGCTACCACGTTTCCAGGCCAAGCAGGCAAGCAGGGCCTTCTCAGGAAGAGTTCCGAATCTTTATAGCAAGTCTGAATGAGGGTGATTCCCAATCCCTGCATTAAGACCACAGGACTGGGGCAAGCAGGTGGCGTGGTGGTTGAGGCACTGGACTCTCGCATGGCCAACCACATTGGAATTCCTGACCTGGCAGCTTGGAAGTCACACTGGCTACATGTGCGTGTGTGCCCCAAATCCTGAGAGGAGAAAGGAAGAGAAGGGATTGCAGCAAGGCTGCTCCCCTGCCTCCCAGGGGTGTGGTGATTTCTCACTTCTCTCTCTCTACCCCAGCGAGCACATGTGCCCTATGGCAAAAACCTTTAAAAAAACGAGAAAACAGGGTTTTGGCACTAAAGCCATGAAAAACTTACATGTGATATAAGCTTTTAAGTACTTAGGAACAATTTTCATAAAATTACTTTGCCTTTCAGTATGCCTGAAAGTCTTAAAATTTTTCTAATTATAGAAACTGATGTTCATGGGACCAGCAGTTAGCATAATGGCTATGTGGCTGGACTTCCATGTAGTCGACCATGGTTCGAGTCCCAGACCTGGTGGCTTAAACTCATGCCGGGCGCATGTACATGCGTGTCCACAATCCCAAGAGGAGAATGGAGGAGAAGGGATTTCGGTGTGGCCGTCCCCCTTGGGGGTGGGGGGTGATTTCTCGTTTTCTGTCTTTGTCTCTCTCTGTCTTTCTGGTGAGCGCATACACCCTATAGCAAAAAGCTCCCCCAAAAAAAAGAAAAGAAAAAGAAAAAGAAAGAAACTGATGCTCATTACAATAAACAAACAAGGTAATATAACTTCTTTAAAAAACAATAAACAAAAAATATCCAAAAACCTTGGAAAACAGGAAAGCATAGGGGAAAAATTTTAAAGCAACTATTATTTTGCCACCCAATAATAGCCACAGCCGAGGTGTGGGGTGTATCTGCTTCTGTTCCTGCCCAGGGCCTCTGGCTTGCCATTCCCTCTGCCTGCTCCCTGTTCGGTGGGTCCCCTGGGCACACACCGCCTGCTGCATGCGGGGCTCTGCTCATGTCACCTGATCAGAGGGGCACTCCTGGCACCTCCCTAGAGTGGCACCACTCCTTAGAGCAGTACCCCCGATCCCTGCTCTGTTTCCCTCAAAGCCCTTGACAATGTGCGGTAATACATAATATTACACAATAGACTTGTCTTTATTACCTGTCTCAGCCAGTGGATTGGAGAACACGTAAATATATATCCCAGATCATTGTGCAAGAGTTTCTCAATTAATATATATTGCATTTGTCCATTTTTCAAATATATATTGAGTTCCTATCATAGACTATTTTCTCTTTGCATATATAATTTTTAAATAGGCTCATACCAGACATACTGTTTTGCAGACTGTTTTCCACTTAGCAGTAAATTATGAAGACATCAGATATTCTTACCCAATGTGATTTTAATAACGGCATAAAGGATGTTAAAAATCCCCTATGGTTAGACCACTACATGGGCATTTTGATACATCTGTTAAGTACATATCATGTTAATGTCAACCAGCTAGGACCATTATTAATAATACGGGCCAGCCAATGGCCTGGTGGTGAAAGCAGCTGGATCCACAAGACCAACTGTGCGGTTTGAGTCCTGGACCCGCAGCTTGAGCAACGTGCATGCTGGGCATATGTACGTGTGTGCCCCAGATTCCAAAAGGTGGGCGAGGAGGAGAAGGGATTGTGGTATGACCATGCCACATGAGGGCGAGTTCTGGCTTTCTCTCTCTCTCTCTGCCTGTCTCTCTCCAGTGAGAACATACAACCTCTGGCAAAAAAATTTAGAAAAAAACCAGTAATATTAATAATGCTTTATATCTGTATGGTACTTCGCAGTTTATAAAGTACTTTCATCTCTCATTTGATCGTAAAATAAATCCAAGTGAACAGCAGAAACTCGAGGTTGATGTGCCTAAAGTAATAACACTTGTACAGATGCGAGCTGGTGGTCTCTGAGATCTGGGCCTGTCCCTGTGCGTCATCACCTCTGGTGAAAGCCCTCATTTTATAGACGAGTGATCCATGCTTAAGGAAGAAGATGTACCCATGTCCCATAGCTTCTGCAAGAAAGAATATATGAGAGGGCTTTTGGTCTTTTCTTGAAGAGTTATAGGAACCAGCAGTTAGCGTAATGGCTATGTCGCTGGACTCCCATGTAGT
>NW_006159876.1:1618134-1629924 GCF_000334495.1 Tupaia belangeri chinensis | reverse complement strand
GGCGTGGCTGTCCCCCCAGGGGGGGATTTCTCGCTTTCTGTCTCTCTGTCTCTCTCTGTCTTTCTGGTGAGTGCACAGGTCCTATAGCACAAACCTCTTTTTAAAAAGAAAAAAAAAAGAGTTATATTGAGTCACTGGAGAAGTCATGATGTATTTTTCTCTGTTTGTCTATACAAAAATGCATCATGATTTTTCTGACGACCCTACAGGAGAGAACCCAGGCCCCTGACTGCCTTCCCAAAGCTCTCTCGACTGTACCATCTCTCAACTGCATGCTGGCTCAATAAATTAGGGAGGGAAAATTCCTAAATCACGGCATAGTTAAAATGGCGACCACGACATTCTGTTAAGCCTTCTCTGAAGATTACACAGGGTGTTTTCTCGGTGCGGTGAAATGCTGACCTGATGACACTTGCACGCCTGGGCTTATGTGATGTGGTTGGAAGCGAATGAGATTCCAGTGCCCTGTTGCGTAGGTGCTCAGCGAGCATTCCCTGCGTGGCAGGGAAGTGCCCTATATTCCCAGTATCTGATCCAGTTTAGCAGCAAGATCTAATGTTAAAATTAGCCTCGTGAAAGTCGTCACCCGCGTTCACACAAACACGAGATTGTGAGATTATGACTAGCAATTTCTCATGAGTTGATTTATCGGAATAAAACCAATACAGTTTTGAACCATTAAGCATTCGATTTAGAAAAAAAAAGAAAAAGAAAAAAAAAAACTTAGTGTACAGAGGAATACCCTGAGAAATGGAGCAGACTTGTTTCCTGTAATAATTATGAGCAATATCTCAAACTCAGCATCCTTAGACCATTGAGCTGTGGAGGATGAATGTGCTAATTAATCAATTACTACCCAGCAATGGTACCCTGTTTATTTACTGAAATGCATCGGAAACATGTGCAGAACTGGTAATTATTAATCATCTTCAGTAACAAATATGACTCAAGTTCACCTTCATATAATTAATAGAGCATGCAGTTAGCTTTAACGTCTTGCTTTATGAGAAACAGCAATAAGGGCTAAAAAGAAAGCCGAGCCCGGGCCGTGGTTCATTGAAATGCTGCTTTGGACTAATGTGTGTATTTTCCGCAGGACAAGTTTTATAAACTGAACTTTTTAGTTCGAATACAATTTTAGACTTAGAGAAAAGTTGTAAGAACAGTCCAAAGATTAGCCAGCAGGTAGCATGGGTATTAAGGGGCTGAATCTCATATGACCCACTATACGGTTAGAGTCTCAGACCCAGTGGCTTAAAAATCACTCCAGGTGTGTGTGCACGCGTGCCCCAATCCCAGGACAAGAATGGAGGAGAAGGGATTGTGGTGTGGCCATCCCCTTCAGAGGGGGCTTTCTAACTTTCCTGTCTCTCTCTCTCTCTGTCTCTCTCTGTGAATGCAGAAAACATTTTTTTTAAAAAATCCAAAGAATCCCCAGATACTATTTTCTCCAGTTCCCTAAATAAAACCCACGTTTTATGGCTTGATGGCTTGCTTCGATTTGGGGTCTTCACTGGTGTGGTCCAAAGTCCTTAGCACGCAGCTCTTGACTTCAAAGATATTTTAAAAGTACTTTTCAATATACATAGAAATAGGTGTTAGTTTTTGAAAAGTCATTCTTTTTGGTTGAGAGTCATCCTGTACACCCCCAAGTTTTCTTTGAGTCAGACATATTTCTCAGCTAGGTGACTGTAATTTGGATCTAGAACACGTCCTCCAACTTTGCAACATGCAGGAAGGCTGAACCGGGTCAGCAGTGTGCGTACCTGAGCCACGTCGCGTGACTCTTTTGAACTGTGGTCACAGCAACGTCAGGTAACTATTGACCTCCTCTCTCCTCTGGCATTCAGCCTCTTTGGCTTGAAAATGAAGCCCTGCTCTGGAGTGCACTCTAAAGACACTGAGTATTCTGGGTACAAACTATCTAGAATGTAAGAAACGCTCCATTTTATACACACACACACACACACACACACACACACACACGCACACACACATAGCCACTCACCAGCGCGAGAGAAGCAGAGAAGGGAAAAGCACCCTCCAGTGGGCACTGTCACATCGCAGCCCCTTCTCCTCCATGTCTCTCTCCATCCCGTCAGGACTTGGGGCACACACACATACACATCCGGTATGATTTTTTCAAGCTACAGGTGCCGGGATTCAAACTGTGGCTGGCCACGTGGAATCCGGTCCCTTAACCACTGGATTATGGGGGCTGGCTCACAGGTAGATACTATTCAGTTGACGGTATCACCCTCCATGGCTACTTCAGCTTAGAACTGAAACGTGCACACCTATGCACACACACACATTAAATGGCATTGGGTCCATGGAAACTGCAAATGCAGTTAATGTTTCTGAAAATTGCCTCCTGAAGGAGAAAACCATCCTGTACAGGATGCTAAAAATCTGTCCCATTTGAAAACACCCGTGTAACTTCACTTCTGAACCCTAAACTCACAATCATAAATCAGTGGATGGACAACCACATTTCCATTATAAAATGATTTCAAGGCCTCTTCAAACGAAGAGCCCCCTTAGGGCATCTCAGTACTTGTTTATAGATCATTAACTACTTGACAGTGAGAGTGGGGGCATGGCAGAGACACTTCAAGCTAAAGTGCTAAGAGCCACTGTCACTGCAGATCAATAATAAAGCCAAAATATCTTTGGAATTCTGTATGAAAATACAATTCACATTACGAAAAGGCTGTGTGCGTCTCATGAGTGTATCTATTGAGAAACACTTCACCTATGAAGATGGAATGGTAATTCGGGCCTATGCGACTGGCTGGAGGCACTAGGCCATGTTTCCAGATGCTTCCCCAAACATAGACCACATATTATGAAGATCGGTAACACCAGGGGACCAGCAGTTAGCGTAATGGCTATGTCGCTGGACTCCTATGTAGCTGACTGCGGTTCGAGTCCCGGACCTGGCAGCTTAAACTCACACTAGGCGCATATGCGTGCATGCCCAAGATCCCAGCCACCTTCCCCGGGGCGTGATTTCTCGCTTTCTGTCTCTCTGTCTCTGTCTTCCGGTGAGCCCACACGCCCTGTAGCAAAAACCTCTTCAGAAAAAAAGAAGATTGGTAACATCAGAAGCATTCCTGTAAAATGAGTTGTGTTATCTATCTGCATAATTTGCTATCTGGTCTTAAATGTTGCAGTTCTATTTCCTTGCTGCCCATTCTGGAGTGTTGACATTCACAGCAGGAGAGGGGGGATAGAACCTTTTCCTGATGAACTACTCACTTAAAGCCAGGAGGACTGAAGTTGGACTCTTGATTCTGAGATACGACCTTGGACAAATTTCTTATGTAGTCTGTAGTTTAAATTTCTCCAACCACTGAAATTTAATTGTTAATTAACTTAAAACCACTGGGCCAGCAGTTGGTATGGAGGTTAAGGCGACTAGATCCCACGTGGCCAACCATAGGTTAAGCCTTCTCTGAAGATTACACAGGGTGTTTTCTCGGTGCGGTGAAATGCTGACCTGATGACACTTGCACGCCTGGGCTTATGTGATGTGGTTGGAAGCGAATGAGATTCCAGTGCCCTGTTGCGTAGGTGCTCAGCGAGCATTCCCTGCGTGGCAGGGAAGTGCCCTATATTCCCAGTATCTGATCCAGTTTAGCAGCAAGATCTAATGTTAAAATTAGCCTCGTGAAAGTCGTCACCCGCGTTCACACAAACACGAGATTGTGAGATTATGACTAGCAATTTCTCATGAGTTGATTTATCGGAATAAAACCAATACAGTTTTGAACCATTAAGCATTCGATTTAGAAAAAAAAAGAAAAAGAAAAAAAAAAACTTAGTGTACAGAGGAATACCCTGAGAAATGGAGCAGACTTGTTTCCTGTAATAATTATGAGCAATATCTCAAACTCAGCATCCTTAGACCATTGAGCTGTGGAGGATGAATGTGCTAATTAATCAATTACTACCCAGCAATGGTACCCTGTTTATTTACTGAAATGCATCGGAAACATGTGCAGAACTGGTAATTATTAATCATCTTCAGTAACAAATATGACTCAAGTTCACCTTCATATAATTAATAGAGCATGCAGTTAGCTTTAACGTCTTGCTTTATGAGAAACAGCAATAAGGGCTAAAAAGAAAGCCGAGCCCGGGCCGTGGTTCATTGAAATGCTGCTTTGGACTAATGTGTGTATTTTCCGCAGGACAAGTTTTATAAACTGAACTTTTTAGTTCGAATACAATTTTAGACTTAGAGAAAAGTTGTAAGAACAGTCCAAAGATTAGCCAGCAGGTAGCATGGGTATTAAGGGGCTGAATCTCATATGACCCACTATACGGTTAGAGTCTCAGACCCAGTGGCTTAAAAATCACTCCAGGTGTGTGTGCACGCGTGGCCCAATCCCAGGACAAGAATGGAGGAGAAGGGATTGTGGTGTGGCCATCCCCTTCAGAGGGGGCTTTCTAACTTTCCTGTCTCTCTCTCTCTCTGTCTCTCTCTGTGAATGCAGAAAACATTTTTTTTAAAAAATCCAAAGAATCCCCAGATACTATTTTCTCCAGTTCCCTAAATAAAACCCACGTTTCATGGCTTGATGGCTTGCTTCGATTTGGGGTCTTCACTGGTGTGGTCCAAAGTCCTTAGCACGCAGCTCTTGACTTCAAAGATATTTTAAAAGTACTTTTCAATATACATAGAAATAGGTGTTAGTTTTTGAAAAGTCATTCTTTTTGGTTGAGAGTCATCCTGTACACCCCCAAGTTTTCTTTGAGTCAGACATATTTCTCAGCTAGGTGACTGTAATTTGGATCTAGAACACGTCCTCCAACTTTGCAACATGCAGGAAGGCTGAACCGGGTCAGCAGTGTGCGTACCTGAGCCACGTCGCGTGACTCTTTTGAACTGTGGTCACAGCAACGTCAGGTAACTATTGACCTCCTCTCTCCTCTGGCATTCAGCCTCTTTGGCTTGAAAATGAAGCCCTGCTCTGGAGTGCACTCTAAAGACACTGAGTATTCTGGGTACAAACTATCTAGAATGTAAGAAACGCTCCATTTTATACACACACACACACACACACACACACACACACACACATAGCCACTCACCAGCGCGAGAGAAGCAGAGAAGGGAAAAGCACCCTCCAGTGGGCACTGTCACATCGCAGCCCCTTCTCCTCCATGTCTCTCTCCATCCCGTCAGGACTTGGGGCACACACACATACACATCCGGTATGATTTTTTCAAGCTACAGGTGCCGGGATTCAAACTGTGGCTGGCCACGTGGAATCCGGTCCCTTAACCACTGGATTATGGGGGCTGGCTCACAGGTAGATACTATTCAGTTGACGGTATCACCCTCCATGGCTACTTCAGCTTAGAACTGAAACGTGCACACCTATGCACACACACACATTAAATGGCATTGGGTCCATGGAAACTGCAAATGCAGTTAATGTTTCTGAAAATTGCCTCCTGAAGGAGAAAACCATCCTGTACAGGATGCTAAAAATCTGTCCCATTTGAAAACACCCGTGTAACTTCACTTCTGAACCCTAAACTCACAATCATAAATCAGTGGATGGACAACCACATTTCCATTATAAAATGATTTCAAGGCCTCTTCAAACGAAGAGCCCCCTTAGGGCATCTCAGTACTTGTTTATAGATCATTAACTACTTGACAGTGAGAGTGGGGGCATGGCAGAGACACTTCAAGCTAAAGTGCTAAGAGCCACTGTCACTGCAGATCAATAATAAAGCCAAAATATCTTTGGAATTCTGTATGAAAATACAATTCACATTACGAAAAGGCTGTGTGCGTCTCATGAGTGTATCTATTGAGAAACACTTCACCTATGAAGATGGAATGGTAATTCGGGCCTATGCGACTGGCTGGAGGCACTAGGCCATGTTTCCAGATGCTTCCCCAAACATAGACCACATATTATGAAGATCGGTAACACCAGGGGACCAGCAGTTAGCGTAATGGCTATGTCGCTGGACTCCTATGTAGCCGACTGCGGTTCGAGTCCCGGACCTGGCAGCTTAAACTCATGCCGGGCGCATGTGTGTGTGTGCCCAAGATCCCGAGAGGAGAATGAAGGAGAAGGGATTGCGGCATGGCCATCCCCCCTGGGGGGTGATTTCTCACTTTCTAGCAAAAACCTCTTCAGAAAAAAAGAAGATTGGTAACATCAGAAGCATTCCTGTAAAATGAGTTGTGTTATCTATCTGCATAATTTGCTATCTGGTCTTAAATGTTGCAGTTCTATTTCCTTGCTGCCCATTCTGGAGTGTTGACATTCACAGCAGGAGAGGGGGGATAGAACCTTTTCCTGATGAACTACTCACTTAAAGCCAGGAGGACTGAAGTTGGACTCTTGATTCTGAGATACGACCTTGGACAAATTTCTTATGTAGTCTGTAGTTTAAATTTCTCCAACCACTGAAATTTAATTGTTAATTAACTTAAAACCACTGGGCCAGCAGTTGGTATGGAGGTTAAGGCGACTAGATCCCACGTGGCCAACCATAGTCTGAGTCCCAGGCCAGGCAGCTTGAAAATCTTGCAGGGAGTGTGTGTGTGTGTGTGTGTGTGTGTGTGTGTGTGTTTGCCCAAAATCCTGAGAGGAGGATAAAGGAGAAGGGACTACAGCATAGCCTTTCCCCTGGAGGGTGATTTCTCTCTCTCTCTCTAACAAAAACAAAACAAAGCAAAACACTGACTCCTGCCTATATTATCATGTCCTTTCTCCTACATCCCTGAAATGCCCTATTTGCATTCACTTTACCCGCATTTGCTCAATAAGCAGAGTACATACTATGGGCCAAGCACTGACCTGAGTGCTGGAGTCATCTTGGTTAATAAGACAGACGTAACTTCCTGGCCTTTGGGAGTGTAATTCCAGTGAGGGAACCACCAACAGCGGTTAGATCTGAGAGGTTTTGGATGAGGTCTCTGTACCCACCAAGTTAACAGTACGACGTCTTACCAGAGTCATTCTTCCTTCCCCTCCGAGACAGCAGCCCCAGCTGCCAGCTGACTCCTTGGGGCTTTCAGAACATCAATCAGTTCCACAGGAAGACTCAGAAAGATCTCGATAAGAAACCAGCAGTTCCTTCCTTTCCCGATGATTGATGCCGTAACTCAGTACTTCCATGAGGATCACTCTGCTTAGTCATGTGTCTTGTCCCTATCGCTGCCACACAGGATGCAGGAATGGGGCAGCAAGCAGCCTCTGCCGCTGACCGGAGGAGAGAACTCACGACGTTTGTCCAGCTGGAGGGGATCGCTGGCCACTCCTTCCTCTGCGAACAACTCAGAGGGCACTGAGCCATGAAGCGAGTTTGGGTTCCAAGGAAACTTGGATCTGCGGCACCTTTGGGTATTTGGTTGAAGTCCCAGAGCAGGCTGGACTAAGAATTGGACAGTCTCATCTCCATGGGCATTCTTTCCTTGAACCCAAAGTCCTGAGGCCTCAAACTGGACGTGAGAAATGGAATCCTGAATGTAAACTTTCGGCCCCCCTTTCAAAATACCTCTTTGTCTCCAACATGCCAACTCATGCACCTGTAATTTTCCCTGCGGGAAATCTACATCCCATCCTACTTTGTTTTCAATCACACTATTAGAAATATGAGTAAGGGGCCAGATGGCGGTGCCATGTCAACAGGTTGACTCACATGAGAAGGTTCTGGGTTCATGTCCACAGACTGTCCTGAGGATGCCTGTTAGGCCAGAGGCCTGGGCAGCTTGGATGTGGGGGCTGGACGCCACGCTACAGCCGGCTGATGCAACCTGGATCTAGTCTGTCATCAGACCTGCGCTGCACTCGGACCTAACCCAGATGTAGCACACAGCGCTCTACTCTACACATGGCACTCTATTCATGATATAACTAAATAGTAATAAACTTTTTAAAAGAATTATTGTATTTAACTTTATTTATTTATTTTTATTTAAATTTGACCAGAAGGGACAGGGTGAGAGAGAGAGAGAGAGAGAGAAAGTGAGAAAGCAAGCCGCCAGGTGCAGGACTCAAACCACGGTCAGCCAAGTAGGAGTCCAGTGCCCTTAACCACCATGCCACCTGCTGGTGCCAACAAATAAACTTTTAAAAAGAGGACTATAGGGACCAGCAGTTAGCGTAATGGCTATGTCTCTGGACTCCCATGTAGTCGACCGCAGTTCATGTCCCGAACCCAGTGGCTTAAAACTCATGCCAGGCGTGTGTGCGTGCGTGCCCAAGATCCCGAGAGGAGAATGGAGGAGAAGGGATTGCAGCGTGGCCATCCCCCCTGGGGGGGTGATTTCTCGCTTTCTGTCTCTCTGTCTCTCTCTGTCTGGCGAGCACACGCGCCCTATAGCGAAAACCTCCCCCAAAAAAACAGAGGTATATATGAGTAAATCAGACTGTCACAGTAAGATTGCAAAAACAATAAGAGAAAAAATATTTTATACAGGTACAAGATCAAGTCCAGGTCAGGTCCACAGTAACAGGCCCTCTGTAGGTACTTTAAAAATACCAATAATAGGATGTGCCAATACCGAGTATTTCCTGTAGAATTTATCTTGTGGTCTTTTTCAAACTTTTCCAACAACCCAATATGTTGGAAAAGACTCTCTTGGGAACCAGCAATTAGTGTAATGGCTATGTCGCTAGACCCCCACATAGTCGACCACGGTTCGCGTCCCGGCCCTGGTGGCTTAAAACTCACGCCGGGTGCGTGTGCCTGCATGCCCAAGATCCCGAGAGGAGAATAGAGGAGAAGGGACTGCGGCGTGACCATCCCCCCTGGGGGGTGATTTCTCGCTTTCTGTCTCTATGTCTCTCTCTGTCTGTCTGGCGAGCGCATGCTCCCTATAGTGAAAAAACCTCTCCAAAAAAAAAAAAAAGACTCTCTTGACAACTCAAAACTCAATATTTATAGAAATATCATATGTGTTCAGTTCAAAGAATTTTCACAAATTAAATACACTCATTTAAAAAGAACCCAAGTCAAGAAAGGGAATGATCCAGGGCCAGGTGGTGGCACAGTGGTAACACAGCTGCATCCACACAAGAACTGTCTGGGTTCGTATCCTGGGACACTCCGGAGCACGGTTAGCTCACATATGCCATGGCCTCATTTCAGGCCGGCTGAGACTGAGTTGTGATGTGTAGACCTGTTAGGGCTGCCTCCTTCTCTCTTCTCTCTCACACTTAAAAACAAAAGGAAGGGACTAACCTTGGCCTCCCCAGAAGTCCTCTCACGCTTCCAGTCGTGGCCCCTCTCTTCTCCTCTGCTGAGGGGGACTGATCACTGTCCTTGGCTAGATGAGTTTGTGCTTCTTCTTATACCTTAAATAAGTGAGACCAGGGAGGACCTTGGTGCCTGTCTCCTTTTATCCTGTTTGTGAGATTCCTGTGTGCTATGTGTGATTGCCCGTCACACCTTCCCCCTGCTGTGTGGTTTCCATCAGATGAGACCCTCTTCATGTGTCCGTGCATTCCACAGCAGCTAGGGCTCTGAACAACTTCCAGAGTGAGGATGACAGGTGTGAGTGGTGCTGCGAGGGGCCTTTGCCATGCAAAGGAGAACACACGCACCCATTTTCTGTCGGGTACCATTAGGAATGGCATGTTTGTGTCCCCGGCTCCATGCCGCCTCCCTAGCTCGTATGAGCAGCATGCACTGCAGTGTGGCTGTATTTGGAAACAGGAACTGGGAGGAGGTGGTGCAGGTTAAGTGAAGTCATAGAGGTGGAGTCCTGACCAATAGGCCTGGTGCCTTCATAAGAAGAGGCAGAGTTCTCTCTGTCCTGGAAGGCACAGCAAGAAGACAGCTAGGAAGAAAACTGTCTTTAGGAACCCGATTGGCTAGCACCTTGACCCTGGACTTCCCAGCCTCCAGGCTATGAGAACTGAATGCCTGCTTGGTAAGCCATGGCCCAAGGCATTCTGACAAGGCAGCCCAAGCAGGCCAACACAAGCACACGCCCTAGGAGTCAAATGGCTGGTCATAAGGCATGCAGTTATTCAGCTGGAATATAGCTTACCATGGGGCCAACAGGTGGCATGGTGGTTAAGGTGCTGGACTCCCATATGGCTGACCATGGTTTGAGTCTCAGAACTGGCGGCTTGCTCTCTCACTTTCTCTCTCTCTCTCTTTTCTTCCCTCCCTCCCTCTCTCCTCTCATCAAATTAAATAATAATAATAAATAAATAAATAAAATAATTTATTATTCCAAACTAATTGCTAAACATGTGCAAGACTTCCAATTGTTCCATACCCTCTTGAATGCTTAGTATTTTCTGTCTTTTCTATCAATCTTGTAGGTGTGTGACAGTATCACACTGTACTTTTAATCTCCATTACTCAGATAATTATTGAAATTAAGTCATCTTTGCATGTTTATTGGACAACTGATGTCCTCTTCTGTGTGGAGACCATTCAAATATGTTGCCTATTTTTCTATGAGATTGTCTTTTTCTTATTTATAGGAGTATTCTGTAGATACCAAATGTTTTGTCCAAAATATGTATTGCAAATGTTTCTTCCATTCTGTGGATTATCTTTTCACCCTCCTAATAGTGCCTGTTGACGAACAGGAATGTTTAGTTTTAATATGTTCCAATGTGGGCCAGCAGGTGGCGTGGTGGTTAAATATACTGGACTCCCACACGGCCAACTGCGGTTCGAGTCTCAGACCTGGTAGCTTGCTTTCTCACTTTCTCTCTCTCTCTCTCTCTCTCTCTCTCTCTGTCCCTCTCTGATCAAATTAAAATAAATAAAGTTAAATAAACTAATTTTTAAGAAAAAATATGGCCCAGTGTATGAATTTTATAAAATTCATTTTAGTGTATTCTAAACAGTCACAGTATCTTAGATGCCTTTAAAACAAAAATGGGTCAGCAGGTGGCGTGATGGTTACAGTGGCTGGATCCCACATGGTCAACTTCACAGTTCGAGTACTAAACCCTGCAGCTTCAAAAACACACAAGGGTGCCCTGCAGCTTCAAAAACACAAGGGCGCGTGTGTGAGCATGCTAAACATTCCAAGAGGAGAATGGAGGAGAAGGGATCGCACTGAAGCCGCTTCCCTGGAAGGTGCTTTCTCACTTTCTGTCTCTGGCAAGCATACACACCCTGTAGCAAGTTTAAAAACTAACAAGGAAAAGACAGGAAAGCTATTTGTGTATGTGCTAAATACTGCGCACACTGACCTAGTCTCCCGAGTGCCGACTTCAGAACCGCTCCTCTTCATTTATTTAGTTTTAGATTTCTCTCAGCATTATGTTATAGAAGTCTAATGCTTTTGTTAAATTTATCCCTAAGTGTTTTATTCTTTTTCAAGTTTATTTATTTTTAATTTACATTTGATCAGTATATATCTTTACAGTGTACAACGTTGCTTTTTCCAACACAAATATGGTGCATCTCAGTGAAGACAAAGACATTACTATACACGTTATCATCAGCAAATAACTTATTTTTGTATCAATTAAACATATTTTTCCCCTCCTCCCCTTCCTCAATGACTCACTCCCCTATTACCCCATTCTTACTATCTCTAGCATCCACAATTACCCTTCCCACTACTATGCCTTCAAACTTCCAGTTTCTGCTATAGCAGACACATTCCTAAGCCTTTGTTTCATGGCCTTCAAGAATTGGAACTGAGGGACCAGTAGGTGGCATGGTGGTTAAGGGCATTTGACTCCCACATGGCCAACTGCGGTTCGAATCCCAGACCTGGTATCTTGCTTTCTCACTTCCCCTTTCTCTCTCTGTCCCTCTCTGGTCAAATTAAAA
>NW_006159876.1:1616061-1618119 GCF_000334495.1 Tupaia belangeri chinensis | reverse complement strand
AAAGAGAGAGAGAAAGAAAGTTAAATAAAATAATTTAAGGAAAGAAAGAAAAACAAATTGGAACTGAAAAGAAAATAGTGCTTCGGATCCGAGTTGTCAGGAATTTTTTGAGAATCACGTTATTTTTATTATGGAAGCAGCCCACACGATCTTAAAGTCAGAGGTGATGCGTGCTCTCCGCGTCTGCCCTTCAGGCAGGGCAATGTTTCCCTCAGTCACTCCCGAGCACCTGGATGCAGTCCACCGTCTATCAGCTCACTTTGGAAGAACCTCCTCCTTTAGAATAGAAAAAAGAGGGAGCGAGTCAAAGAGCCTTGGATTAGGGAACCCCTCACCACAGATGAGATTATCCGGGTTCCCACGGAAGTCCTTTGGTTCACTAGCCCTCTTCCCAAGTCTTCATGATGGAAACATGCAGTGAGCTTAGCCAGTGTCTGCTTCTCTGTAGTAATGGTTTTAATCTCATAAGCCACAGAACCTAGGGTTTGTTTCTCAGACATACTTTAGGGGTTCCCTACGTTTGATTCAAATGTCATTGTTTTTAAAATATACATTTCTATGTGGACAGAAGAGATAGTCCAAGTTTAACACATTGTGAAGTACCTGCATGTTCATTTGTGGTCAAATCGTTTTAGTGTAGATCTCATATTGATCTCAGGCTGCCATCTTCGTCACTGAAACACATGCCCACACTTCCAGGTGAATCATTAAAAACCACTCTCGGGGGAACCAGCAGTTAGCGTAATGGCAATGTCGCTGGACTCCCACATAGTCGACCGCGGTTTGCATCCCGGACCCAGTGGCTTAAAACTCACGCCGGATGCGTGTGCATGTGTGCCCAAGATCCCGAGAGGAGCATGGAGGAGAAGGGATTGCGGCGTGACCATCCCCTCTGGGGGGTGATTTCTCGCTTTTTGTCTCTATGTCTCTCTCTGTCTGTCTGGCGAGCAAATGCGCCCTATAGTGAAAAAACCTCTCAAAAAAAAAAAAACCCAATAACGTAATTGTTATATCCTGCTTCCACAAAATCACCCCATTTCCATAAATACTGTCAAGACACACTATCTTTTTTTTTGCTATAGGGCACATGCACTCGCCAGAAAGACAGAGACAGAGAGAGACAGGGAGTCACCCCCCAGGGGGGGATGGCCATGCTGCAATCCCTTCTCCTCCATTCTCCTCTCAGGATCTTGGCCACACACGCACACATGCCAGTGTGAGTTGAAGCCCCTGGGTCGGGGACTCCGACCGCGGTCGACTACGTGGGAGTTCAGTGACATAGCCATTACGCTAACTGCTGGTTCCAAGACACACCATCTTATTAGGTACAGTCTCAACAAACAAGATGAGTTTAGACAAGTAAGAGAATATGTCTCTCTAGAAAGCAGGTGTGGACACAAATTCTTCCAGAGGCTGCCAAGTTTGAGAAAAGGTTTTCCTGAAGTAATAGCTTGATAACCAGTGGCTGAGGATTATGAAGTTGCTAGCTAAAAAGCCCCTGAGTTAGCATTGCTTACTAGGTCCTCACAGGGAGGCACCTCTGGGCACTGCCCACGAGACATGGACTTCTAAAAAAGTACATTTCAACCATTTTAACTCTGGAACTTTGACAGTGAGCACCACAGTCAAGACCTAAGTGCTCCCCACCTTACCACGCAATGCAAATCCGGGGTGTGTGTTTGTGGCGGTGGGGGGCTGACATTTAACTCACTTCCCTGGAGGGCACCTTCCCAAGTGTTTCAGCAACACTGACTAAGGATGTCAGGGCAGCCCAGGGCTCTGAAAGAGAGGCCTGGGTTTGAATTCTGCCACTCGCTAGGGCAGCTCAGTTATTTCATTGTTTTACACCTTAGTTTCCCTCCGACCCAAACTGATTAAAAGCCTCCCCGAACGCCTCCTCGCCCCAGGGTTCCCGAGAACTAGAGGAAACCAGCTGTGACAGTCCACCTTCTTGCAGGTGTCCCTCACGCCCCGCCCCGTCTCCTAGTGCGCATGCGCGCCGCGCCCGGGGCGGGGCGGTCTCCCGCGCACTCCCGCGGCGTCCGTTGTGCGCTCCCG
>NW_006159876.1:1615668-1615972 GCF_000334495.1 Tupaia belangeri chinensis | reverse complement strand
GGCGCCTGCCGCACTGGACCTCCTTCTGCGTGCGCTACAGCGCCGTCCGCAACGACCAGTTCGGCCTCTCGCACTTCAACTGGCCGGTGCCGGGCGCCAACTACCACGTCCTGCGCACCGGCTGCTTCCCCTTCATCAAGTACCACTGCTCCAAGGCCCCCTGGCAGGACCTGGCCCTGCAGAACCGCCTCTTCACGGCGCTCAAGGTCATCAACCTCGGTGAGTGGCGCCCGCTGCCCGACCAGGAAGCGCGTCGGCCGAGCGCGGCCCACTGTCCACAAAGCATCCCGACACACGCGGGCGC
>NW_006159876.1:1588050-1615637 GCF_000334495.1 Tupaia belangeri chinensis | reverse complement strand
GCGAGGCCCCGAGCCCGGGACACTGGGCCTGGCCCGCCTGGCCCGCCTGGCCCTGGGCCGGCGCGGTGTTCCCCGCCCTGGTGCTGATCGCCGCCCGGCCGCGGGGCCCCTCACCCGCCTTTTCGCTGGGGGACCCTGCACTGGGCAGTCGGGAGGGCGCAGGGCAGCACCCCCAGAAAGTGGCCTGAAGTTTAGGACATGCCTTCCTGCACCGCAGGGTCCTGGCCCGTGATCCTCGCTGGGTGCGTCTGAGTTTCAAAAATTGGAACGACTTTTTACGTTTCTTTGTTTTCTTTATATGAAATCCTAGCAAGTTCCTTTTACTAAACGCATCGAAGGTTTCACCGGACATATTCCTCAGGTGCTAGGCCTAAAAGATCCTTGAAAGGCCGTGTCTTTGTAATATCTGTATATTTTCATGGAGATAGTCCAGTTCTGAGAGTGTTTATGTTCATTTGATTCAATAGCAGAAGGCATGAACATTGACATAGGGGTATCTTTTATAGGTCTGAAAATTTGAGATCTCGAGATGTTTTAAATCCATTAATAGCTGGTGAAAAAATTAATCTAGATTTCAGTAATCCAAACTCTAGACATGAGAACTCAGCCATGTTAGCTAACCAGTTTGCTAAGGCCAGAATGAAAGCTAAGCCCTGGACAGTTACAGTACTATTATCCAACCTGCTAACGCCTTACATTGAAATATGGTACGTGTATTTCTGCGTCTAAGAACCCACACGTGTCACTTGTGGGGTGTTTCAGCCGTTACCCCCCCTGAACTGTCCTGGTCTCAATCCAGTAAGATCAGTTAGCAAAGTGCGATCGTTTAGAAATCTGCCGTCTTTGAGTGGTGGGCTGTTCAGAACATGCCCGCTAATTATGAGGTCGAGGTTGATCCTAAGCTGAAGCGTTAAGTAACTTAGAGAATTCAATTCAGAATTATTTGGAAAGACTTCTTCCGAACAGAAGAAATCATTTTTCCAAATGTGAAAAGTAGTAGGTTAGGAAAAATATACCGGAAGTGTTATAGGTGCCATGAGGACAGTGATGAAATGCAAATAAAACAAATAACATGAAAAAAAGAAAAAATGATGCACTGTATACGCTAACATCTTTGACTTGATGATTTTGAAAAACTAGTCTGTATGGTGTAAAGGTGTACAATGATTAAATGTAAATAAAAATAAATATTTTTTTTAAAAAAGTCACAATTTAAAGCTTAATAGTTTAAGATCACCTTAATAACTGGGGGTTCTCCTTTAGATACAGATATTAAGACATCCAGAAAAATACCAGAACATTCCCCACATGAAAAAGTAAAACCTTTTGCCAAAAGAACCAACAGTTGTAGGTTTTTCATGCCAAGGAGTGATTTAATGGGTTGTATGGTCTTCTGGAAATTTTAAATACCCTGCCTAAATAGGAATAAGAATTTTAAGTTAAGCAAAAAGGAAAACTTTTTGTTCATACACATGCTTTAATACAAATTGGCTTATTCTGATAAGGGAAATTTCTTTCTGGACTGTTTAAAGAGCAGTGTGTTCACCAACTTGGTAACATTTATTGGTGACTTTTGTCTGAATGTGGGGGTGCGAGTGAGGTGGTAGGACCCGCGCTGTCTCTGATAGACACTGCGCCTCCGGTTCACCAAGCACATCTTCTGTTAATAAGAGACTGGGGTGTTATAGCTGCCTCTTCCAGTTAGTAATTATCGGAGTACTTCACTCTTCCATTTTGTAAATAATAAAGATTTCTGTTTACCCATTTGTTCCTTTTCTCCTCCGCCTTCCTTCAGTAAAAGCTGACATTTTACTGACGGTTCATCAGTCTGGGTATCCTGCTGGGAAGTAGATTGAGATTTAAGAAAAGCAACTTACCATTGGAATGAATGGGTAATCGGAGACTTAAGAGGAAGTTCTCATTTTTTTTAAGTGCCTAATTTGACAGTGGTTTACCTACTGTTCAGCTGACTCAAAATGAATTATTATGCAAAGACCTGCTTTTCAAGTTCATTTTCACGTGATGATTTGTTTCAGATAGTCTGGAAAACATTTTTCATGGAATCTTACAGACTTTACATATAGCTGCTACAGACAAAGATCTTTTTGTGTATAAATTATACAGATGTCAGATCTTCCCATTTAGCAAATTAGTCTGACTGCATTAAATAAATAGCTGGCAGGAAAAAAGAAATCTGGAATTTTTGACAACTGTCACAGTCCTTCCCCTATTAAACAGCATTCCTGAAAATGGTTCCTAGTTGTTTCTTAATAAGAGATAAGGTAGATTAAATCCGTAAGCCTTGACCAGTCCTCCATTTTAGTCGAAAAAATATTGACCATTTACTTTGGTGATCTTTCAAGAGTGTGAATTTAAGTATTAATATTTTAATGGAAAACCGTGGTAAATACCATGAAACACAAAATCCTCAGTGTCACTCGCCATTCCTACCATGTATATCCTTTGTATTGGTTTCAAAGGCATATTATATAGTTTATTTTAATATATTTAGAAAATATTTGCCCTTAGAATTTGTGGTGTTCTTCCTCGCATTCATTTTCAGCCCTTGGAGTTGTGACACCATGTTTTAAATTTACTTTTTATTCCAACTGGTCCCTCCACGCCTCTCTTCTGCTCACCTCATTCATTTTCTCTTGTCTTTTCCCAACCCTGTCTCTGCCCTCCTACACTTGACATTTTTCAGGTTTTGGTTAAACGATTTCTAAGTAGCTTCATTATTCCAGCCCTCGTAGATCTTTTTGTGACAGTCCTTTGAGGTATTTAGAGATTTTAGTGGGCATTACCAGGGCAAAAGACCGTGATACTTGTGAAAGGTTCCATAGGTAGGTTCCGTGGGACCCTGTGATGGTGACAAACTGTGACGCAGTGTGTTCCTGAAGGTAGGTGCCAGCCTGAGCGGTCATGTCTCCCTGCTCCTTCCAGCCAGCGTGCTGCTCCTGAGCAGTCTGCATCAGCGGCTGGTGCAGTCTCGGGAAGTGACAGGCTGTCCAAGGCTGAGCTCGAGGCACACACAGCTAATACATTCTTGCAGAAAAATAAGGAAAAAAATATTAATATGATTAGTTCTGAGCCTGTGTTGATTTCCCTATTAACTAGGAAGAACGTGACTGTTCTCAGATGCATAGCTATCTGTTTAAATGTTCACTTTCTGCTCGTTTCCCACACGGGAGCAATAAACGGCATACTTATGCAGAGTATACGATATTTGTTATTGATTCATGTGCCTGCGGTTTTATATGTGTGTGTTTTTAATATGTTAATGGTCATTGATTTGAAATAAGAGCATTCAAAAAAAAAAAAACGAGGAGTGATGAAAGTTTGCCTGGATCCAACGCAGCATACATGCATGTGGGCCCGAGCCCTGTCTTCTGGTGGTTATGTGTTTAGTTTAACGTATGAGTGGCAGCTCATCTCAGAGCAGCAAAATCTCATCACTGGAAATATTCCAAAGAAGAAACATGTTGGAATCTACTGTGTGCTTATTTCAAATAGGTCGCAACAAGGTTGTCTTCACATCAATTGTAAAAATACTCACGGGAGGATTTCTTGTACCTCTTACACCAAAATCTTCCTCAGTATTAGGTTTTGCTGTAGGTTTTTGAAGACAGCTGTTTGACCCAATTTCTCTCAAGGTGTAGAGAAATTGCTTTAGCCCTCAGTGTTACTACCTGACTTGAAGAAGATAAAGCTGACCTAGTAATTTAGCTCTGGTCTTCGGGAGCACCTACACGTGAGCTAATGAATGTCCTCCATTTGCTTACTGGTGAAAAGAATCTGGGATTACTTCATGATTATTTGAAGGTAATGAAATCGAGAAGTGCTTTGAATGAAAACGTGTGCCAGCCTTATCTATGGCTGTAAGCGTCTCTAGGCTCATGAAATCACCACGTGTTCCCGAGATGAACCGGAGCTCGTCGGTAATCTCATAGTCAGTGTTGATGTTCATGTTTTTATAATTTTATGATTGATTTGCATTACTGAAGAGTGCTGTGCGATCCGTAGCACGACACGTGTGGATGCGTGATTAATGACTAGTGATGTTCATCAATACTGTATCCGTTTGTTTTCTAGGTATTCCAACGTTACTGTATGGCCTTGGCTCCTGGTTATTTGCCAGAGTCACAGAGACTGTGCATACCAGTTATGGACCGATAACAGTTTATTTTCTAAATAAAGAAGACGAAGGTGCCATGTATTGAAAGTGTGCGTTGGAGAACATAAATATTGGTGGATTTTTCTCTCGTGTATATACGCAATATTTATTTTTGATCCTTTCAAATAAAACTTTGGCAAACACCTGTTTCTTTCTATGGTGTCTGGTTCTTTCAGATGAATCATCGCCCTCAGGAGGCAAGGCTTTTCATACAGGATTATTTATTGCATCCTCTGTTTGCTAATGCAGCTGCAGACACATGGAACTTCACACCAGTTTTTTCCTAAAACTCGGTTAAACTATACATAAAAAATGATCGTCATGTAAACAGAGGGTATACTCTAGTATTAACAGTTTAAATCAACTCTGAAAATGTAGATCCCACACAATAGAAGCGGAGATCTTTTATAGACTGTTGTAAAATGAGGTAGAAAATATTAGGGAGTATGATGCAAATATTATATTACTGCAAACCCCAAACTGATGAGAATCTAAGGCAGTCCGAAATCTAAACCATTCAACAGCCAAGACTTAAAATGGAAATGTTTTCAACCCTGTGTCTTTTACCTGGAAAGGGGGTTAGGTGTGATGTTGAAACTTCTTGTTGCTTAAAGAATATACTATTATAGTACTTTTCTTAAAATGTAATAATAACTCTGGTTAATGTGTGTGTAGCAAGGTGAAATGAAGACTTGCTAAAAGTTAAACTAGTGTGCCAGTGAAGCTATTAAGAATAATGAAGCTCTTCTAGGAAGACCCAGAAAAGTACAATTGGTAACCATTTATAAAAGCAGTTTGCTAAAATGGTTCAAATCCATAGACTTATTGGCAATGGAAGAGTAGGCTGAAGTTTTAAAGACCTCATGGCACTTCTACATTAGAATTTTATGAAGTTAATTGCATTTTTGAAAACAAAGTCATTAAAAAAAAAATGTGTCCTTGGGGGTAGTCACAAAGTACCCAGATGAATGGTAAATTTTAGAAATTTGGAGTAATTTAGGGAGAACTAAGTAGAACTATTTAATTTCTAAACCAATGGGTGTTTAAGATTTATGATCTCTCCCATAATTACAAACATGTATTATATATCATTTTATGTTAATGTGTTGCTGATACTCTGCAATAACTATGCATTTTTACAGCAAAGTGTTTTATAAAATTTATCCAACATTTGAGTGCTTACTTCTGGCAAGTGGGTAGAGAAAGTTAAGGGGAAGTGACCGAGCCGAGAGCACCAGAATAATGAAGTTAAACACATTGGCTTTACTAAAAGTCATCCTTTAAAATGAGCTCCAGAGAGTGAACTGTTCTTCAAACATATGTGGCGTTCACTTGTCTAAAAGCAATTCTAAATAACACTTTAATCAAAGAAGTACTTAGGCCAATATATTTAGTCCAGAAGAATATACTTGACACTCGTTAAATGAATGGCATACACAAAGGAGATAGTGTTACATTAAGCTTCATTAATAATAAAACCGACTATTAGCATTTTGCAAGGAAGGCTAGAACGGATTTCCTCGGGAACGGGCAAAGTTAAATAACTAGAGCTCATAAGTTCTGAGTCAGATACTGCTCATTCGTTGCTGCTGGTCTCGTCAATACTTGCTGTAAAGCTTTGGTCCCAACACCAAGCTGATGAAACGGTTTTTAATTACCAGCCTATAAATACAGCTTTTCAAGAGAGCTGCACCCCTTTTCACTGGCCTGTTTGATTTCTGATAATGTGTACTGCTGACTCTGCTTACCTGTTTTTCGATAGCTCCAGCCATCCTGACTTCTTGTCCATAGGGTGATAGGGAAGTCTCCTTGGGGAAGTCTCCTTGGAGAACGTCTCCTCTGACAAGCGCCCCTATCGATCTCGGTAATTCTCTGCTGTTTGCAGCATAAATAGAGCCCGATTTCTTGTCTGATGTAACAATTAAGCAAATGTAATATTTTCTTGTATTACATGAAAATCAATAGACCTTTTGCTCTTAGAGTTGATCGTGGTGAAGGATGAACTCCACGATGGCTAAAGGCATGATTCAGAAATTAAAATATCATTCATGGGCTTTATCAGTTCTCGAAGTAAATCTGTTCATCTGAAAAATGCTTCCCACTGAACTGAAATGGTTGAAGGTTTTTTCTTTCAAGTTGTGTTTTACATCAAAGCCTTGTGGCATAAAAGAATAAAGTATAAACGGCAGAAGTTAGGAGGCTGAGTCCAATTTTAATGTGAACGCTGTCTTGCTCTTGACCTCAGGCTAATAACTTGACTCCTTGGTGTCTTGGTTTTTCCACTTGCAATCTGAGAACAAAACCAGAGACCTCTCTACCTTAAGATGGATCATGGATATGCTTGTGTGTCCGTTCTAAAAACCTCTGCTTTTGTAATCTACTGTCTTCTGTTCCATGTTTATATATATATACTTTAAGAATTATTTATTCAATTTTATTTATTTGTTATTATTTAATTTGACCAGAGAGAAGGAAAGTGAGAAAGCAAGCTGCCAGGTTTAGGACTCAAACCACAATCGGCCATGTGGGAGTCCAGCACCTTAACCACCATGCCACCTGCCAGCCCCCATTTATTTATATTTACACGTATCCATTAATGAAAGGATTTCAAAAACAATGTGAGGAGAGAGGGAGGCACACACCAAAGATACTATGCGTGTGTCTGTGCACTTGCCCGGTAGGCCTAGTGTTAAGTGACTCCAGTAGGAATTCCTTCTGATACCAGTTTTCTTTTTTTCTTTCTTTTTTTTTTTTTAATTTATTTATTTTTATTTGACCAGAGGGAGAGACAGAGAGGGGGAGAAAGTGAGAAAAAAAGCCACGAGGTCCAGAACTCCAACCATGGTCGGCCATGTGGGAGTGTCCAGTGCCTTAACCATCATGCCATACCTGCTGGCCTCTCTTCGTTTTTTGTTTGTTTTTTACATTTTTCTTTTTTTCCTCCTGAAACTTTTTTTTAATTAATTAATTTACATTCATCCCCAAATCATAGTCACAGCATACAAAATGTGGTTTCCCATCCAGAATATACTGCAAAGTGGCTTAATCATGTATGTTATCCATAATTTTCCATTTCTAGTTTCACATATATGTATTTATTTATTCATATATATATTTACCTCTATGTCTGACCCTCTATCCTTTCCTATCCTCTTCTCACACAATCGCTGGTGTCTACAGGTGATTCCATCCCTTTCCCCCCACATTTTATTGATCACACAATTTCTTAAATAATCTGACTACCCTTCAATCGCAAGTTCAGCTGTGATACCAGTTTTCTTAGCTGATGAAACTACTAACGACGTTTTTTTCCTTAATGGGATTAAACAAAACAAAAAAACTAGGCAAGACTTTTTGGCTTTGCCTTAGAGTGCGTGCGCTCACCAGGGAGGGAGAACACCCCGAGGGGTGACCACGCACAGTTCCTCCTTCGTTCTCCTTTCAGGGTTTCAGACACGTGCGCACACACCCCATGTGTCTATGAGGTCTGGGCTTCTATCCACGCACTCGGCAGCTGTGTGGGATCCAGCCGCCTCCACCACCACGCAGCCTGGCTGGCCTAAGGCAAGGCTGGTTTTTTTTTTTTTTAATTAATAAATACTTTTACTACGAAACCTTGCTTCTCTTCTCTTTTTGATCCTACATCAAATACTGGAAATAATTCTAGGTGAAATTCGTAGTGTCTGCAAGTGGTGAGCCACTGTAAGATGCAGTAATAGAGTTGGAAGCGTGGGAGAGGCTGCTGATATAAAAATGTCTAGTTTGGGAGGCCAGCAGGTGTTGTGGTGCTTAAGGTACTGGGTCCCCATGTGGTCGACCACAGTTGAGTCCCGTGGCTTAAAAAATCACACCAGGTGTGCCTGGCTGCCCAAAATCCTGAGAGGAGAATAGAGGAGTAGGGATTGGGGCATGGCTATACCCCCTGGAGGTGAGAGATTTCACACTTTCCCTTTCTCTGTCTCTGTCTCACGTGCCCTATGGCAAAAACCTCAAACAAAACAAAAAACTTGTTTCTCAGTGCCCCCGATGTCCTAGCATACCAAATTGTAAATATTTCATCCCACAATCTTTTGCTAATTGTTGACTTAAGTGAAAATTGAAACCCATTCAAATTTTAAAAGCCATATGTGTTTCTTTTTAAAAGTACACTTTATTTCATGCAATTTATAGTCGCCCCAAACAATATACACAGAGTATCTATACTTCTTTGCCGTCTTTTAACTCCGTTAAAGAATAGATGGTGTTTAAGCGAGTGGGATGACGTACCAGATAAGGATCCGGTTCCACTTTGAAGCTAACGCAGGTAACTGCAGGTAACGGAAACCCTATCCGAACGCTGGTGGATCAGGTAGCTCCTTTTTTCAGCCCTCCCTATTGTGAGAGTAATGACATTTGGGGGCATCTTAACCTAAACAAGTACTTAGCATCACATCTCACCTGGGTCAACAGTCTCGGGTAGCAGAGTTAAACTGTGTTACTGTAAATTAATGGAAAATGTAACTGCAGCTTCTGGAAGATCAATGTCCAATAGAGGCTGCACAATCAAATCTTGTTGCAATGATTGAGGTCTTTAATTGCCTTTCAAAGATAAGGTGGTAATCAACAGAGCTTTAACTGATCTTTTTTACTAGTTCAATTACATGCTAATGACTAGTGCCAAGTCAGAATCTTTAACTACTTATACTTATTAAATCTTATGTTAGTCATGAAAAATTACTTAAGCTACACAATCAATAGGACACAAATCTTAATTACTATATTTCACTTTCATACCATTTATGTGCTTGACGAATGTTTTGCAAGAGCTTTCCTAACAATAAGAAGTACTGTTAGTAGTGACCACAGGCCACAGACTTTTTCTAATACAAATTAGAGATCAGATGTTGAAGGTTTTTTTTTTCCCTGCTAACGTGACCAATATACTTTCGGCTAAGACAAACTTGGCCATCTGGCTACCACTCGGAACTCTGTTCTGCAAATTGAAAGTACTAATACAACTGGGATAAAGTAAATCTACATTGTTCACGGTAAATGTATTTCTTTTTTTTAGAGAGACTTTTTCTATGGGTGCATGTACTGGCCAGAGACAGAAAACAAGAAATCACCCCTCAGGAGAGTTGGCCATGCCACAGTCCCTTCTCCTCCATTCTCCTCTCAAGATTTTGGGCACACACACACACATGCCCAGCATGAGTTTTACGCTGCCAGGTCCAGGACTCGAACTGCGGTTGACTATGTGGGAGTCCAGTGACATAACCAGTACACCATCTGCTGGTCCCTTGGTAAGTGTATTTCTAAAAGTTCAATTAACTCTTTAGTAAAGAAACTGATTTCATACAGAGTCTACAAAATTATTGTGTTATAGAAAAGGATAAAAGCAAAGGCAAACGAAAAAGGAAAATATATAAATTGGACTTCATCAAAATTAAAGACGTTGGGGCTGACCCTGCGGGCTAGTGATTAAAGGAGTGGGATCTCACATGACTGACTCCATTTGAATCCCAGCTCCAGCAGCTCAAAGAACACACCAGGCATGTGCACGCATGTGCCCCCAATCCCAACAGGATGGAGAAAAGGAGAAGGGATTGTGGCATGACTGTGCCCCATTCAGGGCGGAGTGCCCTCTCCCTCTCCTGTCTCTGGTGAGCACACATACCCTCTGACGATAATTAACTTTTGTGCTTCAAAAGACACTATCAAGAAAATGAGTGGGCCAGAGGGTGGTCTGTAGTGAAACATGATGTTCTGCAAGGCAATCTCACACAGGGAGGTTCCTGGCTTGTGGAAGGGCCCTCCCGGTGTGTGCTGGGCATGAGTGTACCATGCTCTGGGGCAGGCTGAGGCTGGTGGTAGGTCGCAGTGTGAAGACCCTGTCGGGGGTGCTGTCTTTCTCTCTCTTTCTCTGTCCCTCTTGTTCATAAAGGAAATAACTAAAAGTTTATAATCTATATTAAAAAGAACTCACAGAATGGAGGAAAATATTTGTAAATCATTTATCAGATAAGGGACTTATATTCATACCATGCAAATAACTTTTAAAACTTAACAACCTGATGGGAAAATCGATCAGAATAGACCTTTTTTCAAGAAGATATATAAACGGCTATAAGCACACGAAGTCATGTTCCACATTAAATACTAAAGAAAAGTTTAACCCACAGTGAGCTACCACTTCACATCTGCCAGGGTAACTATGATCCAAAAGACAGATAACACCAAGTGTGGGCCCAGATGTGGAGAAATGGCCACTCTTATGTTAGTAGTGGGAATAGAAAATGGGGCAGTTGAATTGCCAAAGTCTGGGAGTTCCAGAAAATACTAAACATGGAGTTACCATGTGATCCAAAATTTCTAAGTATGTACCACAGAGAATTAAAAATGTATGACCACACAAAAACATATGCACAAATGTTCATACCACCATTGCTCTTACTAACAAGGAAGAAGTTGCAGCTCAAATACCCATGGATTCATGAAAGGGGAATTGAAGGGTGGCATAGTCACACAATGGACTCTGATGTGGCCCAAAAGAAAGAAAAGGAAGAGGAAAAAGACTTACTGACTGGTGCACAGTACAGAACTGATGAAGCAAGAAAACAGTATGTTAGTGAAAGAAGTCAGTCAGAAGACGATGCGTTTTGTAATTCCATTGATACGTAAAGTCCAGAGCAGGCGCATCTACAGCAACAGACAGGTAAGCAGTTGCCTAGGACACAGAAGGTTTGGAGGAAAAAGAGTGATTGTTAATGGGTCTTGGGTGGTTTCTTTTCTTTCTTTCTTTTCCTTTTCTTTCTTTTTTTTTTGAGAGGTTTTTGCTATAGAGTGCATGAGCTCGCCAGAAAGACAGAGACAGAGAGACAGAAAGTGGGAAAGCACTCCCCCATGGGGAGTAGTCACTCCGCAATCCCTTCTCCTCCTTTTCTCCTGGGATTCTGGCCACATATGCACACGTACCTTACATTTTTCTCAAGCCTCTGGGTCCGGGACTTGAACTATGCAGTTGGTCATGTGGGATCCAGCTGCCTTAACCACTATGCCACCAGCTGGCCCAACAAATTACCAAGTGTTTCAAAATGTTGAGCTTAATATAGTTAAAATGTGTTAATTTAATATCATTTTACATATTGCAATCTTAGCATTTCAAAAACTTTAGTTATGAAACTTAATTTTAATTAAGTAGAAGAAGTCTCATTTGGGATTATATTTAGTAGTATTAAGAAAAGGCTAGGTTTAGTTTGAGATTATTTAAGATAAGACCAAAGTAAAGCCTGTAAAGTGTTAGTAAATGAAAATACTCTTTTAGATCCTCGTTGCTGGGTAAAGAATGTCAGCTACTACTAGTATGAGGTTTTATATAGTATTGCTTGTGGCTATTTTAGTTGCATTTATATCATTTTAAATACAGTTTATGAACATTGTACTACTCCATTATATTATTAATTTATCTTTAGTGATATTTATAGTATCAATTTAAAAGCTGTAAAACTTCATGAAAAGTAGCTTACACACAAGGACTTTGATCAACAAAAGCTTTCTGTTTTTAAAAGCGAATCCTGGAAACTACTTCTTCAAGGGGATTCAAAGTTGTTTTTTATTATTATTATTATTGTTGATAGAATTATGACCCTTATAAACTCAGTATTTTTTAGTTAACCGAAGTACATAAATCTGTTTGAATTCATCTTATGAGAACAGATATGTCATTAGATATATGATCATTACATGTGTTAGTGATTCATGGACCTTGTTACATACATGCTCTGTAATGTATGAATTATTTAGTAAGAAAAATCACCATAATTCTGTTGTTACTCAAAAATTTATGGGTTGGCAGAAACGATTATGCAGCCTCTGAAGCTGGCATGTTAAGGTGACATCATTACCACTACGCCGTGTGATTTTTTAGTAGTTATTTGACACAACCTTTACTTCTGCTCAGATAGATCAGTAACTTTATAACAATCTATCTGTAAGCAGAACACGGAATTTATTAACTACAAGTGGTTCATTTTCCTCTAGTTTCATAGTAGTACATAATTTAAAATCAGGCCTAAAAAGTCATGTTACTCAAACCCAAAGGAAGAATGAAAATGTACAAGCTAAAAATTAAGACTCTAGCAAATAGATATAAATGTGAAACTCTTTTACTAGAAATGGAGTTTTATTTGAAAATGTAGATGTTTAAAAATTAGACAAAAATAATTTATGAGAGCAGGTTATCTCGTAACCTTTCTTTTCTTTTCTTTTTTTTTTTTAAGAGGATTTTTGCTATAGGGTGCATGCGCTCACCAGAAAGACAGAGAGAGACAGAAAGCGAGACATCACCCCCCAGGGGGGATGGCCATACTTACTGCAATCCCTCCTCCATTCTCCTCTCGAGATCTTGGGCATGCACGCACACACACCCGGCGTGAGTTTAAGCCACTGGGTCCAGGATTCGAACCACAGTTGACTACATGGGAGTCCAGTGACATAGCCATTATGTCAACTGCTTGTCCTGTATCTTGTAACCTTTTATGTACACTGTATTAAGGCATGTACTAGGAAGTGATGCCCGTAAGTTTACTTTCCTTTTAGTTTTTGCTATAGAGCATGTGTGCTTTCTGGAGAGAGAAAGAGAGAGAGAGAGAAAGAAAGTGAGAAAGCACCCGCCAGAGGGGATGGTCACACCACAATCCCTTCTCCGTTTCCCTCTTGTAATTTTGGGCATGTACACACAGACTTGTCCTGGTGTTTTCCAAGCCGCTAGGTCCCTGACATGCACACTTGACCATGTGGGATCCAGTCTCCTAACCACCGTGTCATCCGCCTGGCCCAGCAGAAAGTTTTACTTCGTGCTTTCAAATCTGCAAATTTACAAAATGGAGGAACCAAGAACGTAAGAGTTTGACTGAAAATCTAAAAAAATAGTGTCACCTAATTTTAGATCACATTTAAAATATTTTTCATCTGACATATACGTTTGCATGGACAATGTTACCAGCATATTCTAGCAATTATTATTTTTTTTAATTATCTACAACAGCCGCCAGAAATTTTGGATGCAGTCTGGTGTGTTGCTTTTAATTTTTTTCTTTTTTTTTGGGGGGGGAGATGTTTTTTCACTATAGGGAGCATGCGCTCACCAGACAGACAGAGAGAGACATAGAGACAGAGAGCGAGAAATCACCCCCCAGGGGGGATGGTCATGCCACAATCCCTTCTCCTCTATTCTCCTCTCGGGATCTTGGGCACGCACGCACACGTGCCCGGCATGAGTTGTAAGCCACCGGGTCCGGGACGCGAACCGCGGTCGACTACGTGGGAGTCCAGCGACATAGCCATTACGCTAACTGCTGGTTCCCATATTCTAGCAATTTCACCTGCTAAGAAAACTTAGTATTTCTGAACCTACCCTGAGTCCAGACAAGCACCTGCTATAACAAAAAAGATGGTTCTGTACAGAGAGCAGTGAAAGAGAAAATGTCTGTTATTTATTTGTTTCCAGCACTTGTCGTGTAATAAAGATTCTTGTTGAATGAATACGTGATTATTCAAAGATAAAAAGAAAACTTAACTTTTTTCTCTTTTTTTAAGAGAGATTTGCTATGAGGTATGTGTGCTCACCAGAGACACAGTGAGAGACAGAAAGAGAGAAAGTGAGAAACCACTCCTGGGGGTGGGGGGGGGGGTGGCCACACTACAATCCCTTCTCCTCCATTCTCCTCTCCAGATTTTGGGCACAGAAGCCCACGTGCCCAGCGTGATTTTCAAGCCGCTGTGTCCAGGATTGCAGTCAACCACGTGGGAGTCCAGTGCCTTAACCTCTATGTCAACTGCTGGCCCTTGACTTTATTTTTGTTTGTTGGTTTTTGAGAGAGATTTTTGCTATAGGGCATGTGCGCTTGCCAGAAAGACAGAGAGACAGAGAGACAGAATGAGAAATCACCCCCTGCGGCAGTGGGAGGATGGCCACACCGCAATCCCTTTTCCTGTCTCTTGGGATTTGGGGCACACACATGCGCCCAGCATGAGTTTTTAAGCCCCCCGGGTCCAGGACTCAAACTGCGTAGACCACGTGAGAGTCCAGCAGCATAACCATTCTGCTCTCCAAGGGTCCCGTGGACTGTTTTTAACACACTGTGGCAGGTGGCATAGTGGTAAGGTGTCTTAAACTCAATCTGGGTGCATGCGTGTGCTTACCCAAAATCCCGAGAAGAAAATGGAGAAGGGATTGTGGGTGGCCATCTCTCCTGGGGCATGATCTCTTGCTTTCTGTCTCTCTGTCTCTTTTTTATAGGGAGTGGCTGAGTCTGAACTGAACAATGGTGACCTTTAAAGGAGAAAAGGCACAGAATGCTCACTTGGATCGAGGCTGCACAGCCGAGGAGGTTAAAGGAAACTCTCAGTCAGAGAAGGCCAGGGGAGGGTTGTTTAGAACCTAAAGAACCCAAGATGCTCCACAGCTGCAATCCGTAATGGAAAACACCTGCTTTACCTCCCGCGGCTCCCTCCCCCTTTGCCCTATAAAAGAACACACATAGGAACCGTTCAGTGCCAAGGCAGCTCCGTCGGAGACGCTGGGCCCGCCTGATCACATACAAGTCTGTGTGTCTGTGTTTTCCAAGCCACTGCTGCTCCCACTCGGGGTCACATCTCCCGTCTCGTAGGCAGAGGTAACTTTCTCTCCCATGAGTGTGCGTGCCATAAAAGAAAAACAACTCTCTCTCTCAAAAAAAAAAAGGATACTTTGGAGATCATACGAATTTTTCACAAGAACAGCAATAAGTTTTGAAGTGTTATCTCAGTTGTGATGAATTAACTATTTTCTACAAAATAGAAGATTGGAATCTTGTTGCATTATTTTTCTTTTTTTGAGGTATTTCAAAAGCTACTATCTATTTTCTCATACAGGAATTTTGCTATTTTAAGAATATTTTTTAAAAATTGAAAAATGTTTATTTAATCCTATTCGTTATTATTATTTTTAAAATTTCATCAGAGAAAAAACAGAGAGAAAGGAAAACTGCCAGGTCCAGGACTCGAACCTAAGCCAGCCATGTGGAAATCCAGTGCCTTTAATCACCACGGCACTTGCCAGCTCTGTGCACTTCACTATTTTAAATTCAAATTGGGAATGATGTGTAGTAGTAAATGAAGTGGAACAGTAAACAGAAGGTACTAGGATCAGTTAGACTTACTTTTTGAAAATAGAACTAGAAACAGCGTATTAGTAAGGAGGAGGCAAGAAGAACGTTTCAGTGGAGTTGGCAAAATATAGAACAACCTACTTTCTCTGGCAGTGAGTCCCCTCTTGCTGAAGATGTTCAGGGAAGCTGCAGATGGGGGAGAATTCTTGAATGGGGCAAGAAATTAGGTTGGTGATTTTGTAAATTCCCTTTAACTATATTTGTTTTCCTTGGGGGAGAATGTGCATGCTCCCCCAGGGAGAAAGTGAGCAAGCGAAAGCACCCCAAAAGTGTCGTGGTCATCCACAATCTTTTTGCCTCCATCCCTCCCTCCTGTCAGGAATTAGGCGTGCAGGCACATGCGCCTGATGTGTTTTTCAACCCACGGGGGCCGGGATTCAAACTGCAGTCTGTCTCGTGAGATCCATGTCCCAATACAAGGCAGTTAACCACCACGCCACAGGCCAGCCCAGCCCTGAAACTTTATGACCATTCATGCATGCCTGGGTCTGAATCCCGATCACGCTGTTTAGTTGTACTTATTGCTTTTGTACTGTATGTGTAATACAAGTAACATTCCCTTGAAGATAAAGCATACAGTTTAAGTTATTGCTCTACCATTACTGGTTGAATAATTTTGAGGAAAAAAATGGAGCTAAGTCTTAGAGTCTTTACGTATGTACAGTAAGGACTCTAATCAACACTACCTAGCATTTACTGTCGCTCAGGCATCTCCCTATGACTTAAGCACCATTTTTTTAAGAGAGTTTTTTTGTTATAGGGTGTGTGCACTCACCAGAGACATAGAGAGACAGAAAGTGAGAAATCAGCCCTCGGGGGGATGGCCACGCTGCAGTCCCTTCTCCTCCATTCTCCTCTTGGGATCTTGGGCATGCACACACACACACCCGGCGTGAGTTTTAAGCTGCCGGGTCTGGGACTTGAACTTCTGTCAACTATGTGGGAGTCCAGTGAGGTAACCATTATGCCATCTCCTGTTCCCTAGGCACCATTTTTATGCTAATTTTTCAGCTGTGGAAATCAAGAGGTCTGGCCCAAGGTCGCACGTGGCAAGTGGAATTGCAGTCGGTCCACAGTCTGTGGAGCCCACTCCCTCAGCAGCCGCTCCACGCGTGTCCCGAGGGGCAGAGGAGGACTCTGTTAGAAACGGACTCGGAGCTGCTTTGTAACCTGCACAGTGCCACAAAGGGGAATTATATTTTGTCACTGTTACTACTACTACAGCTCAAGAAAGTAACAGATCTGTTTAAAACAATGAGAAGAAAATTGAAGTGACGCATAGGAAGGCCGACCTGCCCCTCCTGGGAAATGCATGTGCAGACGCGGAATCGGACGGCATTTGACACTCACGGCCTACTTCACTGTACAGTGTTTAAAGCCCACAGTGCCCGGCGTCGCGGGGTGGGCCGGGGGGCGGCTGTGGAGCCGTCGTTTCTGCCTCTGCGTGAGTTCTGGGATTGCTCTCCCTGCGCTTTTCCGTTCCTGCAGAGACTGAGAGGACTTTTCTGGTCCACTTTTGGGAGTTTGTCTGTGTGTGTGTGTGTGTGTGTTCATTTTGTTTTGTTTTTAATCTATTTGCCCAAGGATATGCGCACTCGCCAGAGAGAGACAGGGGGGAGAAAGCACCCCCAGGGTGTGTGGTCACAGTCACCTCTACTTCCCCATCCTCTCTATGTTTGGGGCGTGTACCCACAGGCACCTGGTATGTTTTCCAAGCTGCCAGGATTCATTCAAACCACACAGTAGGCCATGTGGGATCTGGCTCCCTTAACCACTAGGCCACAGGGCAGCCCTGTCTATATCCATTTTTTGTGTCTCTTCATGTTCTTTTTCTTTAAAGCCAATGGATGTTAAGAAACATGAGGAAAATGGTATGCTTATTATTCTGTTGTTATTGCTCTTATAAGTTATGTAAAGTTATTTGACCAGACAGACAGACAGACAGACACACACACACACACACACACACACACAGAGAGAGAGAGAGAAAGAGAGAAAGCAATCCAGGTCTGGGACTCGAACCATGGTCAGCCATGTAGGAGTGTCTAGCACCTTAACCATCATGCCAGCCGCTGGTCCCTCCTCATCCTCTATTTTGACTCTCTTGGCTCTTTTGAAGTTGGAAGAGCTCTTGTGGCCACCTTCTCTCTCCTCATCTGAGTCAGAGTCCTCGTCTGAGTCGGAGAACTCTTCCTCATGGGCAATCCCCTTGTCAGAGGAACACATGGAAATGCGCTTGTGGGGGTCAGTTTCGTCCTCCTCTCCGCTGTCGTCTGGGATGACATCCACGGGGAGGGCCTGCATGTGGAGCCCTGGGCCGTGAGGCAGCATTTGCGGTTCTCAAACAGCGGCTGTTTGATCTTCCCCAGGTGCTCGCTAGTGTTCTGGCTGGTCATGTTGGCAGGACTGATGTGAAGCGTGAAATCTGGTCCAAAGTATTTGAAGCAGTCATGTATGGAAGCTCATCAGGGATCAGGTGTCCAGGGCCACCCCATCTTGTATGTCCAGCACTGGGTGACATTGAGAATGGCGCAGCCACTGCCTCCCAGCATCAGCATAGGCAGGTCGAAGCTCTTGACAAATTCCCCTTGGCATGCCCTTTGATGGTCACGTTGAAGCAACCTTCCCGATCTCCAGACTAGGAGTCTGAGCCGCGTTGCGAGACCACCGCACTGGGCTGGGGCATCTCCATCGCTTTCAATATGATCAGCTTGAACATGGCCTCAAAGGACTCGTCATCAATCCCATATTGCAGTGGGTCGCTAACGGCATAATACAGGCCTTTGCCAGCCCCTAACCCCATGGGTCCCCATGTCTTGGGAAGTACTCTCCGTGTCTATGAAAGGACACAGTCATGACCTGGTCCGTGGTGAGAAGCCCTCTTCCAGCCATCGCCATGGTGAATGTGTCACAACACGCATCCTCTTTGACGCCTTAGCAGCTCCAGGGGAGCCAAGAGAATATCCCTGACGTAAGGGAAGCTAGACGCCTCGGACTTCTTTGCAGGCCCCCAGTCCAACTCACAGCGACGTCCGTCTGTTGCTTACTAAGTGTCATGGCCCTTGCTACGGAACCACCAGTGGACAGCGGGCAGTCCTCACCAACGCCACGTAGTCTGGATGGAGAGAGCGCAGGAACGTAATGTGGTCGTCATGGGGGCACTTGGTCACCTCCTTGGCCTGGGCTGTGGGGGCCAAGAATTCCATTTTACGGTGGAGGCTGTAGTTGAGCAGCAGACTGTGAATCGTGCAGATGGGGCGTGGCTTCACCGGGGCCTCGTCCATAACAGCATTTCCCAACATCCCGATGAGTAGTAACAGGCTCACCTTCGGTGGCTCCTGTCATTCGGTCCGTCTCTTAATTTTATTTCTCATTATCATTATTCTACAGGGCGCATGTGCTTACCAGAGAGAGAGAGAGAGTGTGTGAGTGAGAAAGCATGCTACCAGGTCTGGGACTTGAACCACAGTCAACCGTGTGGGAGTCCAGCACCTTAACCATTATGCCACCTCACTGGCTCCACAACTGGCATAAAGTTTTTAGTGAGTCCTGGTCCCTCGCATGGGGTTGGGAACCAGCTGACAGGCGTTTCCGTCTGTGCCCATGATGGGGTCGGCCCTCGGATTCCTCTTTACTCCCCTCCAGTTGGTGAAGAGGATGAGTGCGAGTGTGTCAGCGTCCCCAACTCCCATACACACATGCCAACGTGTGTTTCGGCACCCGAACAGGGAGTGTTGGCCTCTGCCAGCTACGATGACACCGTGACGCTCTATCGAGAGGAGGGTGACTGAGTATGCTGTGCCACGCTTAGGCGTGAATCCACTGTGTGGGGCTTGGCCTTTGACTTGCACGGTCAGCGCCTGGCATCTCGCCGTGATGACCGTACAGGGCACGTGTCGTGCCAGGATCTACCAGGCAGCAGACAGGGTGGCGTGCAGCGCTCGGACCCCAGCGGGAAATGTGTTTGCACTTTGTCGACTTCCACTCCAGGATGACGTTGCCTGGTGTCCACTCACAGGGGCTCTGGCTACGGCTCTGATGCCATCCACAGCAGCCCACTCCTCTCTGACAGCCCACGAGCAGCAGGCCCATTTCCTGAATGTCATCCATGTGGCCTGGAACCCCAAGGAGCCAGGGCTCCTGGCCTCCTGCAATGGTGATGGAGAGATGGCCTTCTGGAAGTATCGACAGCTTGAAGGTCCCTGAGCTACCTTGACTTTGCACAGAAGACGTCTGAAGACTTTCTCAGCCCCTGAAAGAAGCTGGAGGAACAACCCTGAGCAGCATTTAACTTGCCTCACTTTTACTCAGCGCAGGTGCGGAGCCGCAGAACCCCTCTCTGCGGCACAGGGCCCTGGGTGGGGCGCGGCAGTGTCAGTACAGGTGGTCACACCGGTTCACTAGCTTTAGGGTGCAACGTTACATACTGTGCGTACCTGTAGGAGCGGGTACGTCTCAACCTGCCCTCAACCTTGTCTCAACTTTTTCTGAAATCATAAACTTTTTTTGAGAGAGAATGAAAATATGCAAGCTAAAAATTAAGACTCTAACAAATAGATATAAATGTGAAACTCCTTTACTAGAAATGGAGTTTTATTTGAAAATGTAGATGTTTAAAAATTAGACAAAAATAATTTATGACAGCAGATTATCTTGTAACCTTTTTTCCTTTCTTTCTTTCTTTCTTTCTTTCTTTCTTTCTTTCTTTCTTTCCTTCCTTCTTTCTTTCTTTCTTTTTTTTTTGAAGAGGATTTTTGCTATAGGGTGCATGTGCTCACCAGAAAGACAGAGAGAGACAAAGCAAGAAATTACCCCCAGGGGGGATGGCCACACCACAATCCCTTCTCCTCCATTCTCCTCTCGGGATCTTGGGCATGCATGCACACGCGCCCAGCATGAGTTTAAGCTGCCCAAAATCCCAAAAGGAGGGAGGAATGGGAGAGAAGGGCTTGTGGCTTATCACGTCTCTGGGAGGGATGCTTTCTCTCTCTCTCTGTGTCTCTCTGTCTCCTACTGTCAAACACATGTGCCCTCTGGTAAATTAAAACCAAAAAAAAAAAAACCTTTTTATTTTAGAATAATTATAGATTATTTTTTAGATTTTTAGAACTTCCTATACTATATAGGAAGTATAGGGAGTTCTATTACACTCTGGCCTAAATTCTCCTGATTCAGCATTTTATATAACCATTGCATATATTGGGTTGTTGAAAAAGTCATGATGCGTTTTTGCATAGAAAAATAAGTTTTGACTTTTCTGACGACCCGACACATCAAGTCTATCTGCCGTTTGTCTTGTGATCAGGGAAGAAGCTTGTGAGGTCAAGTGCCCTTCTCTTGCCTCACAGAGGGGGATAATGTCAACATGGCTACCATCAGTGAGGTTAAGCTACGCTACTTGGCTAGGATGGTGTCTGCCAAGTTTCCACTGCAAACTACCGCTCCTTCTCTCTTGCCATTTTCTATTCTTTTCCTTTTTTTTTGGAGAGATTTTTGCTATAAGGTGCATGCACTTGCTAGAAAGACAGAGACAGAGAGACAGAAAGCGAGAAATCACCCCCCAGGGGGCATGGCCACGCCACAATCCCTTCTCCTCCACTCTCAGGATCTTGGGCATGCACACACATGCACCTAGTGTGAGTTTCAAGTTGCTGGATCTGGGACTTGAACCAGGGCTGACCACATGGGAGTCCAACACCTAAACCACTGTGCCACCATCTGGCCCCTCTATCATGTTTTAAGCCAGTGATCCTTTTGAAAGGATATCTAAGAAACTGAGAACCAGCATGGGCTCTGGAAGAGAGAAGAGACTTGCTGAGTTACAGAAGAAACAGAGACTGATTCATTCATTCACTTATTCATTCATTCTTTTATGTGAGAGGAAGAGATAGACACAGGAATTTCTGACAGGGGCTTGCTGTGCTGTGATCCTCCTGCTCCAGCCGACCAATTAGCCCATGACATAGCCATTATGCCAACTGCTGGTCCCCTTTTCCTATTTTTTTAAATTTATTTAGTTGGCTAGTTAGTTTTTTTGCCAAAGGCACATGTACTAGCCAAACAGAGACACAGAGAGAGAGAAAGTGAGAGATCACCCTGGGAGGGGGGGACAGGGCAGGCCACACCGTGGTCCCTTCTCCGCCACGCTCCTCTCAGGATTTCAGGCACATGCACATATACCCGATGTGTCCCCGAAGCTGCTGGGTCCAGGACTTGAACTGCGCAGCCAACCACGCCAACCACCATGCCACCTGGCCGGCCCACTCTTCATAGTCTTTTAAATCAAAACAAATAAACAAATACCTGAGTGTTACAGGCAGGAGTCCACACTAGGCAGTGAAGGGGACCAGTGGGTCCTTGCTGTCGCTCTGGCGGAGGTGGTGGCAGAGGCACGGGGTGCTGGAGGCAGGCAGGGATGCCTGTGAGGCTGCATTTCTATTTCTCGGTCCATCCCGCCTTCACAACTCACTCATTAATTCAACAGATAATTAAAGCGCCCACTCTGTGCCAGGTACCCTCTCAGGACTAGAGATATGGAGGTGAATACAGCGCACAACTCCGTCCCCTCACGACGTCATGGTCTAGAGGAGAGCCGGGCAAGCAAGGGGGTGGAACAGGGGCACACGGGACGGTGTGAGCGCCGGGGGAAATGTGATGAGCGAGGGGTCGGCAAGTGGAGCCACGCACGCCTCGCGCCCGTGTGTGCAGTCGGGCGGTGTGGGGATGGCTCGCGGTTTTGACGGTGTGCCAGAAGAAGGGCTCAGCAAGAAGGTGGCACTGGAGTGAACACAGGCAGGAAGTGAGGGCACGAGACACACAGGTGCCAAGCAGGAGAGATGGCAACTGTGCAGGCCCTGGGGCAGGGACACCTGACATGTTCCAGGGACAATGAGAAGGAGGCTGGCAGCTGTGCTGAGAATGGACTTTGTAGTAGGGGTCAAGGTGAAAACCGAGGATTAGAAAAGACGTTTGGACTGGGTGGCTGCAGGAAAGGTGGTGGGAAGGACTTAGATTCTGAGCAAGGATTCAATATTTGCGTGAGTGGGGTGGGGAAGAAACTCCTCTGGAGCCAGCCTGTGCATAGTGACTGGGGCAGCTGGATCCCAGATGCCAACTGCGTGGTGGACCTGGTGGCTGAAGTAATATGCTGGACACATGTGTGTGCATGCTCAGAACCCCCAAGGGACAATGGAGGAGAATGGCTTGTGTGTGGCATGGCCATCCCCCATGGGGGGGGTGCATCCTCACTTGTCCTCTCTCTATCTCTGTCTCTCTATTTCTCTTTGAGGAGTGCACACACCCTCTGGCAAATTAAGAAAAGAAAGACGAGAGAGAGAGAAAGAAACCAGTTTCCTTGAATTTATAGTGTAGAATGTAATTTTCCCCATTAAAGAAAATCAATCCGTGACAGTAACAATAGAAAAGATTTAAAAGTGGGCAAACCCTGTAGCGCAGTGGTTAAAGGAGCTGAATCCTGCGTGCTGACCTTGGTTTGCATCCTGTCCCCAGCAGCTTGAATAACATGCTGGGCATGTGTGTGTGCGTGATCCTCAAATCCCGACAGGAGGGAGAAATGGAGGAAAAGGAATTGTGGCAAGCCCCATCACAGGGGGTAGGGTTGCTTTCTCCTTCTAGGCCTCTCTTCCTCTCTCTCTCTCTTTCTGGCACGCTCACATGCCCTCTGGCAATTAAAAATAAACTTGAAGGACCAGCAGATGGCACAATGGCTCTGTCATTGGACTCCCACGTACTCAACCGCAGTTCGAGTCCTGGACCTGGCGGCTTAAAATTCACACCAGGCACATACACGTGCCCAAAATCCCAAGAGGAAAATGATTGTGGTGTGGCCATCTCCCCTAGGACATGATTTCTCTCTTTCTGTCTCTCCATCTCCCTCTATCTCTCGGGCAAATGCACACACCCCATAGCAAAAATCTCTCTCTAAAAAAAAAAAAAAACCAAGAATAAAATTTCTCTAAAGTAGATAAACAAATGTTCAACAAGGACATGCGAAGATGCTCAGTATCACTCATCATCACAGAAACAGAAACCAAAACCACAACGAGCTATCACTTCACACCCATGGGATGACTAATATAAAAAATACAGAAAACTGGGACCAGCAGTTAGCGTAATGGCTATGTCGCTGGACTCCCATGTAGTTGACCACGGTTCAAGTCCTGGACCCGGCGGCTTAAACTCATGCTGGGCGTGTGTGCGTGCGTGCCCAAGATCCTGAGAAGAGAATGGAGAAGGGATTGCGGTGTGGCCAATCCACCCTGGGGGGTGATTTCTTGTTTTCTGTCTCTGCCTCTTTCTTGCAAGGACAAGCACCCTATAGAAAAAAAAAATGCAGAAAATAACAGGCATTGGTGGGAGATGTGGAGAAACTGGAACTGTCAGGCACTTTTGGCAGGAACGTAGAATGGGATAGCCGCTGTGGGAACAGTGGTGATTCCTCAATGAAACAGAAAATGTGATCGGAGTCTCATCCTGCTATGATCCCTTCCCTCTGCCTCCCTGCTCGTGAGGATCTGTTATGCCAGTGTGCATGCCAGCAATCTGCAGGCCCCCCCCAGGGATCCGAACTCGTGGGAAGGCATGTGGCTTCTAGCTCTGCAGTAAGGGACATTCTGACCATGCTACAACATGGATGAACTTCGAGGGCATTGTACCAAATGAAATAAGCCAGTTACAAAAGGACAAATACTGTACAATCCAGTTATAGGAGGTGTCCAGAGCAGTCAGACTGAGAAACAGCAAGCTGATTGCTGGCTGTCAGGGCTGCCGGGAAGGGGGAGCGGAAGCTGTTGCTCGGTGGGTGTAGACCTATCGGTTACAAGAGGAGCAAGTTCTGGGGATTGGCTAGACGACACGGACACACTTCCTAGTGTACTGTACATTTGCAAATGGTTAAGGGGATCAACACTATGTGTATCTTATTGTAATTTAAAAATTGAAGTCACTGGGGCCTGCAGGTGGTGTGGTGGTTAAGGATGCTGGATCCCACATGGCCAGCCATGGTTCAAGTCCCAGATCTGGCGGCTTGCTTTCTCACTTTCCCTCTCTCTTACTCTGTCTCCCTCTGGTCACATTAAAATAAATAAATAAAGTTAATTTTTTTTAATTTTAATTTTCAATTAATTAATTTTACATTCATTCACTGAGCATTGTCACAGCATACAAAATGTGATTTCCCATTCAGAATAGTGGTTTAATCATACATGTTATCATTGATAATTTTCCACTTATAATTTCATATATATGTATATATATATTTCCCCCTTATTTCTTCTTTCTTTTTTTTTTTTTTTTGATAGGTTTTTACTATAGGGCACGTGCGCTCGCCAGACAGACAGAGAGAGACATAGAGACAGAAAGCGAGAAATCACCCCCCAGAGGGGATGGTCATGCTGCAATCCCTTCTCCTCCATTCTCCTCTCAGGATCTTGGGCACACACACATACGTGCCCAGCGTGAGTTTTAAGCCACGGTCCGGGACGCGAACCGCGGTCGACTACGTGGGAGTCCAGCGACATAGCCATTACGCTAACTGCTGGTTCCCAGTAATCTAACTACTTTCAATAGCAAGATCAGCTGATATATACGTATCTGTGAATAAATGTCTGACTTTAGGCATGAAGCTCTGAGTAGTATGAATACACTATTAAGTGGCACCTAGCTGAGGCTATATAGCTTACTGCAGTCATTAAATAGGGATTTTTAAACACATTTTTTAATTTCAAGAAAAGCAGTTTTAACTTTAATAAATCAAAATCAAAGAAATGCTAAGAGAGCTTTGCTTAAAACTTAAAGCCAGGAAACAGGTTAGGATTTTGTTCAAACGGTAGGTGCATGAACCTATCGGCAGCTCAAGACAGGATGAAAATCCTTAAATCCGGAAAACAAAGCCTAGGAGAAAATCGGCAATTTTTCAGTCAAAAGTCATAAGATTCGATTTCGCCAGTTCAGTCTCATGTACTTTATCTTCTGTTGTGGTCCAATCTTTCCGATTAAATTCTGGGATATAATATTCAGCTCCAGACTTGTCCCTACCACTAAGTTGGCCATTTTCTTAGTTGTTTTTAAACTCTTATTTCTGTGTGTCTGTATTTAGTTCTCCTGATTAAAAAAAGAATTCTTTAAAAATAATTTTAAAAATAAAAATTTACGTCACTAAACACCTAACTTTTTCAGAAATTTTTCTTCAGTTAAGTTTACCATTTAGAGGTCAAGGCGGGTCAGTTTTCATATCTTTTTTTTTTTTTTTTTTTTCCTAATGTTTGCTATAGGACATGTGTGCTTACCAGAGAGAGAGAGAAGGAAAGTGAAAAGTCACCCCCTCCCCCTGAAGATGGCCACACCACAATCCATTCTCCATTTTTCTCTCAGGATTATGGGCATGTCCGGGCACTGATCACCAGCTTGGTTTTTAAGTCCCAGGGCCTGGGACACAGACTGCGAAGTCAGCCAAGTGGGATCTAGTGCCTTAACCTCCATGCCACCTGCTTGCCTGGTTTTCATATTTTTTAGAGTTAGTACACTGGTGAACTGCATGGTTTTCTTTTTTTTTTTCTTGAGTCATTCTCTCCCCCGCCCCCTTGGCATTTGCCATTATCTAACATGTATTTCACTCATTTGTCTGTCTGTCTCCCTGTCAGAATGTAACTTCATGAGGAGAGGATTTTCTATTATACTCATTGAGAAGTAAGTCCTTTGGGTAGGAAAAGCACAAATAACCACAGCATTTTTATTACAGTAAACCTGCTTTATTATGGCCACCAAACTACCCCAGCCAGTGCCTGAGCGACTGTCCTGATTAAATCCATTATTCAAAAGGAAAAAAAAATTACTATGTGCAAAACTTTTTTTTTTTTTTTGGAGAGGTTTTTGCTATAGGGCGCATGTGCTCGCTAGTGAGCAGAGAGGAAGAGAGAGACAGAAAGCGAGAAATCACCCCCCAGAGGGGATGACCATGCTGCAATCCCTTCTCCTCTGTTCTCCTCTGGGAATTTTGGGCACTCACACACCTGTGCCCAGCATGAGTTTTAAGCCACCAGGTCCAGGACTCAAACTGCAGTCAACTATGCAGGAGTCCAGTGACAACCATTAGGCCATTAGAAAACCTCGAGTACATATGACTTCAACGCTGAATATTAAATATGCCTTAAATTTAGACAATAGCGCTTATTATATTTGGAAAGAGTTCAAAAAGTGTATTTTATTATGATGATCCCAAATGGAAAGGTCTTGTATTATCGGTAGCTATGATGTTTCTTGCAGTGAGAGTTTAGAATTTTCTGGATAATCCTTCCTCAAATGATCAAGGTTAAGATTCTAACTAAATAAGGCTAGGAAGAACTGAAGTGTGATTACATTGGCTCTGCAAATATTGGGAAGTAGCTCTGAGTTTGCCAATAGTGTAAGAAAAGCTTCAGAATATGTATGCAAATTTAGCAAATTGAATTGTTTTCCCCATGGTACTATGAATAAAAAAGACATTTGAACAAATCATAGGTTCATAGAAAATCTCTAGTTTTGCAGTCTCTTTTCTCAATAATGAATGAACTTTCAATAAAAAGTACTTGGAGACCTTGGGCGAAAAGCTTATTTTTCCCAAGATTAAAGTGCAGGTGGGTCAGAGCAATTCCTGGAGTGTCTGGAGGTTCTGACTAAATGAATTCCTACCTAAGCTATGAAGTTACAATAACTAAAAGGGGATGATTTACCTCCTACCAAGGCCTTTCAAATGAAATATAAACAAAATTGAAGCAGAGAAAATTTTGCAAAAACATTTGGTGTTGAAGTGAAAATGACCAACACTTACATGATTTTCTCGTTTTACTCCATGGACTCCCTACTGAATTTACACAAAATTCAACCCAAGGAAACCTTCATGCCTCTGCATTAGAAAGAGATAACCTATATGTCAGAATTTGTAAACTTCTGTGCAGACGCTATACATCAACAAGACTATGCATTTTACAAGCCGAGTAAACAAAACGTTTAAAAATACCCAAGGTTTATTACTACTGCCGTGACATCGAGTCCATAAACTTTGCAATTTGGCTGAAAACATGCAGACCCGACCGGGGTGTTTTTGCAACAGTTTAATAAGAGATGTAGAGGTCATTCCTGCAGCTGTCCTCACGCAGCTCAACTCGTCACTGAATTTCTCCACCACTGCTTTTGAATAGCGGTCGTTTGCTATTTCAGGGCATTCC
>NW_006159876.1:1587494-1588019 GCF_000334495.1 Tupaia belangeri chinensis | reverse complement strand
CGCTGCAAACGTCACTGAAAAATCCACGTTCACTTTGCTAAAGTGGGAGAAAGATGATCGCGCTCTCGACCTGTAACTTAAAGGACAAAAAAGAATATATATTTTTTGAGTCCTTGGCTTGCTGGTTTGCACTCGGAGCTTTCAGGCGCACAGCGAGACAAAGCGGGCTCGCCCCGAGCCGCACCTCAGGGGTTCCGAGGCTTCGGTAAGGGATGACGGTAAGTGATTCCAAGCCCGGAACAGGCTTTGGGTGACTCCAGTCCGAGATCGGTCGCTTTCACCCCGCTGCCCTTATTCAGAGTCAGGAAAGGGCCGCCACCTGGTCACCTCAGGCGGGCCTCGGGCGACGAGGGTCTCGCGAGCTCCAGGACTGGACCTACCTCCTTCCCTCCGCGCGCCGGGCTCCGGCTCTTCTGGCCCCGCCCACGGCGGCGCGAGGGCGCGGGGCGGGGCCGCCCGGGAGCTGCCCTTTTCCAACATGGCGCCGCGGGAGGCGGGGGCCCCCCGGCCTCCTCCCGGGGTGCC
>NW_006159876.1:1586476-1587432 GCF_000334495.1 Tupaia belangeri chinensis | reverse complement strand
CCCCCCGGGCCCCCGGCGGAGGGCCCCCTAGGTTTTCTCGTGTTCCGGCGGCCCCGGAGCTCCTTCTAATAGTCCGGGACCGAGTTCCCTCCCGTCTGGGATCCTCCCCTGGTCACCACGGAGGGGCGGACACCTGCCGCTGTAGCACTCCCAGACCCGGCCTTTGCAGGCTCCTCACCCCGCGCAGACGGCGGAGAGCTGCACGATCCCCGTCGACCTCTTTCCCAACTCCAGAACCTGCGACCCCTGCTAGTCCCGCCGGCCCCTGCCGCTCCGCACGCACCGTCACGGGAGACCCCCACAGCCCGCGCGGCCTGGGCCCCTCGGTGCCCGCCGGCTGCTCCTCTCGCCCTCTTCACCGCCCCGCTGCCTCCCCTGGTTCCCAGTTTCTGCCCTCGTCCCTGCTCTTTGCTTCCCTTGTCATCTCTCGGAGCCCCCGCCTCGCCAGGGGCCAGTGGGTACCCGGACCCCAGGATGTGAGCCCCGCTAGCCTGTGATGTTGTGGCTGCCCCTGGGCCCCTTCCATGCCATGGAGAACCAGATGCTGGTGATTCGCATCAAGATTCCAAATAGCGGCGCGGTGGACTGGACAGTGCACTCGGGGCCGCAGTTACTCTTCAGGGATGTGCTGGTGAGTGGTCATCTCAGCGCCCAGATCCCAGCGAGGGGGCGAGGGGACTTGGGGAGCTAGAGGCAGGGGCCATTGCTGGCCTCCCGTGGGGCGGCTTGATTGCTCCCCACAGCATTGATGAATGACATCCCTGAAACCTGGCCAGTGCGGAGGACCCTGGGCCATTGGATAGAGACGAACCCTGCCCTCAGGGAGCGCCCAGGCCACGCTGGGAGGTACACACAGATGCAGCCAGCTGGGGTATTAAGAGCGGCCTCAGAGTTTTCCCCCCACATAGTTCAGGGAATGTCCCTGGCAAGATTCCAGCCATGTCTTCCTTCTGCGT
>NW_006159876.1:1577277-1586444 GCF_000334495.1 Tupaia belangeri chinensis | reverse complement strand
AATGGTAACTCGTGTTTGAGTAAACCCGAGATGTCATTGGGTTTTTTTTTTTGGAGAGGTTTTTGTTACAGGGTGCTTGAGCTCGCCAGAGAGACAGAGACAGAGAGATGGAAAGCAAGAAATCACCCCCAGGGGGGAGGGCTATGCTGCAATCCCTTCTCCATTCTCCTCTTGGGATTTTGGGCACGCACGCACATGCGCCCGGCGTGAGTTTAAGCCACCGGATTTGGTCCCAAGATGTCATTGATTTTAAGATTTTATCTTATCTACCCCTACGAAAGAAAAATACCTGGTTAAGCTAGGACCCACCATCTGTTTTACCGAAGCATCCCAATGTCGGAGATGTTAAAACAGAGGGAGAATGCACATCTTAGAGGCGATGATGTAGTCCCTTCAGGATCCTCAGGATCTATGGCAGATAACACGACGGCTGGTGCAGATCACGTGTCTTATTTGCATATCGTTTCTGAGGAATGGAGACATGAGATGGTTTTTCCAAAGCTGCGTAGCTTCTGTGCGGGAGGGTAGGTACCAGAACTCACATTTCCCTACTTTCACTTCATATTTTTTTTCCTCACATGCCGCAACCATTTATCATCTTTCTGGTATTTATTTGAGACAAATAGGGTGCATCGTGCCCATTTTATGTACTGAATAACTGAGGTGTTGATGGCAGAAACTGATGTATTAGGGAAGCACGTTCCAAATAGCAGCCCCTTGGCCGAGCCTGACAGCACAATGAGAAGGGCTTGGGTGGCAGGTCCTTAGGGAGGAGGACGATTTATGATTTATGAAGTGATTTCTTTTTTTTTTTTTTTTTTTTTTGCTATAGGGCATGTGCACTTACCAGAGAGAGACAGTGAAGGGGATAAAGTAAGGGGAGTGGCCACACCTCAAACCCTTCTCCTCCAAATTCCTCTCTAGATTTTGGGTACACATACACGCAATGCACCCATGTGTTTTCAAGCCTCTGGGTCTGGCACTTTTTTTTTGCACTGGACCCCCTCTGGGAGCCATAGGGGATCCAGCCACGTCAACCCCCACGCCATCCTGCTGCCCCTCTGATGTGAGCTTTTGATTGTCTGAGGTGACTCACTTAAAATGCGGTTCCTGTAGCTTAATTTTGAATTATGGTTACCATCCAGGCCATACTTTTTTTTTTGGAGAGATTTTCACTATAGGGTGCGTGCGCTCGCCAGACAGAGAGACTTAGAGACAGAAAGCGAGAAATCACCCCCCAGGGGAGATGGTCACGCTGCAATCCCTTCTCCTCCATTCTCCTCTCGGGATCTTGGGCACGCACGCACACGCGCCCGGCGGGAGTTTTAAGCCACCGGGTCCGGGACGCGAACCGTGGTCGACTACGTGGGAGTCCAGCGACATAGCCATTATGCTAACTGCTGGTTCCCCCAGGCCATACATTTTTGTTGTTTCTTGTTTTTTAGGTTTTTGCTATAGGGCATGTGTACTTACGAGAGAGAGAGAGAGAGAGAGAGAGAGAAATAACCCTCAGTGGATGGCTGCAGTGCGGTCCCTTCTTCTCCATTCCCTTCTCAGGATTTTGGGCATGCACCCATGCATGCCAGGCATGATTTTTAAACAGCAGGGTCTGGGACTTGAACTGTGGTGGGCCTTGTAGGCATCCAGCGCCTTAACCACCACACCACCCACAGATTTTCTTTTCAAAGTCTTTTTATTTGCTCCATGAGAGTAAATGAGAGAGAATCGCCTCCAGCAGCTCTCATGCTGTGATTCCCGCAGCCTTCCCGGCCAGCCAGCGGCACAAGTGCTGTGCCTGGCACGTGGGGATCAGCTGGGAAGCCAAACTCTCCATCTTGGGTGTGGGTCCTGCCCTGCTCGAGTGGCTGTCCCTGCTGCTCTGCCCAGCCAGCCGAGCCCTGTGGATTTTCAGGGGCTAGGCCTGGAGTATTGAGGCTGTCATGAGCCAGTAAGTTCCATCCTGGTGCACCCTGCATCCAGGGTTACCCACCTACTCCATTTGAATAGATTTCCCCTCACGATCAGGCCCAAATTCATCACGTCCAAATTCCTTTGCATGGTCCTCTGGGCCCTTCATGATTGGCTTTTTTTTTTTTTTCTTTTATTTGAGAGGTTTTTGCCATAGGGCATGTGTGTTCTCCAGAAGAGAGAGAGAGAGTCAGAAAGCGAGAAATACGCCCCCCCCCCCGAGGGGGTGTCCATGCCGCAATCCCTTCTCCTCCATTCGCCTCTCGGGATCTTGGGCACACATGCACACGCACCCAACGTGAGTTTAAGCCACCAGGTCTGGGACTCGAGCCACAGTCAACTACGTGGGAGTCCAGTAACATAGCCATTACGCCAACTGCTTGTCCCTTGCTTGGCTCTTAACACATCCCCATGAGCCTCTTGTGCCTTAGGCTTATAGATTACATTCAATGATTTTTATTTTTATTTTTAAAATAATTTTCTATAGGGCCTGTGTGTTCACTGGAAAGAAATAGAGAGAGGGAAAGTGAAAAAACTCCCCCCAGCGAGGATGGCCAGGCTGCACTTCCTTCCCAATTCTCCTTTGAAGATTTTGGGTTTGGATACACATGCACCCAACATGTTTTTCAGGCTGCTGGGTCTGGGACTTGAGCTGCATGGTTGGTCATATGGGATCCAGTTCCTTAGCCACCATGTTCCCTGCTGGCCCTGCTTTCAGTTAGAGTACTGTCAGGTGCCCAGGCTGTCTCCACTCTCCCTTTTACTTCCGCTGACCCGTTTCCATGTGTCTCTGAAGCCATGCTCTGCTGTTCCTCCACCTTAGTCATGTGTGTGCCCTGCCTCCGTCCCTGCTGCCTTGTGTGTGCAGACCCAGCAAAGCACACGTGATTGTCAGTTTCCTCCACTAGACAGTGAGCAGCTGGGGGAGAAGGGTACCCATTTCTGTTGCTTCGTAGCACCCCGAAATATTTGTTTAATGGAGGTGCTTCAAAGAGAATGCATGCAACGGCAGTTCTGTGGACAGAGCACTAGGTTTTGAGTCAAGAAATCTGGATTTCGTTGCAGGCTGTCCTAGTAGCTGCAAAGCACTCTACCTCTCTGAGCTCCGGTTTCCTTGTTTGTACAACAGGGACGTTGATACCTGCCTCAAAGACTTGTGACGATTACATGAACATGTGATGAGAATGATGCGTTTTCTCTCCCTTTCCTCATTTGCGGCGATAGGCCGTATACTGTTGAAGACTCCAAACTAGAGCCAGATTGCCTGGGTACAGGTGGCACGTCCTACCACTTGGGCAGGCGTCTTCTGTGTCCTCAGTGTTTTCCTCCCTCCCGAGCTGTTTAGAAAAAAAAGGGAGGGGAGGATGGGGATTAAGAAAAGTGTCTATGCTAGAGTTCTGTGAGCTGAGCTGATGGCGGGAAGCATTTAGAAGACTCCGCAGTGTAGTAGGACTGCACTCATCTGTTTACCAGGGAGCACATGCACTTTCCAGAGAGAGAAAGAGAACCCCTACCTGGGGCGTGGTCACACCACGGGCCCTTCCCTTCCATTTCTCCATACCGTCAGGGCTCGAGGTGCGCGAACACACACACACACACACACACACACACACACACACGTGTGCTGGTGTGTTTTGCCTGCAGGCTGGGATGCGAACGTGTGGTGGGCCACGTAGGGTCCGGCTCCCTTAGCCACGGGGCCGGTCTCCACAGGTAGCCCTGTTGGTGGTGCCGTCACACATATGGACAGGAAACCCGAAAGTGTCTTTTTCATCTAACACACCCCCTTCGACTGCCCCCACCCCAGTTTTCAAATGAGGAGGCACGAACACCCCTAGGGGAACATACGTTGCCAAAGTCACACAGACCCTAACAGAGAGGCGGTAGTCACCAAGTCGGCTGTGGCAGAGCGTCTCCGACGGGAGGCCGGGAGCTGGAGATTCCAGTCACAAGTAGCTGGACAGCCCTGGGCAAGTCACTCGGCCTCTCTGGGCCGTGCCTCTCCTCCGAATCATCGGGGGACGTGGCTGCCATGTGGAGACCTGCCTGGTCGTCAAGGGGAGAAATAGTTAGGTAATTGTGGAGTCCGCTTCCTCCCCCGAGAACCAAGCCTGCACGTCTGGAAAGGCCACGCGGGCGGTGGGACTGGTGTGTAGGTGTTCAGCCTTTCCTCTGTGCTCGTGGTCTCCCAGCCCAGATTGCCGCTCTGTGCAGTTGCTGTCTAAGGGGGCTGATGACTTCCCTTCCTCCTGAGCCAACAGGTTCTACTTGCTGCTTTCGTTTTTCGTCTTCTCTCAGCATACCGTCATGCTCTGTGTTGGCCTCATAGGCTTACCTTTATCCCTGGGAGCAGATCGAAACCTTCTGAAGGCAAGGACCGAGCCGTCTGGTCGGCCTGTGATCCTTATGCTCCTGCCAGGCCTCCAGTGTTCCGCTCTGTTCTTGGTCACCCACTCGGGTATTTGTTAGATTTATTGGAAGGAAAACAAGAAAAGGATCAAGGCATGGTCACTCTTGGGCCAGCCTGTGGCATGGTGATTAAGGTGGCTGGACCCCATGGCCGACTACGGTTTGAGTCCTGTCCTGGATCCAGCAGTTTGGGAAACACCCTAGAGGTGTGTGTGCCCCCCCGGGGGGGGGGCACAAAGTCCCGAGAGGGATGCAGTGTGCCCAGGCCCCATGGGGGCAGTGCTCTCCCTCTCTCTTTCTCTCTCCTCGGTGAGTGCTTGTTCCCTCTGACAAAATTTTAAAAAAAAATCATGAGGCCAGCAGATGGCATAGCAGCTATGTCTCAGACTTCCACATGGCCGACTGTGATTTGAGTCCTGGACCTGGGTGTGTGTGTGTGCATGCCCAAGATCCTGAGAGGAGAACAGAGGAGAAAGGATTGTGGCATGACCATCCCTGTGCGGGGTGATTTCTCGTATTTCCTTTCATTGTCGCTGTCTCTGTCTCTCTCCAGTGAAACCATGTGCCCTAAGGCAAAAATCTTTTTTTTTTTTTTAAATCACCATCAAGATATGTAAACTTAGGGGACCAGCAGTTAGCGTAATGGCTATGTCGCTGGACTCCCATGTAGTCGACCGCGGTTCGTGTCCCGGACCCAGTGGCTTAAACTCACACTGGACACGTGTGTGTGCCCAAGATCCCAAGAGGAGAACAGAGGAGAAGGGATTGCGGCGTGGCCATCCCTCCTGGGGGGTGATTTCTTGCTTTCTGTCTCTCTATCTCTCTTTGTCTGCACATGCCCTATAGCAAAAACATCTCCAAAAAAACCCCAAAAAGATATGTAAACTTAGGTGTTCTTTCAAAAGTTTTATTTAAGAATGGGTAAAATACTACGTTGTTGAGGGTAGGAGAAGGTTGTTTGGAAATAAATCACTGATAATGTAACTAGAAATGGGCCCAGGCATGGTGCTGCAGTGATAGCGCCCCATTCTGCAACTCTGGAAGCCATATGGAAGGTTGGAGGCTGGTTCCGGGGGTGACCTGTGAATACTGGACTGTGCCTTTGATCTTGGCTGACAAGGGTCTGGGGAGGGATGGTGGCATGAGACCCTCATACTTGTCTTTCTCTTATGAAATAAGTAAATAAATAACCTTCTATATGCAAAGTATTATTGTATATAAATAAAAATAACTTGAAATATATATAAAATCACCCAATGTACCGTGCTAAAAGGTGACCAATTAGGTATTGGCTAATTTCCAAACTTTTTACCCCTTCGTCTCTTCTGTCTTTAGAGCAGCCTCACTGTATTTGCTTTAAAGAAGCAAGGTGGGAGGCTAGCAGGTGGTTTGGTGGTTAGGGCCCTGGAATCCCACATGGCCGACAGTGGTTCGAGTCCTGGGCCTGGCAGGTAGCTTTCTTACTTTCCCTTTCTCTCTCTGTCTCTCTATGGTCCAATTGAAAAATAAATAAAAATGACAAATAAATAAATAAATAAATCTTAAAAGAAAAGTAAAGAAGCAAGGTGGTAGGTTGTGTTCACGTGATTCTCTCAAGTAAGTTGTTTTTCTTTTTTTCTTTTTCCTTTTCTCCGTATCAGATGCAAAGCCTGGGTGTCACATTGTTTATGTAGATAGACTCGTGTACCATTGCTGCCCAGCGGGGCTTTTGGCTGGTTGTGAGGAATTTGTCATTGACTGGGGTGTGCTGTTCATAAGTAAGAAAGATTTTCTTACGAAAGAGACAAAGCATTGAAAGGGAGACTGGGAACACCCCCCATCACCGCCACTAGGGGGATGGCCACACAGCAATCCCTTCTCTTCCATTCTCCTTGTGTGTGTGCATGCCCAAGATCCTGAGAGGAGAACAGAGGAGAAAGGATTGTGGCATGACCATCCCTGTGCGGGGTGATTTCTCGTATTTCCTTTCATTGTCGCTGTCTCTGTCTCTCTCCAGTGAAACCATGTGCCCTAAGGCAAAAATCTTTTTTTTTTTTTAAATCACCATCAAGATATGTAAACTTAGGGGACCAGCAGTTAGCGTAATGGCTATGTCGCTGGACTCCCATGTAGTCGACCGCGGTTCGTGTCCCGGACCCAGTGGCTTAAACTCACACTGGACACGTGTGTGTGCCCAAGATCCCAAGAGGAGAACAGAGGAGAAGGGATTGCGGCGTGGCCATCCCTCCTGGGGGGTGATTTCTTGCTTTCTGTCTCTCTATCTCTCTTTGTCTGTCTGGCGAGCGCACATGCCCTATAGCAAAAACCTCTCCAAAAAAACCCCAAAAAGATATGTAAACTTAGGTGTTCTTTCAAAAGTTTTATTTAAGAATGGGTAAAATACTACGTTGTTGAGGGTAGGAGAAGGTTGTTTGGAAATAAATCACTGATAATGTAACTAGAAATGGGCCCAGGCATGGTGCTGCAGTGATAGCGCCCCATTCTGCAACTCTGGAAGCCATATGGAAGGTTGGAGGCTGGTTCCGGGGTTGACCTGTGAATACTGGACTGTGCCTTTGATCTTGGCTGACAAGGGTCTGGGGAGGGATGGTGGCATGAGACCCTCATACTTGTCTTTCTCTTATGAAATAAGTAAATAAATAACCTTCTATATGCAAAGTATTATTGTATATAAATAAAAATAACTTGAAATATATATAAAATCACCCAATGTACCGTGCTAAAAGGTGACCAATTAGGTATTGGCTAATTTCCAAACTTTTTACCCCTTCGTCTCTTCTGTCTTTAGAGCAGCCTCACTGTATTTGCTTTAAAGAAGCAAGGTGGGAGGCTAGCAGGTGGTTTGGTGGTTAGGGCCCTGGAATCCCACATGGCCGACAGTGGTTCGAGTCCTGGGCCTGGCAGGTAGCTTTCTTACTTTCCCTTTCTCTCTCTGTCTCTCTATGGTCCAATTGAAAAATAAATAAAAATGACAAATAAATAAATAAATAAATCTTAAAAGAAAAGTAAAGAAGCAAGGTGGTAGGTTGTGTTCACGTGATTCTCTCAAGTAAGTTGTTTTTCTTTTTTTCTTTTTCCTTTTCTCCGTATCAGATGCAAAGCCTGGGTGTCACATTGTTTATGTAGATAGACTCGTGTACCATTGCTGCCCAGCGGGGCTTTTGGCTGGTTGTGAGGAATTTGTCATTGACTGGGGTGTGCTGTTCATAAGTAAGAAAGATTTTCTTACGAAAGAGACAAAGCATTGAAAGGGAGACTGGGAACACCCCCCATCACCGCCACTAGGGGGATGGCCACACAGCAATCCCTTCTCTTCCATTCTCCTCCCAGGATCTTGGGCATGCACACACACATACCCAGCATAAGTTTCTTTCTTTGTTTTTTTCTTCTTTTTTAAAAAATAATTATTTTATTTAACTTTATTTATTTATTTTAAGTTTGACCAGAGAGGGACAGAGTGAGGGAGGGAAAGTGAGAAAGCAAGCCGCCAGGTCCAAGACTCAAACTGCAGTCGGCCATGTGGGAGTCCAGGACCCTCAACCGCCACCCCACCTGCTGGCATCCCCAGCATAAGTTTCAAGTCTCCAGGTTTGGGACTCAAACTGTGGTCAGCCATGTCGGAGTCCAGTGACGTAATCACTGCGCCATCTCCTGTCCCCTCAACGAGAACTGTGCATTTCTTGTCTGTTCAGTGTTTCTTGCCTTTGGCATCTCACACCCACCCTCTACTCCCCACCCTCCTCCCTTACAGTCGCTGGTATTTATGCTTATCCTCTCTACTGTCATATCTTCAGATCTTTCCATTTCTGCCAGAGAGCGCAGATCCTTGGTACACATTGCGTGGAGATATACAGTGTGTGTCTTTCAATACATTGTCTTTCAAAGCCTGACTCACTTCGCCCAGTGTTGCCTTCTATTAATATATTCATCCACTTTGAATCAGATAATAGGGTCATTGTTTTTTATAGCTGAGTATATATGTGCCACAGATTTTCAATCCAGAGTGTAGAAAGCATTTTTTAACACTAAAATCTTTTATAGGTAACGTCTCCCAAAAGTTGATATTTCATTTGCTAAGACTAGAGTCAGAGAAGAAAAAAATCTCTAATGGGTAAGGGCTACCTAAGATAGTTCTCATTGATCAATTTTATATGCACAGATTTATCTCTCTCCCCCTCCCCAAAAAAACTGCCACGCAGCAAAGGCTTCTGAAGAACTGCCTTCAGAAGGAAGTCGCAGCAGCCACTCTGCTAAGTGCCCTGCTTGGAGGGCTGTGGGCTCCCTGCTGAGAAGTACTGCAGGCACTTTGTCAGCTGCTGCCTGGCACCAGTTCTGTCACCGCCCCGGAGGGGGACGGGGGCCCAGCTCCCAGAGGGAACCAAGATTTGCAGGCCATGCTCTTGGACTGGACAGAATGGTCTGTACCAGGAATAAGGTGTTCTGTGCCTGTTCGATTAAGCTATTTCTACAGACTCATTTTCAAGTGTTTTGAACTTTATAGATCATTTAAACATTGATATCAGTTTATATACACTTAAAACATTTTTTTTTGAAGACTAGATTAACTTTATTTCCAAATCATCAGTATGTTTTCTATTACTTAAGAGTGAAGGTTGATGGTTAAGGTGCTAGACTCCCACATGGAAAACAGTAGTTTAAGTCCTGGACCTGGTAGCTTGAAACTCACGCCACACATGTGTGTGTGCATGCCCAGAATCTGGAGAGGAGAATGGAAGGAAGGGATTGCAGTGTGGCCATCACCCCAGGGGGTGATTTCTCACTTTCTCTGC
>NW_006159876.1:1554502-1577246 GCF_000334495.1 Tupaia belangeri chinensis | reverse complement strand
CACCATGTACCCTATAAAAAAAATCCCTCTCTCAAAAAAAAAAAAAAAAAAAAAAAAAAAGAAAAGAAAAAAAGAGCGAAGGTTGGTAAGAATTGCTCGTATCAAGTATGGCATGATAGGTTTATGTCATCATCCCAGGCACTTACGTACTGCAGTCCTGTCACTGCAAGTGCAAGGACAGGTGTGGCACGTTACAGAACAGGAGTGACATTTGTTGAGTGCCTCCTGCGTGCTGGCCCCCACACTCGTTTTTATTACATCACTTAATCTTTACATCGCCTCTGCAAGGACGCTAGGCCCATTTTAGAGGATAAGCAAATTGAGGCTCCGTGAGGTTAAGTGATGGTTTTCCTGAGGCATCTGTGTGATGGGAAAGGCCAAACCCGTCTCCACTGCCGTGCGATCCACAGCCTCCCATGGAAGAAATGGACATTCTTGGTGCATACACAACGGCATGTTTGTATGACACTGTAGAATTGAGAGTACGAGAGTATACTACTGATACAGAGGAGCAAAGGTTTCCTGAAGGTTCTTCTCCCTGGAATAGAGATTTAAACTCCAGGCTTATATTGCTAGGCTAAGTGTGATTATGAGCTAATGTTTTTATAGTTTATGCAAACATTTCAAAAGTCTTTCCCAGGTTCTCATATTTCCTCCAGTATTTGCCACATGTTAGCAATAAAGAAGATGGCTAATTGTGTTTCTTTATTCTTCCTTTGTTTAGGATGTGATAGGCCAGGTTCTGCCCGAAGCAACCACCACAGCATTTGAATGTAAGTCTGGCTGGATACTTCCTCGACTCTCTTCTGCAGTCATTTTTCAAAGGGTTTATGGGTTGCATTACTTTAGAAAGTGACAAAAACAGATTATTTATGATCATCATATGGTACATTTAAATATTTATAAATTAATGCAAGTTTAATGACGATACTTGAACTGAGTAATATTTTCTTATTTAATCATATCTTGGATGTTCATATTTCTACAATATAGCTTTAATTACTAACATGACCTTTATCTGCTCTTGCTCCTCCGTGTAATAATATCGCGGGACAAAATGAAACGTGTAAACTACCTGTAGGCCGATGATTATTGATTAAGGGATCTTAACCCATTGCTGCCTTAGAACTTAGCAACTGAGCTTTCACAAGAGCATCACGTGGAGGAACTCTGTCCTCGCGGGCCTTGGCGGGACTGCTGGGTGATGACAGGAGCACTCTGGGTCTCGAGACCTTCCCCCCCCTCCCCCACTTGACTGGGGGACAGGGCTGGCGTGTTCTAGAAAATGGGTTTTGACGTGAGCCAGGCATTGCAGGGAGCCACGGTCTGAGTAATGTTGAGATGAGCATTTAGGCAGTTGGATAGGGGCTCAAGGGCTGACCAGGATAAATTAAGGCTTTGGAACTGTGATGCCCCTCTTGTTTTGAAAGTGAAGGCCACCTTTCTTCTACATCCTCGATAGAGTACTCGAGATAGAAGAGAGAGGAGTGCCTTTCACAGGGTCTGCGTGCTGTGCTCCCCTTTCTCCAGTCCTCTGTCCCATGGAATGCTGGGCCCTCACGTCCTCCTGGTGCGTTGCAGGCAGACCTGCCTAGGGGCGTGTGCTGAAGTCTCCCTGTGGGTCTGGCTTCTCTTCAGTAGCTCGTTATTGCCGTGCTGTGGGGTCATGAGCTGCCTTTTTTTTAAAAATTTTTTTAATTTTTTTTATTTTTAAGAATTATTTCATTTTATTTATTCAGTCATTTATTTTCATTTGACCAGAAAGAGATACACACACACACATACAGGGAGAGAGAGAGAGAGACAGAAAGAGAGAAAGTGAGAAAGCAAGCCACCATGTCCAGGACTCGAGCTGTGGTTGGCCATGTGGGAGCGTCCAGCACTTTAACCACCATGCCACCTGCTGGTCCCCAGTAGTCCACTTTTTAAATGTATGAAAATACCTGTTTTTTTTTTTTTTTTTCACACAGTAGTATGCATTTTGTTCCTGATTTTGACGACGGTGGTTACTGACAGTACAGTGCGTATGTCCCTTCGGAGGGCAATTTGACCATATTTATCAATGTGTAAAATGTGTAGGTGGAGTAGTGGTTGAAGTGCTGGACTCTCACATGGTTGATCGTTGTTTGAATCCTGGACCCAGTGGCTTGAGACTCATGCTGGGCGTATGTGTGTGCTTGCCCAAAATCCTGAGAGGAGAAGGCATTGCCATGTGGCCACCCTCCCCCCCGGGGGGAGGGCGATTTCTCATGTTCTCTTTCTCTGAATTTCTCTGCGTCTTTGGCAAGCAGGCACACCATATAGCAAAAATCCTTTGATCTAGCACCTCGACTTTCAGAAAGTGACCTATCAGAAATAACTATACGTGTATGAGATGCCCTTCAAATGAGGTGGTCATCAGAAATAATCTGAATTATTTATGATAGCAAACTGAATACCTGGTATTCAGGTATAAATTATAATTTATCCCTAACCTGAAGCATTAAGCAGCAGATAAAAAGAATGAGTTAGGATTTTTCTGTGCTAAATCATTTTTAAAAATCATAGCCCCGAGGCATTTTATATAAGAAGTTTGTACTCAGATATATAAACTACTATGAACTTAAAACCATCATACATTTACTTCACTTCTTGGCTCCAGCTTCTCATAAATCCTTAGCTTTGTTGATTTTGGCTGCTATCTAAGGAGCTCCTGCTTTTTCTGGATGATTTAAGAGTGTAATTCATCAATGAGCAGCTCTTATTTTTCCTTCATTGGCAGAAGGGCTTACACTGAATGTCAACGCTGTTTCCTGTTTTGTTGTTTTAGATTCAAATTCCCCTTTGTAGGAGCCATCACTAGAAACAGATTTTGGTAGACTTTGAAAAACTTGTTTTTTACTTGAGGTTCCATATACTTCACGGTTTACAAAACACAACAACCTGCAAGTCCTGTAGCAGCTGTGGTCAGCCCAGCGACTAACGCCGGCCACAGCTCCAGCTCGGCTCCCCCCCTCTGCCTCAGGTCAGGCATAGTCCGTTCCAGTCCAGTTCGTCGCAGTGGAGAAGTTGCTCCTGGATATGTTCTAGAACATTTATTTTTCTTATAAAGGTTCTCAGTCCCTTCCCCTCCATTCTTCTCTTGGGCACACATGCATACACACGGCCCAGTGTGAGTTTTAAGCCATGGGGTCGGGGACTTGAGCCAGGGTGAAGTATGTGGGAGTTCAGCAATGTAACCATTACACCATCTGCTGGTCCTGCAAGGAAACGATTTTTTAAAAAATATAATTATTTATTTTATTTTATTTATTCATTCACTTATTTTAATTTGACTAGAGAGAGACAGAGAGAGAGAGAGAGAGTGAGAAAGCAAGCTGCCAGATCCGGGACTCGAACCGTGGTCAGCCATGTGGAAGTGTTGAGCACCTTAACCACCACGCCACCTGCTGGTCCCAGGAAACTATTTTTTAATAGCTAGTGTTTTTGTTTTGTTTTAATTAAAAAGATACAGGGGGCCAGCCAGGTGGAATGGCTTTTTAGGCAGCTGGAACTCACATGGCCAACTGCATGTGTCAACTGGCGGCGTGAGAACATTCCAAGAGCATTTGTGTGCATGCCCAAGATCCCAAGTGGAGAATGCAGAGAAGGGATTGCGATGTGGTCACCCAGCCTACAGGGTGCTTTCCCATCTTCTCTCTCCATTTCTAGTTAGCACACATGCCCTGTAGCTAAACTTAAAAAGAAAATAGAAGATAGAATCTTTCAAAGAATTCAAGGATCGTAGAAATAAAGCAGAAGTTCCCGTTTCCCAAATCCTCTGTTTCATCGTGATTTCTTCTGTACCTGCAGAAAGGTCCTGTGTGTGTAATATATGCTGTACAGAACTAGTTTTCCCTGCTCCACTTGGTGGTGAATATCGGTCTCCTTCCAGCATCAGTGTGCTCCGACGAACTTCTTTGCTTTGAATGACTGCATTATACTTAATTTTATGGCTGTGGCTTAATTTATTTAACCTATTGATGGACATTTTAATCATTACTAGGTTTTTAGTTTTAGAAAAAGTGTCAAAGTCAACAGCATTGTATTTTTCCACATTGTGGAAATAAATTTGTAGACTAGATTTCTGAGTTAGAACTGCCAAGACATGGAGTACCCACAGTTTAAGTTTCAATAGCTGTTACCATGTTACTCTCCAGGGGGTAGAACCAATTTAAACTCCCCCAACAATGTATGAGCAGGCCTTATTTTTTTTTTTTTTTCTTTTTTTCCCCATAGGGTGTGTACACTCACTGGAGAGAAAGAGAAAAAACAAAGTGAGAGGGAAAGTGAGAAATCACCCTCTAGGGGCGACGGCCATACCACAGTCCCTTCTCCTCCATCTCTCTCTCCTTTTCAGATTTTGGGCGTACACACACGTGCCTGGCGTGCTTATCCAGCCATCGTGTCCGGGACTTGAACCATACTCCTGGCCCTGTGGGCTCCAGCTACCTCAACCACCAGTGGCTCCAGTTGGCCCCATAGAGTGATTTAAAGAAATAAGTATATAAAAAACAATGTGTTTTTATTACAAAGGCCAGACATTTTTTTTTTTTTTAAAGCCTTGTACTATCTTCAGGTTATTTTGGTGAATGAGTATATGTGAGGACTCAGTTTTTAAGCAGGTGGAGACAGTGGACTCCACACCAGTTGTTGACTAATTTGTCTTCCCTCAGATGTGAGATCATTTGTGAGATGCAGCTAAATCCCCAAAGCCTGTGTTTGCATGTATGGGCTCTGTGTACTGTAGGGCCTGACAGCCATAAAGGCCCAGAGACCCCCAGTGACTCCCATGGTGTCGTTAGCAGATTCACCAACATACGAGGTGATAAACATCAGTCCTGCCCACCGATGTGTTTCCTGCACGTGTCGTTACAGTGTTCTCCCGGGAGTTTTCTCTAGGCAGGTAACTGGTAAAATGACTGTCAGCCCAATGTTGCTAGACGGCGAAATCTCACTGATGCCTTGGCGAATGCGTCTGTGGTCCAGTAGACAGATACTGTTACACCGAGGCCCGTGTGTGGCTTGACTTGCCCATGACACTCTGTACCTCATGGATTCTAGTCTATACCTTGTACATATTTTTGTACTTGTCAGACTGTGCAGCTGAGTGGGTTTTATAAGATATTAGGTCGGGACCAGCAGGTGGCATGGTGATTAAGGTGCTGGACACTCCCACATGGCTGACCACGGTTCGAGTCCAGGACCTGGCAGCTTGTTTTCTCACTTTCCCTTTCTCTCTTTCTCTCTCTCTCTGGTCAAATTAAAATAAAATGAATGAATAATAAAATTAAAACAATTCTTTAAAAAAAAAAGATACTAGTTTGTTGGAAAGGTCATGATATATTTCTCTAGGTTTTTCTGTGTAAAATGCATCATGACTTTCCTGCAACCCAATGTATATTGTCGGGCATACCCTTTATTTGTGACTTTTCTCCAACCCTATTTTATACTCATTTCTCATTGAATAGAATCCTTTTCAGTTGTTATTTTGAAGTTCTGGAAGATTATTTTGTGTTTTGGATGAAAATTTTTAAATCAACAAACACATTATATCTCAAGTTTGGCATAATATGATCATTTAAATAAAAATTATGGGGCAGCAGGTGGCATAGTGGTTAAGGCATTGGACTCCAACACAGCTGAATGTGGTTCAAGTCCTGGGTCTGGTGGACTGAAACTCATGCTGGGTGTGTGTGTGTTTGTGTGCCCCAAATCCCAGGGGGAATGGAGAAAAGATTGCCACATGGTCACCCCCAGGGGGTGATTTCTCGTTTTCTGTCTCTGTCTTTCTGGCGAGTGCACATACCTTACAGAAAAAATCTCTCTCTCAAAAAAAATAAATAAAAATAAGGGGGCAAAGTTACAATGACTTAAGTTGTAAGTTTTTGGAGTATAGAAAACAAGTATAGATGATTTTCCAAGTCACACCTTTGGAGATACCCAGCCATCCCAATAGCAAAGACAGTGTCATTAAGAATAGTTGCTCCTTCCAAAATATTTGGAAGAAATGAAGTTTTATTTTCTTAATCAGCAAAACGTAAGTGCTTGCTTATAAGCAAAACATAAAACCATAATTCACAATACACCTGCTTTACATCTTAAGCTGCATTCATTAACATGAAAGAGTTACGCATCCTAGAATTTAAGAAAATTTGAAAAGATTCATTTATGGAACGTTTGCAGTCTAAGTCCTTTTAGAGTCTTATGATGGTGGTTGTTTCTTTTTTTTTTTTTTTTTAAATCAAGTTTCTTCCATGAAAGAGGAGAGAGGGAGAGAGAGGTAGCACCAACACCCATCCTTGCCGGAATCTTCCCCCGCCTCAGCCCGCCCTGGGTCACCGCACGCACGTGCACAGGGAACTTAAGGAAGTTTTCGGACGTGAACCTGGGGCCTTCCCACGTGGTCTGGCCTCTCAGAGTGCTATGTTTCACCACTGTGCCACCATCTGTCCCCAGAGAGGGGTGTTTTCTTGCTTATTAGGATGAGAATTCAGTTTGTCCTTACTCCAACCCCACACTAGTTCTTCCTTGAGGCCAGTGGGCAGTGCTCTCGCTTTTGAATCCCTAGAAGCCCGTCGTAGCACCTGGCTCTAGCGGACACCTGATACGTGTTTCTGCGGCGATGATGGAGGTGGGAGGAATGGGGTCGTGGAGAAGCCTTCTGTACCAGCAGAGCCCGTTGGTCTGTGTTCGGAGTGCTCGGCCTGTGCCGGCTTCTGAAAACCGCTTTGTCTAGGCCACCGCGTCTCCCTCCTGCGCAGGGCAGTGTCCTCCACGCTCGTTGCCCTGCTCCTCCAGCCGCTTCTCACAGCAGCCAGAGTGATCCTTTTAGAGGAAGTGAGACCCTGACACTCAAAGCCCTCCGGTGATTTTCGTCTCAAGTGTGAAAGCCAAGCCCTTACAGGACCCCCGAGGCCTTGTGCTTCCTCCCCTGTCACCCAGTCCCACCGTCACTTCTCTGAACTCACCCGTTTCTCTACCACCCCTTGTTCGTTCTTAGCTAGTCTCGCCTCCTTTCTGTCCTTTTTATTCCCCCCCAGGATCTTGTCATAGGGCGTGTGCGCTTGCCGGGGAGGAGAGAGACAGAGATCCAGAGAGAGGGGAGAGGGAAAGTGGGAACTCACCCCGCAGTGGGGATGGCCATACCGCCGTCCCTCATCCTCCACCCTCCTCCTGGGATGTCGGGCACTCATGCACACGTGCCTGGTGTGATTTTCGAGCTGCGTGGTCCATGTGGGAGTCCATGCCTCCTGCTGGTCCTCCTCCCTGTCATGCCAGGCATTCCCTGGCGCAGGGCCTCTGCATTAGGCCTGGGTCCTCTGCCTGGAACACGCTTTCCCAGAGAGCTGCGTGACTTTCCCTTGCCTCCTTCAGTCTCTTCGTTCTAGAGAGAAAACTCCACGAGGGCAGGGATTTTTTTTCTTTCTTTTTCACTGTTACTACGATCAGAGCCCAGGCAAGGCCTGCCCCATAGTGGGCACTTTCCCTTGCTGGAAGGAGGAAAGCAGTGAAGTAGAAAGGAAGGGAGCAGGAGGAGGGAGGCCATAGAAACTGTGGCCTCCGGTCCTGCACAGACCATTTGACTCCACACCCAAGAAGTCGTCTCAATTTGGTGTGACGTTTTCTGGTAATTTCCTGTTGCTGTCTTTCCAACCTCTCCAGTCCTATTTTCGTTTCTCTCTCCTTGCCCGGGAATAATACCTTTGCTATGGTTTTGATTACTCCCACCTGGCACAGGAGTGTGACATAGAATATATTGCCTTACTTTTTTTTTTTTGGAGAGGTTTTTGCTATAGGGCGTGTTCGCTCGCCAGAAAGACAGAGAGAGACAGAAAGAGAGAAAGCGAGAAATCACCCCCCAGGGGGGATGGTCACGCCGCAATCCCTTCTCCATTCTCCTCTCGGGATCTTGGGCACGCACTCACATGCACCCGGTGTGAGTTTAAGCCACCGGGTCTAGGACTCGAACGGCAGTTGACTGTATGGGAGTCCAGTGACATAGGCATTACGCCAACTGCTGGTCCCTTGCCTTAACTTTGTTGCTCTGTGTAGGAGCTGGATTGTTTCTTCAGAAAGCCCTCTCAAGCCCTGACCCTGCAGCAGGTGCCTGGCTGGGAGCTCCCCGCACCTGCCGTACAGGGTGGGCCCTTCTGACCATCCCGCTCCTGGAGCTACCTCTGCTCTGCTGGGCCTTTATGCTCCTCTTCTGGGCTCCTCTCTGGGTTTGCATGTTGCTTCAAATAAAAGCATGCACAACATATGGCCTGTTATGATTCTCTTTTCCCAAACTCTGCCATTTTGAGTGTTTGTGACACACTGCAGATTTTGCGAAGATTGCTTCATAATATTTGTTTACCATCTGCTGCACTCTATTTGGTAGCTTGCTAGGATTTCTTCCTCCATTTTAAGTGACATTAACAAAATCCAGCCAGTACATAGACTTTCTGGTTCTACTTTTGCTTCCCTAATGTGCTGGAAAATCGTATTACTGTGCTCCGGGCAACTAGAGAAGCCTGGAATTCTCCTCGTGAACCAGCGCGTAGATGTGTGCCCCCCTTTCCGCGGTCATATCCAGCAACGCTGTTTTGGTCAGATGGCACAGAACCTCCGTGTATGAGGCAGAAAGAGTTCAAGTTATTTTTCTGCTTCTTTCTACTTAGCATCGCTGCTTCCTAGTGCTCTTCACCACCTTCGACACTCTGCGTTGTCTTAGCAAGTGTTTACAATCTGTAGTTCCAGCCAATTGTAATTTCTACAGCTAACCCAGTATGGTAGGCAGATAGCCGGTGTCTGTGCTAAATCGATGGCTGTGGCCAATGTTTTGTTCAGAAAAGTGTGCTAACTTACTGTCCTCCTGGGTCACTTGGAAGGTCCTTTTGTCCTCCTGTCCTCACTAGCACCTCCCACCTGTCAGTCCGTTGTCTTTATGGAGAAGTGCATTTGACTGTGACTGTAAAGGTGAGTGGTTTGCTCTTGGCCGCCAGCAAGGGGTCGGGGTCAGGATAGCTTAGGGTTTGCCTTTTAGCCAGAACTGCCGGACTTCTCCTGGGCATGGTTATTTTTCCAGTTCAGTTTCTTCTTTGGCAAGAATGAGCAGCCTTCAGATTGCAGTGAAGCACAGTCCCCCAGACCCTCTCCTGCATGACGTCGGGTCTCTCCTACCCGTAGGAACTACCCTTTGCTGTGTCCTGCGAGCCTGGTTGATCCCCAGGCTTTATTTGAATGCCTCTTTCAAATGAAAGCAGCTGGTTCCCACATGGTGCATGTTTGTGGGTGCCCGAAGTCTGGAGAGAAGACGGGTAGAGAAGGGATTATGACGTGACTGGTTTCTCTCTCTGTCTCTCTCTCTGTCAAGCAAATACACGTGCCCGATAGCAAAAACTTTTTTCATTTTTTAAAGCTATTCTAGCCTGCTGGCCTCGGTTTCTGTCCACTTAAAGCAAGTGTGTTTGTAGTGCTCATAGTTGCTTTTTATGGGATGGTCCTGCAAGCGGTTATTCTGGTATCTGACTTCTCACACAGCTTTTTTTCACTCCCTCTGAAACAATTGCTCACGAAGTTTCATAGAAGTCTAGAATTCCAGAATGTTTTAAGTAGCTTTAATAGTTCAAGCTCTGACTTTGAGAACCTCAAGATCTCCCTTCCTCTGTTTCCATCTCCCCGTTCTTGATTGAGAAAGGTAGTGAGTTAAATGGTCTCTCTGGAACCCGTGCCCTCAGAAACCATACAGGTTTTCCACTTATTGTACTCAGTGGCCAGCACCTCCTACTCCGTAGATTCTTGAGGCCTTGGGTATATTGAGATATTAATGTAAGCGGTCACTTTGTAATCATTATCCCTAGAGCTAACACTGGTGTAGAAATGAGATTTCTAAAAGCTGTTGGGTCGTCAGAAAAGTCATGACATATTTTTTCTATGCATGTGTCGACTTTTCTGACAACCCACTACTTTGTTGAGGCCGGAAATTGCCCCTCTCCCCCAAGTTCAGGGTTTCATCAGGAGCACATGTGTGTGCGCGTGCCCAAAATGCCTAGAAGAGAATGGAGAAGGGATTTGGGTGTGGCCATCCCTTCTGTGTGTGTGTGTAGGGGGTGATTGCTCACTTTCTGTCTCTCTTTCTGTCTGACTGTCTTAGGGAGCACACGTGCCCTATGGCAGAAGTTCCTTTTTTTTTTTTTTTTTTTTTTGCTAGAGAGACAGACAGAAAGTGAGAAATCACCCCCAGGGCGGGTGTTTGTGGCCACGCCACAATCCCTTCTCCATTCTCCTCTCGGGATTTTGGGCACGCATGCACACATGCCCAGCATGAGTTTAAGCCACCGGGTCTGGGACCCGAACCCCTGGTGAACTACATGGGAGTCCAGTGACATAGCCATTATGCTAACTGCTGGTCCCTTGACTTGATTTTAAAACAGAAATGTAAAGCTCTATTATGTGTGATAATATGTAACATTTCATCCTTTTATACTGTATCCGTTTTGTTTTTATTTCCTGTCTCCTGTATTTTTTTTGGAGGGGGAGTTGCCGTGGGGTGCATGGGTTCACTAGAGGGCGATGGATAAAGACAGAGAGAAGGAAAGTGATAAATCAGCACCCTAATGGGGTTAGTCATTCTGCAATTCCTTCTCCGTTTTCTTCTCATACACTTGTGTATACACATGTGTCCAGTGTGAGTTTCAAGCAACCCGGTCTGGGACTAGAACTGTGGTCAGCCGTGAGGGAGTCCAGCACCTTATTACCACACCACCTGCTGGCCCCTGTCTCTTGTACTTTTAAGAAAACTTTCAAAATGGCCTTGAAAATGTTAGTTTCTAGAACCTCCTCTCTCCTGTATCTGTAACTAGAATGGTATTTCTCCGAATTGGCCTAAGAGTCTATTCTGAAAACCAATGAGAGGGACCAGCAGTTAGTATAATGGCTATGTCGCTGGACTCCCATGTAGTTGACTGCGGTTCCAATCCCTGACCTGGTGGCTTAAAACTCAGTCCGGGTGCGTGTGCGTGAGTGTCCAAAGTCCCAAGAGGAGACTAGAAGAGAAGGAATTGCAGCCTGGCCATGCCCCCTGGGGGGTGATTTCTTGCTTTCTGTCTCTCTGTCTCTCTCTGTCTGTCTGGTGAGCGCACGCGCCCTATAGCAAAAACCTCTCCAAAAACAAACAAACAATGATAGAGGTACTAGATTCCTGTGTGGGTATTATGCATGTGACACCCTCGGGAATAGGCCTTCTTTGTTACCTAAAGTGACAGCGGGTCACTTTCTGCAAGCAGGCAGCTCTCAGTACTGGTAGCTGCTGTCAGACTACAGCTAACCACCACGGAGAAGCAGCAGTAGCTTTTTTATTTTAATGGTAAATAGGTTAGTGGGGGGAGAAGGATGAGGAGGGGAACATAGCTCTCTTCTTGGGTTCTCACAGTCTGGTCACTGAGGGAGGCGGGGCTTCGGAACTGCAGCTGCACAGGAGGGTGGCCCATGATGTGTGGTGGGGGAGATCCAGGTGACGGACTCCCCCAGCGCATCCTTGCAGTACGTGTCCGCAGAAGGATTTACTTTGCCATGAGAGATTTGTCTGCTTCCCCAGGCCTGGGAGCAAAGCATTCTCCGCATCTGGTCAGATCAGCAGTTATATGCCCAGAGTGGGGGAAAATACCAATTGCGTAAGTTCCCCAGAGCTGAGGCCTCCCGGTGGGGCCTGCCTCTTCCAAGTTGTCACCTGGGCTGGCTGTGCACGTTGCTGGAAATGTTTTTGGCATTTCTCTTTCAACTGTGTATTTAGATTTAGTCTTTCACAAAGGCTGTTCTCACTCTTGGCAAACCTTATCTTTAGAAGGATGGAGTGGTTAACTAAATATCTAGCAATAACCAGAGGTCATTCTGAGTCCTGCCTGGCAGATGGTGTGGGTAGATGCTCAGACCAACAATTTCATTTTGGGTTAAAAATGAGATCTGGTCGGGCTAGCACATGACATTGAGGTTAAAGCAGCCTGGGTCCCACATGGCCGACTGCATTCGGAGTCTTGGACCCAGTGGCTTTTAAAACACCCTGGGGGAGTGTGCTTTCCCAAAATCCCCAGAGGAAAATGCAGAGAAGCGATTCTGGTGTGCCCACCCCCACCCCGCCCCCAGGGGGTAATTTCTTACTTTCCCTCTCTGTCTCTTTGTCTGTCCAGCAAGCACATGCACCCTATAGCAAACTTAAAAAATAATAATAATAAAATAAAGGCACAAGAGAGAAGAGAGAATTCAAAAACTTCATTGAAAAGAGAAGTATCGTAAATAAGTATATTGTTTCTAGAGGTGACATTTTGATGGTGCTTTTTGAAGTGGGCACGTTGTGGGGCTGTATTTTGTAGTCTTATTATCCTCTAGTCTTAAAACGATTGCGTTATTTCAAAATACCCTCAATCACTGTTTAAAGCTCATTGTTGTCAGAGAGAACTCAGTACAAATGCAAGTAGTTAGGGGGACCAGCAGTTAGCGTAATGGCTATGTCACTGGACTCCCACATAGTCAACCGCAGTTCGAGTCCTGGACCCGGTAGCTTAAACTCATGCCAGGTGCATGTGCTTGCGTGCCCAAGATCCCAAGACGAGAAAGGAGGAGAAGGGATTGTGGCATCTCGCTTTCTGTCTCTCTGTCTCTCTCTTTCTGGCGAGCACACGTGCCCTATAGCAAAAACCTCTAAAAAGAAAAAAAAGAAGAAAAAATAAATGAAAGTAGTTAGAGACAGAGCTGGAAGGTGGAATGGGAGACGGGAAGATCAGCATTAGAGTTGCTTTGCAGCTTCTCCTCACTAGGCCCCAGGTTCTTCTGTAAAGGTCAAAGTGATGTCCACATCATAGGATCATTGAGTGTGAGTTTTTCTTTTAATTGACAGTGCGTGTGTCAGAAAGATAGACAGACAGTGAAGGGAGGGAGGGAAAGCACCCATGTGCCTCAGTCCCTTCTCCATTTCTCATCCTGGTGGCATATGGGCTACACACTGGCATGACCTGGTGTGTGTTTTCAAGCTGCCAGTGTTGGGATTCTGCCTGGTCAGCCCTGTGGGCGCGGGCTCCCTTAACCAGTAGGCTGTGGAGTTAGCCTTGCTCGGTTTTCAAGGAGGTCCCGTAGGTGTCCTCTGATCTGGTTTCATTTCTTTTTCTTTTTTTAAGATAGATTTATTTATTTATTTATTATCTTTGTTTTTCATTTTGACCAGAGAGAGTGAGAGAGAAAGTGAGAAAGCAAGCCACCAAGTCCAGACGTGGCACTGTGGTCGGGCATGTGGGAGTTCAGTGCCTTTAACCACAGCGCCACCTGCCAGCCCCTGGTTTCATTTGTTTTCAATTTCAATCAGCTGTGATCTGAAAATAGGTGCGCTCTATACAATACAGTGAGATATTTTGAAAGAGAGACCAAATTCACATAACTTTCTTTCTTTCTTTCTTAATTTTTTTTTTTTTTTTTTAATTTTGCTAGTGGGCCCGTGTACTTGCCAGAAAATAACAAAGAGTGAGAAAGGACCCCTCCTTGTGGTTATACCACCATGGGAAATGGTCGGCCTTTCTCCTCCATGTCTCCCTTTGAGATTTGGGGCATTTGCACACAGCCCTGATTTTTTTTTTTTTTTTTCCCCCTTCAGTCTTTTGCTGTAGGGCACATGTGCTTGCTGGAGATAGAGAGAGGGAGAGAGAAAAGAAAAGCGAGAAAGTGCCCCCTATGGAGCTGGCCGAACCACGATTCCTCCTCCATTCCCCTCTCAGGGTCAGGCATGCACGTACACATGCCTGGTGTGTTTTCCAAGCCGCTAGGTCTGGGAGTCAAACCTCACTGTCAGCCATGTGGGGTCCAACCACCTGTACCATCCTGTCATGGTCTAGCCTTCACATAACTTTCATTGCAGGACATTGTTAAAATGGTTCTCTTTTATTGTTAGTTACTGTTAGTTTCTTACCATGCCTAGTTTATAAATTACACTTTATAGTAGGCATGTATGTATAGGAAAAAACATACATAACTTCAGAAAGTTCATGTGAAGATGGATTTAAAGTACAAGTTTATTGTGGAGCAGAAAAATTTGAAATCATGCATAGTTTTAAAATAATACACATGTTCCATGAACTTGGCATAGATATCTCGTGTATAATGCAGAATTTGGTATTACCTGCAGTTTCAGGCATCCTCTGCAGATCTTGTTATGGATCCCCAGCAGATGGGGGGACTGGTGTATTGCATATGAAGCTCAAACCACAGATCCCTGTTGTACGTGGTATTCAATAAATGTTAGCCATTTTCTTTTTCTTTTTTCTTTTTTTTTGCTTGAGAGTGCATGTACTCACCAGAGAGAGAGAGAGAAGCACGCTCCCAGGGGGGATGGCCATGCTGCAGTTTCCTCTTGGGATTTTGGGCCTGCACTCACACGTGCCCTGTGTGTTTCAAGCTGGCAGTTGAGGGCTTGGACTGCAGAGCCGGCCTTGTGGGATCCAGCACGTTAACCACCACGCCACCTGCTGGCCCAGCCATTTCCATTATGCTACTGTCGCACGGTGGATTGCCTGGGAGAGAAGAATGGAGAAATAGATAACATACTGTTTCGGAAATTTTAAAACGTACTGATATAGGGGACCAGCAGGTGGCATAGTTGCTAAGGTGCAGGACTCCCACAGGGTTGACCACGGTTCAAATCCTGGACCTGGTGGCTTGAAAATCTTGTCAGGCACATGTGCGTATCCAAAATTCCAGGAGAATGGAGGCAAAGGGATTGGGGTACAACCATCCCCCTTAGGGGTGATTTCTCACTCTCCCTGTCACAGTCTCTAGCACTCTCCCTTATGACAAAAACCTAAAAAAAAAAAAAAAAAAATTAAAAGAAAGTACCGATTAGGAGAACAAGATTGGCTTATGGTTTTTAAAGGTTTACAAACCAAACCTGTTCCATCATACTCCAGTGACATTCGTTGTAACCCAGTACGTGTCATGAGTGACATGGATGCTATTTTCGTTTTCAGCTGTCCCTAACAGGAAGTGTTGGGACCAGCAGATGGCATCACGGTTACATTGCTGGATTCCCCTGTGTCGACCGCAGTTCTAGTCCTGGACCTGGTGGCTTAAACACTCACTCTGGGCACGTGTGTGTGCCCAAAATCCCAAGAGGAGAAGGGATTGCAGAGTGGCCATCCCCACTGGGAGTTGATTTCTCGTTTTCTGTCTCTGTCTCTCCATCTCTCCAGCGAGCACACACACCATCGGCAAAAAATCTCTCTTAAAAAAAGTGTTAGCTCTTCATGGAGATTCTGATTATATTCCAAACCAAAACCAAAATAAGAAACTAATAATCTCCTTGTCCTCCGAAAATACAGTGCTGAAGATTTAGATGTCAAGTTGTGTGTGGAGGGTGGAATCAGTTGTACTATGCTATCACTGAGCACGGTTTTTGTATATTATAAAAATACAGATCTTATGACTTTTTAAACAGACGAAGATGAAGATGGTGATCGAATCACAGTGAGAAGTGATGAGGAGATGAAGGCCATGCTGTCATACGTAAGTGTATTACAAACGCCTGTTTTCCAGAATGTTCATGTAATTGAGGGCGCTCTTCCTTGCCAAAGCGACGCTATGTAAGTAAATCGTAGTTGCTATAACATTTTTCTATAGAAGAGGTAAGGTTTTCAAAGATTTCCTTCCATGAAAGTTAAGGGCATTCTTTTCAAGAGACACTTACTGATCATATGAACATTAGGAATAATGCATCTTAATGACTTTTGCATTAGGTATGGTACAGACTAAATGGACTATCAATTTCCTGTATTTTTTATCCAGTACTTAAAGTAACGGCTCATTAAAAATGAACCCCTGGGCTCTAAAAAATTTTTCAAAATCTACTTTCAACTGGAGATGTCTCTCACCCTTCCAGCCTCTAGTTACAATGTAGCTGCAGGCTTAATGTGGATCCGCATCTCCTTTCAAGCTCACAGTTATTTTATGCAAAAACCATCTTCCCACTCCCCCACCCCAAAATGAACTATAGAGTTATTTACCGAATGAAAGAGATTCAGTTATGTCCTAAACCGACTTTTCTTTTGTGTTTCAAATACCAGTGGTAATTTATGTTAACATCTGACCAGGACGGAAACATATAGATAAGGCAAGAGAAGAAGAGGGTATGTTTCTAAAGCTTTCATACTGAGGTTGGAAAGTTCAGCTATGATGAAGAGACATAACTTCCTGGAGCCCCGATTTGAACTTTCGTCTTCCAGTTTTATTTTATTTCATCTGCGTTCGTAAGCCATTTACAAAACCTTGTTTTTAGTGGTCTGGAAGGAAGAGCATTGGTCGGGAAGTCGGGAGGCCACAGCTTGGCTCTGGTTCCTGGCCTTAGGCAAATCACTTAACCTTTCAGTGCTGTGGTTGCCTCATCTGTCAATTGTGGGTAATAATACTTGTCCTTTCTACTGCACAGGGTCATTGTAATGATCAAACGGGATAATGGATGTGAAAGCCCTTTGAAAAGTTAAAAGTCCTATACAAATGCAGAATGGTATCCTGGTGGACACAGGGAAGGGGGCCTTGGCTTTTCACTGAGACTCTAATCTGAGCAGGCCGCTAGGTTGTAGGCTTTTGATAGACTTCAACTTCAACCAGGATATTGTTTCATTGTAATGAAAACTGTAAACTATCTGTGTGGGTTTCCGCCAATAGTTTTAATTTAGGGTGGGAGGAAAGAGAACAAGAAGGATGGCATGATTAACAGAGCATGGCATTCCAGCCGCACAGAGCAGGGAAAGTCGATGTCCCATTGACTTCCCATTAACTTATGTGGGAGCCTTTGTGTTCTGAGGGTTTAGAGCTGGGTTCATCAGTACCTCGAAAGGCCTTTGACTCCGACAGAGATAAGTACTTCGGGAGAGCGAACACATTGCGCTTTTTGAGAAATGTTGCCAGGCATGAGCGCGGTCATGGTAATGGTCATCTCCATTTCTGAGTGCCTGTTGTAAACCGAACGCTTGAGTGTTTTTGTTTGCTTTTGGCTTTAATAATCACTGTGTGAGATGGATATTAAGGTCCCTGTTTCTTAGGTGGGAAGCTGTGGTTCTGAGACATGCTCAAGACAGAGCCAGTGTGAAGGTGTCGGGGTCTAAGTTAGCCTTTCCTATGCTAAAGCTGGCACTCACTCACTGCCTCTCCCCGCCCCCCCCCCCAAACGCATGCTGGGCTCTGTGCATCACCTTCATGGAATTCTGTGCCTCTAGGGCCTTAGCTGTGGGGCCCGCACCATGCCTTCCTCACAGCTTACGCGCATACTCTCAGACGCCCTGCTTAGTGATTTTTGAATTGTGGGAAAATATTGGAGTCATGATTCCATGAACTGATATTCTATACCCCTAACTTAGAGGTCCCCAGGATTTCTGAGAAGCCACTTTTTAGTCTGAAAATCTAGCTAGCTCTTTATTGCCAAATGTTTGGCTTCACGAACTAAACAGTTTTTCATTTTTAGAATGGGGGGGACAGACTTAGGCATGGTAACTTTTTTTTTTTTAATAAAATTTTTAAAAATAATTATTTTACTTAACTGTTTATTTGTTTTAATTCGACCAGAGTGGGACAGAGTGAAAGAGAGAGAGATTTGAAAGCAAGATGCCAGGTGTAGAACTTGAACTGCAGTCGGCTATGTGGGAGTCTGGGAGTCCAGCACCCTTAACCACCATGCCACCTGCCAGCCCCACCATGGTAACTTTTAATTTTGCCAAATTAAAACCAATAAAATTGATATGCTAATAAAAGTGATTTATTGCAATTATTAACAAAGGAAAATAGTGGGAATCATTTAAAGACTGAAGTGGGGGGCAGCAGATGGCGTAAGGGTTACGTTGCTGGCTCCTACATACTTAACCATGGTTCAAGTCCCGGACGTAGTGGCTTAAAACCCATGCCAGGTACGTATGCATGCATGCCCAAGATCCTGGGAGGAGAATGGAGGAGAAGGCCATTTCAGTGTGGCCATCCCCACTGGGGAGTGATTTCTTGCTTTCTGTCTCTGTATCTCTCTGTCTCTATGATGCACATACACCCTATAGCAAAAATCTCTCTCTAAAAAGAAAGAATGAAACTGTAGGCAGGACATAATCTCAAAAGTAAACACAGCTATTTCTTTAAAGCGAGTACATTTTATGTATAGCATTCCATTATTGTTTTTTCCTAATTTACTGTGGAAGCATTAAAAATATTTTAGGGACCAGCAGTTAGCGTAATGGCTATGTCACTGGACTCCCACGTAGTTGACCGTGGTTCAAGTCCTGGACCCGGCGGCTTAAACTCACGCCGGGCACGTGTGCGTGCGTGCCCAAGATCCCAAGAGGAGAATGGAGAAGAAGGGATTGCGGTGTGGCCATCCCCCCGGGGGGTGATTTCTCGCTTTCTGTCTCTCTGTCTCTCTCTGTCTTTCTGGTGAGCGCATGCGCCCTCTAGTGAAAACCTCTCAAAAAAAAAAAAAAAGATTTTATAAATCTGCACTAGTCCATGGATTGTGGTCTGGCTGATGAAGCCCTGATTTCCTCATTAATTCTCCTAACCAATGTTTGTAGATGAGATCCTGAGGCTCCTCCCTCTGAATTTTGCTTTTGGCTTTAATAACCACTCTGTGAGATGGATATTAAGGTCCCTATTTCGTAGGTGGGAAGCTGTGAAAGCTTTCACTTAATGTGAAAGTCCCACTCGTATGAGGCTGAGTGAGCAAAATGTTTTGAAATGAAGATGAAAACATCTCTGAGAGAGAGAACACATTTTGAGTAATTGAAACTTAGATGGATTTCCTTTCTCCGTGTCTCTTGCTGTAACCCCTGCCACCATATGCCCTTAGTGTGTGTAGAGTAAACTAGGTTCTCAGCGAACATTTCAAAGGTCAAGAGTTGGGCAGTTGCTTTCACAGAATTCTAGCACAAAGAAGGTCCGTTGGGCAGCACTTTGATCTGCCTTGGTTCTGAGGGTTGATACTCCTCCGGCTTCCAGTTTTGCAATGGAGAGAATCATTTGGACCTTTATCTCACAATAGATTTTGGTTGATACCAACTGTTAAAAATTTACTTTTTTTTTTAAGGTTCAGTTGGTTCTGAGAAAGTGTGATTCCTGGATTTAAGGTAATGGCATAGGGAAGAAACTGACAGGTGATCACATTTTTATTGTTTAAAAAAAAAAAAAAAACAACTTGGTACCAGCAGGTGGCGTGGTAGTTAAGGTGGGACTCTCACATCGTCCACTGTGGTTCAAGTCTCAGACCCAGTGGCGTGAATCACACTGGATGCATGTGTCTAAATCCTGAGAGGAAAATGGAGAAGGGATTACAGCATGGCCATGTCTCTGAGGGATGATTTCTTATTTTCCCTCTCTCTGTCTCTCCAGGGAATGCACACACCGTGTAGCAAAACAAAATAAAACAAAAAACAATAGCAAAAATAAATAAATAGAAAACATAAAAAGAAACAAAAAAAACAAACTTTGTTTTTCATATATGTATTGAGTTGTTGGAAAAGTCATGACATTTTTTTTTTTCTGCTTTTCTATGCAAAAATGCGTCATGACCTTTCTGACAACCCAGTAATTCAATACATTTGTGGTTACTTTAGTATTTCTTTAAAAGCCCTATAAAGGGAAGCAAAGTAGAGGTACTTTTACGATTAGTCCTTTATCCTTTCTTTACCGTCGGCTACAGAGGTCAGTAAACCACCTAGTCCCTATATAAGAATAAAAAAAAAAAATTGCAATGTCTGCATTGGATCTTGCAGAATTGCTTGTTTTGCCCCTGGAATATAAGCATTTTCTGGCTTTAGGCAAACACAAGTGTAAGTTTTTATCAGTAATTTAAATAGATTTTTGTATTAGACCTGAAAGTGTTGCCTTTTTAATTGAAAACTTATCAATTATTTAAATCACTAGCAGCCTGAGGCTGTTGATTTTATGAGTACCATAATAATGGCATACAGTGGCTTTTGATCCATGCGACACATAGAATATCATATGGCGGTAAGGATTTGTCGTGACAGGAGGCTGTGTGCTGTTAAATAATAACCAGCATATTAAGCCAGAGTCTGTGGCCTTGCGTTAGTACCATTTTATGTAAGTTATTTAGAAGACAACTTGGTACCAGCAGGTGGCGTGGTAGTTAAGGTGGGACTCTCACATCGTCCACTGTGGTTCAAGTCTCAGACCCAGTGGCGTGAATCACACTGGATGCATGTGTCTAAATCCTGAGAGGAAAATGGAGAAGGGATTACAGCATGGCCATGTCTCTGAGGGATGATTTCTTATTTTCCCTCTCTCTGTCTCTCCAGGGAATGCACACACCGTGTAGCAAAACAAAATAAAACAAAAAACAATAGCAAAAATAAATAAATAGAAAACATAAAAAGAAACAAAAAAAACAAACTTTGTTTTTCATATATGTATTGAGTTGTTGGAAAAGTCATGACATTTTTTTTTTTCTGCTTTTCTATGCAAAAATGCGTCATGACCTTTCTGACAACCCAGTAATTCAATACATTTGTGGTTACTTTAGTATTTCTTTAAAAGCCCTATAAAGGGAAGCAAAGTAGAGGTACTTTTACGATTAGTCCTTTATCCTTTCTTTACCGTCGGCTACAGAGGTCAGTAAACCACCTAGTCCCTATATAAGAATAAAAAAAAAAAATTGCAATGTCTGCATTGGATCTTGCAGAATTGCTTGTTTTGCCCCTGGAATATAAGCATTTTCTGGCTTTAGGCAAACACAAGTGTAAGTTTTTATCAGTAATTTAAATAGATTTTTGTATTAGACCTGAAAGTGTTGCCTTTTTAATTGAAAACTTATCAATTATTTAAATCACTAGCAGCCTGAGGCTGTTGATTTTATGAGTACCATAATAATGGCATACAGTGGCTTTTGATCCATGCGACACATAGAATATCATATGGCGGTAAGGATTTGTCGTGACAGGAGGCTGTGTGCTGTTAAATAATAACCAGCATATTAAGCCAGAGTCTGTGGCCTTGCGTTAGTACCATTTTATGTAAGTTATTTAGAAGTTGTGTTCTTTTCTTCATTAGATATATTTTTAAGAGATAATGAGAAGAAAACAAAGCTATAATAAATTGTCTTTTAAGAAAATGTAAAGTAATTCGGTCTCCAAGGAGATATTTAATGTATTGAAAGAACTCAGCAGCCAAGTGTTATTATAGTACCATTGTGATAGCTCTCTGCGTTTGGTTATGAGTTTGTGTTAATCAACAATCTGTTTTTATAGCGTAGTTTCTGGTAAGTTATGTTGTTAGACTATGCCACTTCTGGGATCATGGCTTTTCCTCTGACACTATTGTATCTTTTTAATTCCTCCATAAAGTATTTTTTTAATTAGAATTTGAAATGCTTTATTACCAAAAAAAATACACACAACCTACATATTCTGAAAACTAAATACCTGATCATTGCTAATTATTTAAGGGGCCCCGTTAAATACTCCCTTCCTGTAGTTTAGATTTGTTCATTGCTGTTCTCGTTTTCCCCTCTCATCTCCTAGCGAGATTGGAAGGAACGTGCCACTCTTCTCCCTCCACCTTTCCGTATTAGTCGCCTGGGAGAGCTGGACGCTCTTTGCAAGGAGCAGATATTTTCATGTTAGCCTCTGCCTTTGGACGGCTTTTCGTTAAGAAATGGCTTTTGTAAATGGATCCATGCTGGTTTCTGCTAAATCCTTTGTCCAGTGAAGGATTTATTACACCTGGTCCTCTTGATACGGAGCGGAGCACAGCATTAATAAGAATGATTTTCATCATTTTGCCCAGCCTCTCTATACCACTTCCCCACACTGTGGAAGAGCACGGGGTGCATTTCACTGTAATGCTTCCCATTATTTCAGGGACCTCGTGTTTTAGTGGAGTCTAAGTATTCCCTTTGGTATACTTGACCATAGCGTACCTTGTTAGATGTTGAGTGCCATGGGGGGAAAATACTTTTTTGACCTCTGGAGCACCTTGTAAATTGGGACCTGATTAGCTTTAGCCTAGGATGCATAGCTTGAGATTGTCCCTGAAGTCATGCAGTTTCTCTGGCAGAGCTGGAAGGGAACCTTAGAGGCCTCGTCCAGCTCACAGATAAGGATGTTGAGGCCTGAAGAGGTCAGATTCAGAAAGTTGGAGGTCACGGGAACCAGCAGTTAGCGTAATGGCTATGTCGTTGGACTCCCACGTAGTCGACCGCGGTTCGCGTCCCGGACCCGGTGGCTTCAAACTCACACTGGGCGCGTGTGCGTGCGTGCCCAAGATCCCGAGAGGAGAATGGAGGAGAAGGGATTGTGGCATGACCATCCCCCCTGGGGGGTGATTTCTCGCTTTCTGTCTCTATGTCTCTCTCTGTCTGTCTGGCGAGCGCACGCGCCCTATAGCGAAAACCTCTCCCCCAAAAAAATAAAACATAAAAGAAAGTTGGAGATCACATGGTTAATTAACGGAAAGGTGTAGATCCAGGCTTTCAGTCTTTTCACTCCTCTTTTGTTTGTTTTCTCTCGATTTTTATTCATTTCTTCAATGAGAAGCAGAGAGAGAGAGAGAGAGATCCCCAGCAGAATCTGTGCGCCCTGACGTTCCCCCACCCTGTCTCAGCCAGCAGGCCTGTGTCATGGGCTCAGAGAGCAGGTGGGCCCCCTCGTGCTACTATGTCACCACCACCGCCCCCTCCTTGTTGTTTTAAGTAAGATTTTTCTTTTGATATCTTTTG
>NW_006159876.1:1536725-1554486 GCF_000334495.1 Tupaia belangeri chinensis | reverse complement strand
AGAAATCTTGCAAATACTACTTTTTTTCCCCCCTGATTATAAAAAATAATGCTTTTTGCTAGAATGTCAGTGTACCTGAGTCTTAATAGGAATGTAAAACATATTCTGTGGGCTTCTGAAAATTTTAAGATTTTATCATCACCTACAGGGATAAATTCTGCCACAAAATTTGTTGCCCATTTAGGAGCTTTTAAAAGCCTCAAGGTCTTTGCTATAAGGACCTTTGCTTGTCATTTCCTTTCCTGTTTTTAATTTGCTAGAGGGTGCATGCGCTAGCTAGAGAGAGAGAAAGCACCCCCCACGGTGAGTGGCTACCCCGAAGCCCCCTTTCCTCCATTTCTCTCTCCTTTTGGGATTTTGCCCATGCATGCATGCACTTGGTGCCCAGCATGTTTTTCAAACTACTGGGTCTCTCATCTTGCTCTTTCTTTAAAAAACAGAGGTTGGAAGCTTTTCTTTCTACATGGTACATTTAAGTACGCCTCATATGAAATTGGTCCTGTGTTGGACTCACTGTGCAGGTGGCAAAAATCAGCCTTGCCGTAAGGAGTGGTTAATTCCCTGAGCAGTGCAGTCACGCAGGCACCTGATGATATGGTCTGTTCTTTAGGCAGGTTAGAGAAGTGATGAAAGGAGAGAGAGAGGGAATCTGCAGGGTATAAGTCGTTTTGGAAGTTATTCAGTTTGTTACTTACATAATGGCATGTTACAAGCTGAAGGTAGAGTTTTATTTCCTCATCCCAAAGAATAAAACGTTTTTCCAAAGTCAGATTATTTTAACTCTCTTCTCTGTGTTGTCTGAAGCATACAGATGCCCTTGAAATAGTGATAAAAATGTAGGAACCCCTTGGAGCCAGCAGGTGGTGTAGGGGTTAGGGTTCGAATTCCAGACCCGGTGGCTTGAAAACCATGCTGGGTGTGTGTGCGTGCATCTCATCTCCCAGGAGGAGAATGGAGAGGGAGTAAACCACAAAGTCTGCGCTGGAATCTAGCACCTTAACCGCCGCACCGTCTGCTGGTCCCCACTTGTTGTTTCTGACTATTGAGACAGTATGTGCTGCTTTCTTTTTTCTTTTTTGGGGGGAAAGGTTTTTGCACGTGTGCTTGCCAGAAAGACAGAGAGAGACAGTAAGCAAGAAATCATCCCCCCAGGGGAGATGGCCACGCCGCAATCCTTTCTCCTCCACTCTCCTCTCGCTATCTTGGGCACGCGTGCACAGGTGCCTGGCGTGAGTTTAAGCCACCGGGTCCAGGACTCGACCTGCAGTTGACTACATGGGAGTCTAGTGACATAGCCATTACGCCAACTGCTGGTCCCAATATGTGCTTCTTTCTTTCTAGAATTATTCATTTAATTATTTATTTTTAAAAATTTGCTATAGGGCATATGGCTCACCAGAGAGAGAGAGAGAGATTGAGAGAGAGATTGAGAAAGCAAGCTGCCAAATCCAGGACCGAACTGCAGGTGACCAGCATGGGAGCCCAGCACCCTAACCACCACGCCACCTGCTGGCCCCAGTATGTGTTTCTTGAGAGGTCAGCATCACAGAGGTAAAGCCTCTTACCGTGAAGGATGAGAAATGATTACAAGAAAGTGCACCTGATGGCATGTTTTGGGCAGAGTCACAGTTGAACTCGTAGCCATGTTACAGTTAAGATTGCTGGGTTCGGGATCAGCAGATGGCATAATGGATACGTTGCTCGACTCTCACATAGTTGCCTGTGGTTCGAGTGGTGGACCCAGTGGCCTCAAAAGCATGCCAGGTGCATGTGCCCAAGATCCTGAGAGGAGAATGGAGGAGAAGGGATTGCGGCGTGGCCATTCCCCCTGCTTTCTGTCTCTCTGTCTCTCCAGTGAGCGCACACACCCTGTAGCAAAAATCTCTTTAAAAAAAAGATTGCTGGATTCTTCACTGGGAAAACTAATAAATTAACTATGGACTGCAAATAGTTGGTTAGCTTATTGATTATTGCTGTAATTACTGACCGTGCTACATATAATAGGGTATGCTTGCAGTATTGACAAAACAGGAACTTGAAAGTTTTATCGTTAGTAGGAAAAAAGCAGCATGCATATTCTTTAGTGAAATACCGTATCAATTATGTTATCTGCTAGAAGACATGCCAGAGAGCTAGAGAATTAGGAAACCGTCCTCTTAGAAATGTATGGAAGGATAATAAATAATCTTAATATGACCTTTTTAAAATTTGTTTTTAAATTTTTTTGCTGTAGGGTGTATGCACTTACCAAAAAGTCAGAGAGAATGTGAGAAATCAGTCCCCGGGGGATGGCTATGCTGCAGTCTCTTCTCCTCCATTCTCTTCTTGGGATTTTGGGCATGTGTGCACACACAGGTGCCATGTTTTTCAAGCCGCTGGGTCTAGGGCTTGAACCACTCTGTCAACCGTGTGGGATCCAGCCAGCATAACCACCATGCCACCTGCTGGCCCTTTAAAGATTTTTTTTATTTTTCCCTTGAGTGCACACTCACAGGAGAGACAGAGACACAGAGGTAGGCATTCCCAACAGGGTCTTTTTTCTATTCTTTTTTTTTTTTTTTTAAGAGGTTTTTGCTTTGGGGTACATGTACTTGCTAGAGAGAGACAGAGACAGGTGAGAGGGAAAGTGAGAAATCACCCCCCAGGGGAGATGGCCACATTGCAGTCCCTTTTCCTCTGTTCTCCTCCTGGGATCTTGGGCACAGATGCAAACATGCATGGCATGGATTTCAAGCCACCAGGTCTGGGACTCAAACTGCCGTCAGCCATGTGGGAGTCCAGCAATGTAACCGCTCTGCCATCTGCTGGCCTGCTTTTTCCTTTTTTAAGTTTTTGCCACAGGGTTTGTGTACTTGTTGGAGAGAGACAGAGAAAGGGAAAATGAGAATCACCTTAATCCCTTTTCCACTCTCCTCTTGGGATTTTGGGCATGCTTGCACACATACCCAGCTTGATTTTCAGGCCACCGGGTCCAGGACTCAGACTACAGTTGGCCATGTGGAAGTCGGCGTCTTAACCTGCCACCTGCTGCCTCGGTCACTGCGTCTGTCCAAGCTCGTCCCTGCTGCCTTTCTGCACACTGTCGTGTGGCGCCCGTTATGGCCTGGGCCTGTACTCAGTGATTTCTTAGGTCTCCTGGTATCTGAAGAAGGCTGCTTATTCTCTTCTCAGAAAATTCACAAAATGAAACATTTCCCATATTATTGCAAGACCTTTAAGGATCTCCTAAAGCCCGTATAGACCAGGTTAACGTCTTTCCCATATGAGGTGATAAATACATAAGATTTGGTCCCTGCCCCTGAGAATCTTCTAGAAGGGAAAGAAATGATGTTCCTCATAATGCTTCTTTATTCTTTATAGTTTTGTTGTAATTGAGGGGAGGGAGAGGACGGGCCAGTCAGTGACATTCTTCCTCTGTACTCAGTCTGTACATCTCGGTGATCCTGCTCCGGGGCTTCTGTCTCGCCCCGTGGTAATGAACATTTCCTTCCATGTACTCTTTTTTTCAAGGTATTTTTAAAAAATATTTCTTCCACGAACAGAGAGAGCACACACAGCAGGGTTCTGACACTGAGGTCTGCTCCCAGCCTTTAGCCAGACCCACATCACACTCACACACACACCTGGTGTCCTCGGGGAAGTCTCCGGACGTGGGGACGGCCTCGCAGAGTGTAGGGCTTACCTCTGCACCATCCAGCCCCTTTCTTCTGTGCACTCTTCCTTGGAGTTGAGAGATCCAGAGCACTGCTCCATTTCCAGGTGTTTTTCTAGTACTTTATAAGAGGGTTCCCGTATACCAGCTCCTTTCATTTTTTACCTTCTTAACACCCTCCCGCAGTCTCACAGCACAGGGTACTGAGGCACAGCATGCAGGTGTGCCTGCCTCCCAGTGCCTTGGCTGGCGGAGGGGAGCTGGGCCTGCGATCACTCACTAGCTGATTTGCCCACACTCTTGTGGGCAGTTTTTCACACAGCAAACGCTGTCGGACAGCAGCTGTCTGGCCAGGCACTGCGCTGGGGTGAGGAGCGTGAATATACCACTCCTGCCCTGGAGCTCACGGTCCTGGCAGGGCGATTCCCAGGAAGGACCCAGTCCAGGCAAGGTGAGATGCTGTCATGTACTGAAGCATCAGGTGCTCTGTGGGCATGGAAACCTCATCTAGCCTGGGGTGCTCAGGTGGAGTAAGCCAGGATTGGGGGACTGGAAGGGTGTTGGGCAGAGAGCAGCCCGTCTGGGGGCTCGGGGTGGGGGAATGCCCAGTGAGGTCTGGAGAGATCCTGTGGCACAGCCCGTGGAGATGGTGTGGGAGGAAGGTGGGCTGGGTCACAGAGGGCTGTAGCTTGCCGGGGCGGAAGGGATGCGGTCACAGGTAGGGTCTCTGAAAGGTGGCTTGGGGGAGCAAAGTTCTGAAGCATGGAAACCGTTTATGTCTGTTCCGTGTGAAAGGCCGTGGTGGCCGCAGGGCTGGTTAGCAGTTCGAGACTGTTGAGTAAACGAGTGAATTGACTGGGAGGAAGGAAAGAGAGGTGGTCTGGATTCCTTCCAGACTTGGGAGACCCGCTCATGGCATTTGCAGGTCTAGGGTGTGAGCGGGTCAGGAAAGGGAGGGATGCAGTGTGGGCAAGTCGAATTGGAGGATTCGTCAGCTCTTGGTTAGTCTCCAGGGCTGCTCTGGTAATCTGGACTTCTGAAGTGGCTGAAACGGGCAGGGAGAGTATAAGGGGAAGAGATGCTGGTGGGAAACTAGGGATGCCCTATAGCAAAAACCTCTCTTAAAGAGATTTCCAGGTTTAAATGTGTTCTATGGTGCTTACACATTTAAATCTCTTAAAAAAGAGATATTTTTGCTATAGGGCACACACACTTGCTGGAGAGACAGAGAGAGAGAAAGTCCTCGGGGGATGACCACGCTGCAATCCCTCCTCTGTTCTCCTCTCAGGATCTTAGGCCTGCACACACATGTACCTGTCCTGAGTTTCCAGCCACCCTGTCAGGTACTCAAATCACAGTTGGCCATGTGGGATTCCAACACCTTGACCACCATGCCACCTGCTGGCCCCTGGAATGCCTGCATTTAAAGGACAATGGGGGACAGAAGTGCTTACAGAAAACCCTGTGGAGTGACTGGAGAGGAAGGAGGAAGACAGAGCGACATGTCATACCACTCCCCCAGCCTCCGAAAGCCCAGGTGAAGCTGCCTGATCCACACGGGGCAGGACTGTGGAACCCAGAGCCCTCCACGGCTCAGCGGCTACCCGGCAACCTGGAATGGGAAGCATGAGATAGCCTACCTCTTAAGTAGTAAACATCTGTTCTGTTCTGTCTTAGGATGAGAGCATGTTTTTCTCTGTTCACTGATAAACAGTTTGCTCTGTCTGTTAGTTAGAAGTGACGGCACTCTCAGAATAGTGTAGGCTTATGAAACCTGAAATGGAGAATGTCGGCAGGTGGTAGCCCGTGAGCCGCAGCGGTTTCTCCCCCACCTGCTCCTTCACAGAGAACTTGTGCCTTGCAAAATTAAAGTGGGCTGTTTGAGAACTCAAGTTCTTTATATGGCAGATTTCCATGAAGGAAAAAATATGATTATTGATTGAATTCAGCTGTTAAAATTAGGTTCATAATAAACAGGAACACTCTGATAAACTCGTAAATAAAACAAAGCCAACAATTGTACTTGTTATCTCCTGTAGAATCTGGCCCTGTGTTTCAAATTAATTAGGTTTTTGGACAACTATGTTAAACTTTGTCACATCCTTATTAAAATAGTTGGAAGAATCTTGAAGGACGTCTCAGAGGTACTTTGAAACGAATCTCCATCTGATACCAGAGAGTCCATTAGCAATCACAAAACTGAATCTCTTACTTAGTTTATTGATTATTCCTACAATTACTGTATGTGACAGATTACGCAGGGGATAGCAGCACAGAACACATTTTATAACTACTGCTGATATGCTCAGTTTTAGCGCAGTGTTCTGTACTTTTCATATATAGCCATTTTTGCATTTAAAAAAGAATTGCCAGAGGGTACGTGCACTTGTTAGACAGAGACAAGGAGGGGAAGAGCACGCCCCAGTGGGGGTGGTCATGCCGTGGTCCCTTCTCTTTCATCTCTCCCTCCTGCTGGGATTTGGGCATGCACACACATGCACCCAGCACGTGTGTTTGTCTGTCTGCTTGTCTGTCTGTCTGTCTTTCTTCCTTCCTTCCTTCCTTCCTTTTTTCCTTCCTTCCTTCCTTCCTTCCTTCCTTCCTTCCAAGTTTGCTGTAAGGTGTGTGTACTGGTGGGGGGAGAGAGAAAGAGAGAGAAAGTGAGAAATCATCCTTCAGGGAGGATGGCCACGCTGCAGTCCCTTCTCCTCCCTTCTCTTGGGACTTGGGGCATACATGCACACCCACCTGGTGTGTTCAGGACACAAACCATGCAGCAGGCCATGTGGGATCCAACATCTTAACTTCTACGCCACCTGCCAGCATGTTTTTCAAGCCATCGGGGCTAAGTTTTGAACCCCTCATTAAGCCGTGTGGGATCTGGCTCCCTTGACCACCAGGTCATGGAACTGGCCCTATTTTTGCATTTTTAAATGCCGGAACACTTCTGTTCAGGTAGAAAGTGCTGCAGATACTATTTAGGAGGTTCGCTTTTTAATTTCTCAGCCATTGATGCCTCCCAGCGCACAGAGCACCGTCCCCGACCCGCTGCGGCAGTCAGTGAGTGGCCTCACCGCGACCCTGCGTCAGGGTGATTCTTTGGCTCTCATTTGGAGGAAACCGATGTTCACTAAGGTTAAATAACTTCCCGAATGCTGTAGAGGGTAATGAGCGGCCGAATTAGGAGTCAGCCCCATTTCAGTCAATCTTGTAAATAGTTATCGAGCGTCTACTGTGTGCAGAGCTTTGTGTTAGGGGTAATAAAAGCCAAGAGAGGGTTATAGCAGTGAAAATGAAGTTACTGAGATAACTTCAAGTTATGGCACCATTAATGTTTCTTTGTCCAAGCCAGGTTAACCATCTAGGCGTACGGGGTGTAGGAGTTTTTTGTTTATTTCTTTTGATTTTAGTCTAGTAGAAGTCTTATCTTTGTCATTGCTGTTTATTTTTATTACTGTGAAGTCATCGGGAAAGTCATGACGTGTTTTGCTATGCAAAAATGCATCACGATTTTCCTGACAGCCCAATATTTAGAACAAAATTGGAGCGAATCCCTTTAAATGGAGAATATATTTAAAAAGACACTGAGGAAGGATCAAGACCTAAGAACGACTTGCTTGCGATTTATTAACTGCTGGCTGATCTCTTAGGAGTCTCGCAAGTCCTCTGAGTAGACCCCTCTTTATTTATTTATTTATTTATTTATTTATTTATTTTGAGAGTTTTATTTTGCTACAGGGCATGTGCGCTCGCTGGACAGACAGAGAGACAGAAAGCGAGAAATCACCCCCCCGGGGGATGGTCATGCCACAATCCTTTCTCCTCCATTCTCCTCTCGGGATCTTGGGCACACACGCACATGCACCCGGCGTGAGTTTTAAGCCACCGGGTCCGGGACACGAACCACGGTCGACTACATGGGAGTCCAGTGACATAGTCATTACGCTAACTGCTGGTCCCAGTAGACCCCTCTTCACCTCAGCTAAGGTGAGGCTCAGGGTGCGTTTCCCCAGCGAGGCCGTGTGCTAGGAGACGCCTGCTGGTGCGATGCCTCCATAGCTGCTGGACTCGCTGAGCAGCACTGGCCTGGTGGCCTGTCAGGACTGTCCTGTGCCAGGAGGTCTAGGCTTGGCCCAGTGTTTTATTCCTTGTGCCGTGGGGAGTGCTCTCTCGGCGCTGGCCTAAGTTCCCAGGCCTGACGCCTTGTCAGCAGTCACCTGGCTCTAGACCTGTTTCTTCAGGGCCTGCTGTGGAGGGTCGCTCACAAGGATGTGCCACCTTTTATGGCACATTCTTGGTGTGAACTGTTGGGTCGTCGGGAAAGTCACGATGCATTTTTTCATAGAAAAACATTGAAAAATACCTCACACTTTCCCAGGGACCTAACAGTTTACTACGTGGAACACAAGACTCTCCATTCATATAAACACAGATCAGACCCACTATGTCAGCGGCAGAAAATACACTTGACTTTGGAGGTGCTATAAAAAACCCAAAACGAAACGAGTAGTTTTCGAGACACTGGTAAAGCGGTATCCTCGCGACTGTGGCAGTCAGTCATAGTGCAAAGAGATGTCGATAGAGTGCTTTAAAATTCTCACAATGATTATGAAAGTATATATCGTTTGCCAGTTGACTTGGCACAGGCCTAAAATGAAAGTAAAACCATTTTTACTTATTTATTTTGTGAGGTAAATAAATAAAGCTGGCAAACAGGTCAATTTCATGCATGCAAGGTTTTATAGTGGGGAAAAAATGCATTGCACCTGATCTGACCCTTTACATTTGGGGTGATTTGTTTTCAAACTTGACCCGAAGCACCAGCTTCAGACAACTCTGTAATTAATTTGTTAGATAAGGCATATTTTATTTGTTTTGATTTCTAGGACGGTGGCGCAGTGGTAACTGAAATGACGAACCCATTATATATAGCAGTTAATTAAGGAGAGCAGCAGCTAGAGGAGAGCCCGGCCACCGCTGTTGTCTTGTATCAGTATAAAAAGGCAGTAATTTTTTTGACAGCCACTGATTGGAAAGTTGCTTGCAGCCTTCCAGAAGCAAGGGGGTACATGCCGTGGATCAATAACCGGCAAATTTCCCATTAAAAAGAATACCTGAGCAATGTTCCAAATAGCCACTGGCATCTTAATTTTCCATGGAAACCTCAACTGCTTGTGTGCCGAGGACAAGTCATTTTCAGACAATTTTTCCAGACTACTTGTTAACAGTTATTGCTGTCCCAAAAGGTTGACAGCCTACATGATTGATATTTCATTTACTTGTCATCACTGTTTGAGTAATGGCGAGGGCTGTATTTCTGTGGTTTGAAGGAAGAGAATCTAACTGAAAGACATTTGCCTTCAGATGTGTTCCAGAGAGTGTGCTGGCTGCACGTGTTATACTGTATGTGGGGGCTTAGGCCCACTGAGAGGATCGCTTTCCTTTACAGCTTGATAGTCTTTTGAGAGCAAGATACACGTATCAATCTATAGCTATATAAAAAAAACAACCTTCACTTTATTCATTATGTTACAGAGCAGAGAGCCCTAGTAAATTGTGATACCCAAGCTGATATGGTGTTTTATAGCTTCTCTTTAGTCCTAGGAAAGAAAACTAGGTTGAACTTGTAATGATTACTTTTTATTGTATTTAAATTAAAAAAATTATTTTTATTTTTATTTTTAGTTTTGGTATACGGCATGTGTGCTCTCTGGAAAGAGAGAGAAATCACCCTTCAGGGGGATGACCACATGGCAGTCTCTTCTTCTCTCTCCTCCTGTTGGGATTTTGGGCATACACATACACTTGCCTGGCATGTTTTTCAAGCCACCAGTCTGGGACTGGAACCCTGAAGTTGGCCATGTGATTTCCAGCTGCCCTAACCACCATGCCACCAGCTGGCCTGATCTTGTAATAATTTTTTTCCGAGGTTTTTGCCATAGGGCACATGTGTTGCCAGAGAGAGACAGTGAGAGGACAAATGAGAAATCACCCAAGGGGGGGGTGGCCATACCGTGATCCCTTCTCCAGTCTCCTCCTGGGATTTTGGGCATGCATGCACATGTGCCCAGCATGATTTCCATGCCACCGGATCTGGGACTTGGACTGTGGTTGACCATGTGTGAGTCTAGGATCTTAACCACAATGCCACCTGCTGTCCCCAATTTTGTAATAATTTTAATGTATATAAAAGCAATATGATGTATTTGATATCTTCTAAAGAAGCTTTTAAAAAAGGATTCTTTTTATTTAACTTTAATTATCCATTTATTCATTATTTTAATTTGATCAGAGAGGGGCAGAGTGAGAGAGAGAGAGAGAGAAAGTGAGAAAGCAAGCTGCCAGGTCTGAGACTTGAACCGTGGTCGACCATGTGGGAGTCCAGCTCCCCCAACCACCACACCACCTGCGGGCCCCTAAAGAAACTTTTTAAGAACATCAGTAAATAATGATAACCAAAGAGTAATTTACTCAGAATGTGGTAGTTTTATGTTTTTAAATGCAGAGATGGCAGGAATGAAAGGGGAATTCAGTTCTTTGATAGCCCCTCCACACACAAAATCAGCACTTTGCATTTGGACATTCCGAGAATACGATTTTGTTCTTGGCCATGCTCAGAAGAAGCGAGCTCACAGAACCCATCTCCCAGCCAGGTAGACAGAGTTCCCTCACCAGTTAACATACTAGAGAACGGGGACTGTAGCGCTGGACAGCCGGATGTGGTTATGAAGGCGTGCGGGGCCTTTTGACTTAGAACTGTATTTTGTGTTCAGAATTTTACAGTGCAATTCGATGTACTCGGACGTGTTTATAGGCTGAGGCATCACTAGGCTACCTTCTCATCTCAGTCCTGCCACCGTGCACGTGTCGTATCGCATTTGCCGGCCCCGTAGTCTCGGAGTTAGATGTCCACGGTCTGTATTTGATCCCCACATGTGAATAACGTTTGATTGGCTGGCATGTGGGCCCAAGCCTGGTGGAAAGCTTTTTCATTTTGCTTTGCAAAAACCCAGGGAAAAAGGTAAGAGGCAAGATGAGAAATTCCATGAAAAAGCTCTTCGTAACATTTTAAATACTAATCTTTCTTTTCCTTATTGAAGAAATGTATTTGCTTGTAAATAAAAAGGTTCTTTTCTAGCATTGTAAGAAAAAATACCCCACAGATTTTGTCTACTTTCAAAAAAAATGAGAAACCCCAATATATTTAAAGAATGACTATACACACAGGAAATCTTTTTTTTTTTTTTTTTTTTTTATTTAACACTTTTTAAATTTTGTCATTGGGTGTGTGCACTCACCAGAGAGAGATAAAGAGAGGGAAAGTGAGAAATCACCCTCCCTGGGGGAATGGCCATGTCACAACCCTTTCTCCTCCATTTCCCTTTCGGGATTTTGCACACACATGCTCACACGCCTGGTGTTTTCAGGCTCCCGGGTGTGGGACTTGAATTGTGCTCAGCCATGTGGGAGTCGAGCACCTTACCCAGCATGCCACCTGCTGACCCCTCAATGTGTTTACTCTTTAAGGTAAATGGCAGTGCAGAGGGTGACACTATACTGGCCTTGAGTTCTGAGTATTCGCTGTAATCATTTATTTTTTTTTTTGAGAGATTTTCACTGTAGGGCGCGTGCGCTCGCCAGACAGAGAGAGACATAGAGACAGAAAGCGAGAAATCACCCCCCAGGGGGGATGGTCACGCTGCAATCCCCTCTCCTCCATTCTCCTCTCGGGATCTTGGGCACGCACGCACACGCGCCCGGCGTGAGTTTCAAGCCACTGGGTCCGGGACACGAACCGCGGTCGACCACGTGGGAGTCCAGCGACATAGCCATTACGCCAACTGCTGGTTCCCCCGCTGTAATCATTTTGATGTGCAAACAGGGAGAAAGTATTCTCAAGGCTGATGTGTGTATACCAGCAATTTACAAAAGTACTATGAATTAAACAACCCATAAGTGTCTGTTCCAGTGTTCATACATTACTGAGTAATCTCTTTCTATAATCTCTTTGCAGTATTATTCCACAGTAATGGAGCAGCAAGTAAATGGACAGTTAATAGAGCCTCTGCTCATATTTCCAAGAGGTAATGTTGAACAAATTCTAATCAACAATGATTATTTCAGTAAACTGTTTCATCAACAGTTATGTTTTCTAAAGGTTTAAATGCACATAACATGATGTTTAGCTCTTAATTTGAAAAAACAAAAGAAGTATTCATTATCGTGGGGATTGCAGGCTGTATTATAGTTATGGCAGATAAAATATCTAATTTACTAGAGTAAATTAAACTAACTAGATTGTTTTTTGTTTTTGAAGTACATACTTACATTCGCTTAAAGAATTCTTTGGGGGGCCACATGGTTTCTAAACCAAGGCAACGAACGACTTGACTTCTGGATGTTTATAAATTATGATGGCAGCCAAAGCTGCTATTGAGGAGAAGCTACGTTTACTGAGGGACTTCAGGAGAGACATTTTGGAGGACTCTCTGGCGCTAGGTTTGCTGGGGAGGTATTTCCTAAATAACAGAAAATCTCCGTAAATGAAATATGAATAACTTTCCTAAAATCCAAGCTACGAGGGTGAGCCCTGGTGAATCAGTCACTTGGTCCAGTCCGTTCCGTCTTCCCTTTTAGGTTTAGCAGAACTTGCCTCGTATCAGTTATGGTTATAAACGTTCCCTCAAAATTGGAATCGTGGTTAAAAAGAACAGTTTAATTATATAAGCCATGAAACCGTTCACCCAGGATAGCGCATTGCCCCACTTGGAATCCATGTTTTCTAACTAATGGAACAGATAAGGAAATTCTCTAAGTAACTCTTCTAGAAATGACTTAACCGAAATAATTAAAAGTTGAACTTACCTTCGTTAACTGATACTGTACAAATAACCACGGTATGAGTTTTGCAATTAAACATTCTAGACTTTCATTACCTGTAACTCGCTGAAGTTTGAATGGCTCAATTAACCAGTAGGCTCCTACTTCCTCTGACAAAGTCTCCGAGGGCAGCCGGCTTGGCCACCCACGAGGAGATCCTGGTTCGAGAGTCATCCTGCTTAGCCAGCATACATGTGGGCGGAGTGCATAGAACGTTATTAATATTAATTCATTAAAGTGGTAAATGAATGAACTGGGCCATTCAGGGCTGGTGAGAATCCAAAACAAGGATTATAATTAATCCAGTTCTGTTGTACTTGAAGTCTGAACACCAAAACAGGAGCCAAAAAAGAGAAATGTTGCTATTTGCACACGTTAGGCCAGTAACGAGGTAACACTATTTCTTAATGTTCTCAATGACTGGATAATTTGGGCAAGTTTCACAGTTGTTTCTCTACAAGGGATAGTTTTTTTACAAGCTGCAAATTTCCATTAATTTGCCTTCCTACTCAGTGACATTACAGTTCTTCTGCAGCAAACTGTGGTGCAGTTCAGTGTGCCACCTACTGCCCCCTAGTCTGGGCCTCTAATGACTTCTGACTTTATCACTTTAGAAAATATGAAATTACTGGGCTACTTGAATTCTGTCTAGATTTCCAATGATCAAGGGCTGAGAAGCCTTGAAAAGCGAGGCAGGTGTTAAGGTTGGAGATGTGTGAGTGAAGATCTGTCTCTACTCCCATGGTTAGCCACTTTCTTATTAAATGAAGTTCACAGGGCCAGCGAGTGGCCTGGAGGTTAAGGCACTGGATCCTACATGGCCCGCTAGGTATTTGTAGTCTTGGCCCTAATGACTTGAAAATCACACCAGGTGCAGGTGTGTGTGCCCAAAATCCTGAAAGGAGATGAGAAAAAGAGATTGCTGTGTAGCCATCTCCTCTCCCTCCCCAGGGGGTAATTTGTTACCTTCTCTCTCTCTGGTGAGTGCACTTGCCCTATGGCAAAAACTTAAAAAAAAAACAAAGTGAAGTTCATGAATGTACGGGTTACTTCAATGGAAATATTTTGAAGTGTCATCTTAGTAAGTATTGATGGTCCCTAAAGGACCAGGCATCAAATGTATCTGACGGTTATTTTGTTCAAGCAGTTAATTTCCATTTTAAGGAGAGACGATTTGGAGTCTTAATTTTAATGTATTTTAGAAAGAGAAGTAAAAACTTTTTGTTAAAGTTTAGGTAGAGATTCTAGAAAAAGGACATACTACATATGACTATACTTGAACAAAACTAAAGCATCTGCTGTGCTTTGTAATTATTACTCACTTTGTGTATTAGACAGCTCTATTTCTTGTCAGAACCAGAGGGATAATACATAATGCATCTGGAAGGAGGGGAGAAAAATCAAATTCATCCTTCCCCAAACAATCAATCAAAATCGATGACCCTTTAACATACAATTTGTAGGGCACTAGTTTCCAAATGGAAGCAGCCCACAACGTGGGCAGGAGGCTTTTGTGTTTTTACCATTCGATGAGGAAGTATTCGCTGGACTGGAACAGTTCTAACCTGTAACTCAGGATGGTCTCAGGAAATTTGCATTATTTTTCCTGGTACTGCTTTATTTTTAGACCTAAGTATCAGCAGATGTCAAGATGTGCAAGCGATGTAATTAAATTAGTCATACATCTGTATCTTAATAAACGTGACTGCTCACAATGCTACGAACTATGAGGTCCCTGGGAAAGGCATGATGTGTTTTTCTATGTTTTTCTGTGCAAATATGCATCATGACTTTCCCAACGACCCAATAGTATTTACTCTTGAATATTCTTAGAATCTCTAGCAATCTTCTTGGCATCAAAAGATCCTTATTCCTCCCGACCCCCCTCCACAAAACCTCACCTATTTTCAAAGTAGTTTGAGTGACAGCAGATGCGCAGTGTAATAGAATGAGGAGAGATTGCAGAAATTTGAATTATGAAAGGAATCTAATCATTTTAGCTCAGTTAACTTGATTTTTATATGTTTTAACAGAAATTGGAATTTATATGAGGTGGTGTCAGAAAGCTCTTTGCATTTATAAATGCTCACTCCTGCAAGTTAAAACCCTGGTTCATAATTCCCACTTTGGGTCTTGGGAGCCACTTTTCAATCATTTCTCTCTGCTAATTTTGGTGTCACCCTCATTTCTTTTTAAACGATTCATTTTGAGCAAATTTGTAAATGGCCCTGATGTGTTCTACAATTTAGTCAATTACTGTTTCAGCCTGCAAGCCTCCTGGGGAACGGAACATACATGGCCTGAAGGTACGAATTTCAATAATTGTTTCAGTAAAGTTAGATGGATTTGTAATGCTGTGTTCCACTTATTGAAATGTCAAATAAAACTGCACTTTCTCAAGCTCTGACAAGCGATCTTTTTTTTTTTTTTCTTCCCCAAATGGGAGGCAGAAAGGATTCATATATAGCATTTGCTCAATGGGTGTATATATTTAGACACTGGGGTTTTGAAGCTGTATTTTTAACGATCTGGAATTGTTTGATTGGCCAGTTTCTTCAAGATAATCCTGGATGTTGGTCTCCACAAAGATTTATTTGAGTGAGAATATAGACTTCATTTCGGTGATTAATTAAGCACATAAGTGCATTGTACCCAGAATACTCCTCTTTTCTTTTGACATATTTACGCTAGAAACATTTATCTAGTTAATGTCTTTTCACTGTTCTGTGTATTTTGAATTCTGAATTCCTGCTTAAGGCTTTACATCTGAAAGAAAACATGGCTGTCGTACTAGGCTCAAGTATGTGATAATTAATTACTTGGGTCTCATTTTTTAGTGACTAAGAAACATTCTACAGTGTTCTGCTTGGTTGTAGAGGAGAAGGGATATGATAACCCGAAGTTCACTATTCACCCCTGGACTTGTTTTGAAACATGCTGTTTTTGTGTGTGTTCTAGAGTGTGAATTCAGTTATTACCCTGCTTCTCTCTCTCTCTCACTGCTGGAGTACTTGAACAATGGCAGGACTGAAGTATTATGTAACACACAGGTTGTGCAGCTCTCTAACCTATATACTGAATAGACTCCAGCCGTGAGTCTGTGCAGCAACAAGCTAATTAACCTTCCTCGTGAAATGAGAAATGTGTGGCAAATTATAGGTTAATTAGAACTGTGTCCTCAGAACACAAGTCTGATCAAGATTCCTTCTCTCCTTATAGGTGAATACCCGGGCCGGACCCTCTCAGCACAGTGGCCCAGCAGTCTCAGACTCGCTTCCCAGCAATAGGTGAGAGCGAGCGAGGAGGTGTGCCCTTGGCGTGATGGTCCGTCAGGCTCCAGTGGGTGGGAAGAGGCCAAGGCGGTGATACCTCTTTTCTAGAAGATCCAAAAATTTTAAAAAGTTATTTAATTTTATGTATTAGTATTATTATTTTTAAAATTTGACCAGAGAGAGAGAGATAGACAGAAAGAGAAAGTGAGAAAGCAAGCTGCTAGGTCCAGGACTTGAACCGTGGTTGGCCATGTGAGGTTCTAGAACCTTAACCGCCATGCCACCTGCCAGCCCCTAAAAAGAAATGTGATCAGTTAGATAGCCCCAGCTACATGTGTTGACTGAAGAGAGAAGCACTCGTACAGAACAACAAAGCTAAACATGCTAAACTACTACTTCCGGTCCGTGGGCTGGTTTTCCTTCAGCCTCTAGATTATATTGAAAATTCAGTGTCTTTGGTCGTTTCCTGCCTCGATCTGGTTTGTAGATTGTATAATGCTTATTATTTTTTCCTTGCCTTTCTATCGCTCAGCAGTATCGTAACCCACTAGCATCTCCACCGGAAAGAGGCAGGGAAAGGAGTGAGGTGTTGCCTTTGGAGTCAGTCAGCCATGTTGCTCCTTCGGTTTTTTGGTTGTGCAGGAGATGGGAGGGAAGATCATGTTCATGAATTCATGCAAACAGTGCCCCACACTAGGAAGGTTATGGAAGACTCGAGCCCTTTCAGAGCATTCCTCCTACTGGCCGAGGACTCACTGCAGACTCTCATGGTCTACAAGTAGGAGTGACCGGCTCCAGCTGATGGAATTCTTGGACGTCTGGCCACACAGTCAGTCATTCAGCCAGTAAACGCACGACCGCTCGCGGGTGACGCCATGAAGGTGGTCGCTCCATGTGAGTGCACTCAGGAGAGCGGCTGAAATGCCGGCCCTCGGCCAGGGAACACTGCCGTCCTGTGCAGGTTCTCCTGGGTTAGCTCTCGCCGGTCTCTGCACAGCGCTGTATCTGCTGAGATATAGTCGGGGCTTTTGCTTTCCTTCAGGGTTTCTCCCTCCCCTCTCAACTCAGTCTTGGTCCTTTGAACAGGGGCTTTACTGGAGGTAGTTTAATGTCTCTCCTCCCAACTGTCTCTTCACTTTCCTGTGCTCTTTCCAACGCCCCTTACCCGGTAGCTTTATGATGGCACCAGCGTGCGTACCCCAGCTTCCCTGCTCTGAACAGACTGCTCTTAAAGTTTGTCTCCTTCTCAGTTTATTATGTCTTAAAAATAGTTAGCCTTGGGAACCAGCAGTTAGCATAATGGCTATGTCGCTGGACTCCCACGTAGTCGACCATGGTTCGCGTCCCGGACCCGGTGGCTTAAAAAACTCACGCCGGGCGCGAGTGCGTGCGTGCCCAAGATCCCGAGAGGAGACTGGAGGAGAAGGGATTGTGGCGTGACCATCCCCCCTGGGGGGTGATTTCTTGCTTTCAATCTCTATGTCTTTCTCTGTCTGGTGAGCGCACGTGCCCTATAGCAAAAACCTCTCCAAAAAAAAAAAAAAAAAAGTTAGCCTTGTTACATGGGTCACGAGCCCGTGGTCCCGAGGCATGGGTGTTTCAGTTCTGACAGAGGGCGGTCTTGCCAGGCGGTGCTTTGGCGCATCTCTGTCCATCTCGTTGGGCATAGGAGCCTTGGCCCTGCAGAGGGTGACGAGGGGGCTGGGGCCACTTACTACAGTCAGTTCCCTCTTACCACTGCTTTCAGTGGGTGTACAGAAAGTATACACGTAATTGCACGAGTGTGTTTAGATTCAGATGGTGTGAGACCAGAGGGTGCGAGGACCAGCTCATGTCTGGAGTTGGAGAAGGGCATTTTGGACAGGGAAGGGCGAAGTGAAGGCCCCGAGGTGGAAAGGGAACTCAGCATACTCCTAAGTCGGCCATTGTGGCTGGGGGGGGCGGGGGGGGGGGGGGG
>NW_006159876.1:1516814-1536065 GCF_000334495.1 Tupaia belangeri chinensis | reverse complement strand
TTGGGGCGGTGGCTGCTGGAGCGGCTGGAGCGTGCGGAGGATGCTGGGCGAGGATGGCCACTGCGGCTGGAGCATACGGAGGGTGCTGGGCGAGGACGGGCGTGGGGACAGGGAAGGAGACGAAGGAGATGAGGACGTAGTCAGGAGTGGGATAATGCAGGGCCTTACTCGCCCAGCCATGTTTGGATTTCCCTCTCAGCCACTGGTGGGGCATGAGTGGGCTTTCGGCAGGGGAGACAGGGATGGCCCTGGCTGTGGTGAGGAGGAGGAGGAGAAGCACCCGTGTGATCCCGCCCACTTCTGTTCCCTTTATGGAGGGAGGGGGGTAGTAAGGAAGGGAGATGGAGCTAGGGGCCATCCACCGGGATCTGGGGTGTTGCAGTCCTCTTGCCCAGCCTCCCAGTTGGCACGGGTGCACAGCTGTGCCTGGCGTTATTCAGATTAGCCCGAGAACCAGCCAGGCCTCCCACATGGCCTCCGTCTTCCCGAGGGGTGGCGCTGTCTGTGCACCAAACACCACGCTGCACCCCTGCCTGCTTTCAATGCATGATATCCCATTCCTCATCAAGAGGTCACCCCACCCCTCCCAGACATACCCATGGCAGAAATGCACTTCACTGGCTAAGGCAGTTACTTCTGTTTTCATTTAGCTGTGTCTTGGGAGGTTCTTTTTTGTGGTCTGGGGTCTGTCTGAGCACCCACTTACAAAGGTGTAGTGTAGCCACCAGTCCACGACTACTCCCTCCTCCAGCGTGTAGCTCCTGCAGTCGCCTTCCCTACAGACAGCCTGTTGTGTTTCCCATCTCAGTAAATCCTCCCACGTGTACCCCGTTGCTAATTCTGGGTAACAGGCCTTGCAGGCCCACATCCTGTCAGTCCCTACATTTGCAGGTTCCACCTTCCAGGAAGCTCTGAATCAGCTAGCCATCAGCATCTCCGTCACTTCACAGAGGCCCAGGCTGTCAAGACCACTGCCCCAGGCACCTGAGTGTTCCCTGCCCTGGTCCTGCCTCCTTTCAGTCTCTCCTTATGCTGGGCCCGGTGACCTTGGTCGTGCACAGCTCTGGCCATCAGTGCCCCCTGTAGAACCCTCATTGCTCTTCATGCCCCCAGGCTGCAGAATAACCTCCAGGGCCGTGAGCAGTGGCCTTGTCCCTCTGGGAGCTCTGCCGCTCCCGCTTGCAGGCCCACCGCTCTGCCCCTTCCTACCTGATGTGCACCCTTGGTGACATCACACGGTGCTGGAAGGATCCGTCTCCTCTCACGACGAGGTCTTCTGTTCCCTCTCTTGCATGCTACGCCGGCTACCCTTGGGCTTCTTTGAGGACCTGATTACTGCCCACCTCCCGTGCTACGCTGGCGCACCCGCTGTGCGTTCCACCTCCCCACCAGCCGCTGTCACAGCAGTGCATTGTATCATGGTCACCTCTGTCCCTGGTGCAGCCTGTACTCTGAGGACACTGGCTCATCTAGGTCCCACTTCCCAGCATGTGTTTGGCACATAGGAGACGGTCAGGCTTGCGTGAATGAGTGAGTGATTCCTAAACTCTCCCCACTCATACAACATCACTTCTAGTCCTCTCACTCTCTTACTCTTTGGGTATCTCAATGTCTCTCTTCAAGTGTCATATTCAGGTTACAAATGAATCACATTTAAACTTTTTTTTGAGTTTTTGCCATAGGGTACATGTGATCACTAGGAAGAGAAAAAGTGAGTAATCACCCCCCAGGAGGGACGGCCACATTGCAATCCCTTCTCCTCCATTCTCTTAGGATTTTGGGCATGCGTACACATGCACCTGATGTGATTTTCAAGCGGCCATGTCTGGGACTTGAACCGTGTTCGGCCATGTGGGAGTCCAGGACCTTAATCACTGTGTCACCTGCTGGACCCCACATTTAACTTTTAAAATGTGATTTTTTTGATATTTCAGGCTACTGTGATGAATAAATCGAGGAGACTGATTCACAAAGAAATGTATGTGTGTTTTTCAATTAGACCTAGGTGGTAGCCAAGTACGGGCATGATGAAAGGAGTCACCGCTTGCCTCTCATACTCCCAAGGCATGGATTGTTCTTTGCCTTCGGTGAATGACCGTTTATTAAACTGAGCTCACTAATCCGCATGTGTTTCTGGGCCATAATTGCTGAAGTCAAGTCCCACTGCCAAGCCACGGCCGTTCCTAAACAACTCGGCTTTCTCCTGTAAAATTAGGGTGATTAAACTTTACATCTAGCTACTCCAGTGTTAGGAAGATTGATGAAGCTGTATTAAGGAATCACGTTTTTGTTTCTTGGATGAAAGGCGTCTTGTAAATGCAATGAATCAAAATGTTATTATTCCAGGTTTATGACATAATGGAATATCTGTGGAGAAACATTGCCTGGGCTTTGTTTGGTTATTTGTGTCTTTACAATAATTGGAACTTTCAAATTGGGAGTTTATGGGAATACTAGGACCTAAATGTTTCCCAGAAAAAAGAAATCGTCTGTGTGTGTGTGTGTGTGTGAACCAGGTGGACTGACTTTGAGCAAAGTCTGCATCTTGGTCTCCTCTATAAATTAGGGTTACGGGAAGATTAAACTAAGATTGTAAGTCACGGCATTTAGCGCAGTGCTGGCACGTGGCCATCACTCAAGAAATGGTAGCTGCAGACCAGTCAGTGGCCCGGTGGTTAAGATGCTGGATTCTCATGTGGCCGATGGCGGTTCAAGTCTTGGACCCGGCAGCCTGAAAATCACTGCAGGCTTGTGTGCATGTGTGCCCAAAATCCTAGAAGAACGGGGGAGAAGGGGTTGTGGTGTGGCCATCCCCCTGGTGGTGGTGGTGGGTGGGTGGGTGATTTCTCAGTTCCTCTCTCACTGTCTCTCTCTCTTTCTCTCTGGCAAGTGCATGTGCCCTTTGGCAAAAACCTTAAAATAAATAAATAAATAGTTGCTGCGATGGTCATTTTGTTAAACGGGAGTGACCTGAAGCAGTTGTGGATGGTTTGGTATGTGTACCCCCATTCTGGGGCACTCCTCGCTGCCACATTAGTGCGTGGTTCTTGGAGTTGGGAGGACTTGAGTACAGTCTAGAACTCTTAGCCGAGGACATAGTCTGTAAAATCTCGGAGAATAGGGGCTGGGGCTCCATAGTCTACACTGCACCATACAGAACTTGAGAATTTAAGAATTACAACTTGAAGTGGTTTGGTCAGACTTGAAGTCTGAGATTTTCTCAAATGTAATCCATTCAAGTTACAATTGGAATTCCTATCCTGAGCCCTTTTGCTTTCTGATCTTTGTCTTGCTGTGTTACTCCTGCCGCTGCCATGACATGATCAGCACCAGAACAGTGGCCACCATATGTGGGACTTAGTGTGTGCCCAGTCACTGGGCTCGGTTCAGGGTGAGAAGGGGATGGAACATCCAGAGTGTGTCTGTAGACGTGGTCTGTGCTCTCAGACCTTGGGGAAGGTGTGTGGGACAGAAGACATCTACATTGGTGACTCACCCAGGGAGATGGTAGACAGTTAGAGGGCTGCAGTGGCTAGATTAAGGGAGTTAACAAACTAAATTTTAAATGGGACCTGGTAGGGGGAGGTGCTGTTTTCTGGGCTGCTCTCCCAGCCAGGTGGATGTGTACAGGCAAAACTCAAAGCTAGGACCTCAGAGCTTCCCTTGGCCACTCCTCATTATTCAAGAAAGACTTTTATTAAGCTCTTTCACATACTTTTTTTTTGGCTAGAGGGCACATGTGCTGGCTAAAGAGACAGAGAGAGGAAAAAGAAAAAGCACCCCTTCTGGGAATGGTCACTACATCCCTTCTCCTGCATTCTTCCATCTTGGGGTTTGGGGCATGCTTTCACACATGTCTGCCGTTGGTCAGGTTGTCAGGGGTGAGCCTGGAACTGTGCAGTTGGCCACATGGGGCCCAGCTGCCTTAACCATCAGGCCATAGAGCTGGCCCCACACACGTTTAACGCAGCCATCGGATGTCCAGAGCGCATTTTAATATGTTCTGAGTAACTCTGGAAGCTGAGTGTCATACCTACAGGAAAGGATAGAAAAGGCATGTATTAATTTTATTAACAAAATGTACCCATTATGCGCAAAACACACTGTTAAGTTTTTAGTAATATTTAATTTTTCCAGTAATGCTATAAAGTTGATATTTTCTCCATTTTATAGAAAGAGGAAATTGAGATTTAGAGGGGATAAGTACTTGTCTCCATTCACACAGCTAGTGAGTTACAGGAGTTATTTCTCTATGCACTTACTTCCCAGGAAGCTGAATTACAACGCTTACCTGTGGGAAGAGACTAGGACTTAACGTACCCATTTTATCTTCCGTCTGCCGTGAACATTCTCAGAGCTCATTGTTAAGTACTTTGTGATTTGCAGATGAGAGTGTCCGCATAAAATTGCCACTGGAGGTCCATCCAAAGGCGGCACGACTGATGGCCCCAAAACAGTCCTCGAGGTAGTCCTTAAAGTACTGTAGGTGTGGGGCCAGCAGGTGGTATGGTGGTTAAGACACTGGACGCCCACATTATTGCCCACGGTTCCAGTCCTGGACCCGGTGGTTTGAAAATTCTGAGAGGAGGATGGAGGAGAAAGGATTGTGGCATGGCTGTCCCCCTAAAGGGTGATTTCTCACTTTCCTTCTCTCTGTCTCTCTCTTGTGTGCACACATATCTCATGGCAAAAACCTAAAGTGTGTGTGTGTGTATCTTAGCTTCATCTTAACTAAGGCTTTGTTATTGCTTTAGATTAGCAACAAGGGTTTAGTCGCTTCATGAATAACTTTGGCATTTGGCCAGTTACTTTTGAAAAAAAGTAAAGTGAAAACGAAAAATAGGGAGAAAGATATAGTGAGTGTATTAATGGACCAGCTGGTGGCATGATAGTTAAGGCCAACTTAGTGGTTTGAGTCTCAGACACGGCAACTTGAAAAATACGCTGGACGTGTGTGCATGTGTGCCCAGAATCCTAACAGGAGAATGGAAGAGAAAGGATTGCGGTGTGGACGTCCCCCTGGGGGGTAATTTCTCACTTTCCTTCTCTCTTTCTCCCCAAGGAGTGCATGCACCCTATAGCAAAATAAAAAAAGAAAAGAGTGTAGTTCATGCCTAAACTGAAAAGTGAAAGTGTATTCAGTAATTTTTAACTGTGTTCAATGGTGTTGGTGATCTTGCCAGTAAAAATTGTGTCTTTCCTTTTCAGCTTGAAGAAGTCTTCTGCTGAACTGAAAAAAATACTAGCGAATGGCCAGGTAGGTTTTATTACATAGGAAGATTTTCACGTGGTGGTAACTTATTATGGTCTGATTTTTGTTTCCATAAGCTTACTAAGCAGATAAAGGGCCTGTGCATTTCTCCCTGTCATAAATGAACAACATGGCTTAATTTGATTGGCAGAACAATTTGCAGCACGTTTTTCAAACTGTGCTAATGGGTTTCACTCCCAGCAGATTGAAGTCCCATGCACACACCCTGCTGCCAGCTCAGTGTAAAAAAAAGTTAATCAGTTCTGAACAAGTGTGTCAGCCCATGGGTGGTTGAAATGGCCCTGCGTTCGGAGGTGGCTCTGGCTTTCATTATCTTTGGGGAGAAAAGGAAAAACGGTGGCTTTCTTGCCTCCTTTTTTTCTGAAATCATTGCTGGCTTTTTAGGGAAACGGAGTCACAGCAGACTCATTTAAAATGCCTGGGCTGCAGGGGACCATGGTTAGCCTAGTCGACCTGCCGTCTGAAGCCGAATGACCCGAGCCAGCCAGTGAGGGACAGCCTGGCCCGCAGGCCAGCTACTCCTCACTGATTTGATTCAAGCACATGGACATATCTGAAATAGTACGGTGCTTTTAAACATACCCTGGTAAATTAAGCTACCTACAGGGCCCTCAGTTCTTCAACGGCAGCGTAAATGCGCCTTCATGTTTGCTATCGCCGGGGGCCCTTGATAGCCCGGGAGGCGGGCGCCTGTCCATCGCCATCAGGCCTGCCTATTAGACTCTATTGACTGAGACATCTGTGTCACTGCAAATAAAAGACTCTTATTGATTTTCTTAACTGCTGTTCACTTCCCGTCCATGTTTCGAAGGCTGAAATCTTAATTATCTCAGATGCTTATTCAGTGCCTTCACACGCTGACCTCTCCAAGCCTCATTGGCATTTCATGAATCAAGTGCTTGGAGTGGAGCATGTCAAGAAGACGAATCTGGGGCCTCACGCTTGTCCTTCCCTCGCACCTGTAACATGGCAGCCCGGAAGATGTGTGTGCCTTGAACGGTGACTGTGGTAGTGCTCCTGGAAGTCTGCTTAGTTAGCACACGGTCCCTTGAATACAGTTAGAGAAAGTTATGTCGATCTGGTTCTGACATCTGACTGTCATCCAGAGAGTGGATTCTGTATACAGCTAGGGAGACGCTGGTGTTTTACGCATGTGTAATCTTGCTAGACTAAAAAATCTGAGATAGTATTTATCTAACCTTTTTTTTTTTTTTTTTGTTTAGTTATCAGAGGGCATGTGCATTCACCAGAGAGAGAGACAGAGAGAGAGAGAGAGAGAGGCAGGGAGACAGCTCTTCCCATTAGGGTGTGGACTGTGTGGAATTTGGGATACGCACATGCACATTTGGCGTTTTTTTTCCCCAAGCTGCCGAGGCCAGGGTTTGAACCATGGTCAGACATGTGGGATTGGGCTCCGTTAACCACTAGGCTGCAAGCCCAGCCCCATTTATCTAGAACTTTTGACCTTAAGCAGCCAAAGGTTTCTTCAGATAGAGGTTCACGTCTGGAATCCCTCCATGCCCTGTGTGTGTTCAGAACCAGGATGGAATAAACCCGACTAAGAGGAGACATACTGAGCGTGGGATATTTATGTATCTTCAACATGCGTGCATTCTAGTTACTAATTGTAATTTATGTATGAGTCACTCGTGTTCTTCAGCTGGAAAATATATTTCAAAATTGACATAAATTAAGAAGCTTTAACTACATTTGTTCAACCCAGGCAATGGAAAATAACCTGTCACAGATTCCTCTTTCAAAAATGAAAAACAGTGTATTTCCACTGCCAAAAAAAAAAAGCATTTTGAAATGTTTCTAACTATCGACAACAAGCCTCGCACCATAAATATCTCCGTGGTCTCAGTTCTGAGGCGCTCGTGGTAGGGGATTGCCGTGGCAATGATTTTTGACACTTAAAGATTGTTTATTGCTTTCCCTTGGGAGCACGGTAGCTCCATAGTAAAGGGGATGGCATTTCTTTCTTGGAAGGATTAGCCTTTATATTAACTTTCACTCAACACCCTACCCCCCAAAAAATAACCACCTTTGGAAGCTTTCAAAGCACCCCCTCCTGCTGCTTGCCCATTCCGTGCGCTGTCGGGTAGTGAGCAGCGGTGTTGCGGTGAGGGGTGTGCCCAGTGTGGCCGGCAGCACTGGCTGTGGAAGGCGTAAGTCACATTTAACGATACTTTAGCACTTGAGCCTAGTTTTTTATTTTAGTGGTTTATGCTCTCAAGCATTAATAATGATTTGCCTTCCCACTAGCCTCCACTTAGATTTAATAAGGAATTCATATTAATCATTAAAAGAAAGGGACATGATTCTTCAAGATAATCAAATATTGACAGGTTAGAAATAGCTTTCTGCCTGGGTTCATTGATATAGGTTATGTGATATAAATATTTATTTCTTTTCTGTCACTCAGAGTAAATGCCACCGATTGATTCTGCATTGATATAGTGTCAACAGTTCATAAGAAACATTTGACTGGCTTGTGTTTTCCGATCAGTCTCTGCTCTATAAAGTGGGATTTACTAAATCTCTCCAATTGTCTGCTCATAGACTGTGACTGCTTTCTGAAACCATTATGGCTTCGATTTGTGAAGCAAAGGTCTAGTGATAGGACTAGTTTCTGTCAGACCTTTCCATATAAAATAAGGATTAATTGAGCATTTTTATTTTAATGATTTATAAGAGATAGGTACTGATTCTTCTTAACACAAGCAGACAATAAACAAAGAATATTTTCCTTGCTGATCCATACTTGAATTCCATTTCATTTTCCCATTAATTTCATTAATTTTATATTAAATCAAGCAGTTTTTAGAAAGTGTAACACTTGGGCTTTGGATTGGAGACATTGTTTTCCTGTTAGCAATTTATGATGGAGGATGCCATTTTTGCAGCTTAAGAAAGTAAATCTTTGGGCATCTTTTATTGAGAGCTACCCATCGCCTCCCTGAGGTGTGGCTGGGGCTGCTTTCCCCTCTTGGGGCCTGGGGGCCTTTGTCTGTTTAACGTGGTCTTAGATTTGAAACTGGTACGAAGCAGCCCACGGGGCCAGCCTAAGGGAGGACGTGAAGAGCGCACGGTCAGGGCAAGGCTGTGCGACTTGGACCTTTGCCTCCCTAAAGTCACTTCCTCTTTTCGCTTTTTAGAACTTGTAGGAGACGGTGGCAGTATTTGATTTTTTTCTTGGCAAATCAAGGGTAAAGGTATTGAGAAGCCACAGATCCTGAACTCATTCTAGGCCTGCTGCAGCGTTGACTGTTAACTTGAGGACTTCACATGCCTTTAGAAAGACCTTTTGTGTTTAGGGGAGGAGAAAAGGCAGGGGCGAGGGGCAGAACTAGGTATCCACTGTAAAATTCACTTTAAAAACTGTATCATCACCAGTTTATAAAACTCTTAAATTCTTAAGGTTCACGGTGGATCCCACACGAAGACTGAAATGTAAATATGATTGCGTATGCAAGTCCCGACTGCACGACGCCTTCCCCTGCCCACAGAAGGGCAGCTGCTGCCTGTCCGTTTCCTTCCTGGCCTGCCTGCCTTTCAGCAGCAGAGCCCTGTGCCAGCCGTCTCTCTCAGGTCATTTTGTCTTGGCAGTTAATTTTTTTTTCTTTTTTTTTTTTTTAAGAGGTTTTTGCTATAGGGCACGTGTGCTTGCCAGACAGAGAGACAGAGAGACAGAAAGCGAGAAATCACTCCCCAGGGGGGATGGCCACACCGCAATCCCTTCTCCTCCACTTTCCTCTCGGGATCTTGGGCACACATGCACACGCGCCCGGCGTGAGTTTTAAGCCACCGGGTTCGGGACACGAACCGTGGTCGACTGCGTGGGAGTCCAGCGACATAGTCATTACGCTAACTGCTGGTCCCCAGCAGTTAATTCTTTAACTGTGGCTTTTTCTTTTCTTTTCTTTCTTTCTTTTTCTTTTTCTTTTTTTAAAGTTTTTTGTCATAGGGTGTGTACACTTGCTATAGAGAGACAGAACGAGACACACAAAGTGAGAAACTACCCCCCATGGGTGATTGCATGCTGCAGTCCCTTCTCCTCCGTTCTCCTCTAAGGATTTTGGGCACGCACATATATGTGCCCGGCGTGATTTTTCAAGTGGTGTCCAGGATTTGAACTGAGGTCAGCCATGTGGGAGCCCAACACCTTAACCACCTTGCCACCTGCTGGCTTTTTCTTCGCCATCTCTCTGCCTTTTCTTATCTTTCTTTTCTTTTCTTTTTTTTTTTTTTTTTTTTTTTTTTTTTTGAAATTGACTGGTATATTTATTAAGAAACTTTGTTTCCCCTCTTTTTCATTTTAAAGAGCTATATGATTTTTTAAAAACATTTCTCTTCTTCAGAACAACATCATAACAAATGAAATTGCTTTTAATTTGTGAGTGCCCTTCAGATTGTTTACCCTCCATGGGCGAGTGGCCATTGCTAGGGAGGAGTGTCCTTTCGTAGTGACACCTGAGACAGACTGCTGTCACATAGCACCAAGGACCGAGTTCTAGCCTTGACTGATCAGATAGCCTGAGTGAATTGGGCTAGATGGTGTTAGAATGCTGTTGCATGCTGTGACTATTACGATACTTGACTCCAGCTATCATATTTAAGGACAATAGCCCATAGGCTTATGCCTCCTGCTTTTTTTCATAAAGGACACTGTTTCTCTGCTTCATTTTGATATGTTGGATTAATATGCTCATGCAAACTAGAAAGGCAAAAATATTATTAACTGTTGATCCCGTTAATGAGTTTTTTCAGAGTTATCAATTAAAATAATCTATTTTGATCAGAGATACAAAATTGTCAGATTTTTTTGGTAATCAATTCATGAGTTTCACTTAAGTTTTCCTTTTTTGTTTTTGAGAGTTTTTTTTTTTTTTTTTTTTTCTTTAGGTGCGCTCGCCAGACAGACAGAGAGACAGAAAGCAAGAAATCACGCCCCAGGGGGGATGGCCATGCCACAGTCCCTTCTCCTCCATTCTCCTTGGGCACGCACGCACATGCGCACCGGGCGTGAGTTTAAGCCACTGGGTCCGGGACGCAAACTGTGGTCGACTACATGGGAGTTCAGCGACACAGCCATTACGCTAACTGCTGGTCCCAAAGTTTTCCTTTTTAAAACTTTTTTTAATATGAACAATATTTGTATACTACAGAAAAATCAGAAAATTCAAATAAGCAAAAAGAAAAAAACATCTGATAATTTTTCTAAGAATTATTTTTTATTTAACTTTATTTGCATATTTATTCATTTATTTTAATTTGACCAGAGAGGGACAGAGAGGGAGAGGAGGAAAGAGAGAGAGAAAGCGAGAAAGCAGGCCGCCAGGCTCAGGACTAGAACCGTGGTTGACCATGTGGGAATCCAGTGCCCTTAACCACCACACCACCTACTGGCCCCAAATCTAATAATTTTTAACATAAAGAAAGACTAATCAATTCGTTGTAAGCCAGAGGTCTATGTAACTTTAAACCCTTGTAGAACACTGTAATCTCCCCCCACCCCCAAACACACACACACAGATGTTGTCTTTAAAATTCTTTTTTATGTTTATTTTTTGCTGTAGGACATGTGTGCTTGCTGGAGAGAGAGAGAGAAAGTGAGAAATCATCCCCCGGGGGATGGCTATGCCACAGTTGATTCTTTCTACTCTCCTCTTGGGATTTTGGGTATGCACGCACATGCGCTCAGTGTGATTTTGAAGCCACAATCTGGGACTCAAACCATGAAATTGAAATTGACCATGAGGGATCTGGTCACCTTAACCTCCATACCATGTATTGGCCTGATATTCCCTTTTTAAACAACATGGTTCTAGAACTTGCTCCTCAAAATCATATTTATGAGACTCTTGCAATCTTCCTCATTATCTAAGGGGTTCCATATTTCTTTTTTTTAAGAATTTTTAAAAAAATTTTATTCATTGTCTTTATTTTTTTTAAGAGGTTTTTGCTATAGGGTGCGTGCACTCACCAGACAGACAGAGAGAGACATAGAGACAGAAAGCGAGAAATCACCCCGCAGGGGGGATGGTCAAGCTGCAATCCCTTCTCCTCCATTCTCCTCTTGGGATCTCGGGCACGCACGCACACGCGCCCGGCGTCAGTTCTAAGCCACTGGGTCCGGGACTCGAACCGCGGTCGACTACATGGGAGTCCAGCGACATAGCCATTACGCCAACTGCTGGATCCCGTCATTGTCTTTATTTTTGAAGTTAATCAGAGAGAGAGAGAGACAGAGAAAGAAGGAAAGTGAGAAAGCAAGCCATCAGGTCTGGGATTTGAACCATGGTCAGTCATGTGGGAGTCCAGCCTTCTTAACCACCATGCCACCTGCCAGTCCTGGGATTCCATATTCCTGTCTGTTTTTTTTTGGAGAGGTTTTCACTATAGAGCGCATGCACTCGCCAGACAGACAGAGAGAGACATAGAGACAGAAAGCAAGAAATCACCCCCAGAGGGGATGGTCACGCCGCAATCCCTTCTCCTCCATTCTCCTCTCGGGATCTTGGGCATGCATGCACATGCACCCGGCGTGAGTTTTAAGCCACCGGGTTCGGGACGCGAACCGCGGTCAACTACATGGGAGTCCAGCGACATAGCCATTACGCTAACTGCTGGCTCCCCCATATTCCTGTGTGCATCAGCACACATGTGTGTACCTACACATGTTGTAAATAACACTTGCCTTCTCACCCTATCCTCTAGCCCTGCCAGCTTTCTCGTACTCTCAGCCTGTCTCCTGACCATGTTGGATACCTTCCACTCCTGGTGAGCTTGGAGAGTTGGAATGCTGAGTGTTTGACGGTTCCACTTCTCTTTCCACCCCGTTGCTATTAGCAGTGAAATGACTCGGATGCCAGGATTAGTATGGTTGCCTGGGGAGTGGCAGAGGGTCTGATACTACATAGCTCCGTCTGCTTCCTTGAAAGCTCAGCGTGGACTTGAGTGAGTGGGATTTCTCTCTCCTAGATTATCTTATTTTTTTGACAGATGATTAGCCTTGACATGATCCTCCAAGTAGCTGGGGCTGCAGGTGTGTACTGCACACCTGCCTTTTATAGTGGGCTGGGAATCAAATTCAGGCTTCTATGTGGCCTCACCTGCCAAGTAGCAGTGTCTACCAGCGGGCACTACCGCTGCTGGCCTTCTGCGTGGACTTTCCTGTGCGCCATGATGAGGGTGCAGCTTGTTAGGCAAGTTAATGGTATAAATTAGGTTGTTGGAGGCATGTTTAGATTACCTAGAGAAATGTTCTAAGGGAATTGGCCTAGTAGCCTATTTGTACCCGCCAATAGATACCACTATTTACGCATCCTTCATTGATCAGAGTAAACCAAGGAGCAGCTCAGCTAATTTAGCATCTCAAGTAAGTCACTTTATGTGCTGATTTTCTTCACACTGCTTTCAAATCTATCATTCACTTCAGAATAATATGTGCCTTTTGTTTTCTTCATACCACAATCTTTTATACAGGTTGAAAAAAATATTTTTTTTCTGTACTAGCTATATAAAAGGAGTGAAGAACAGAATTTCCCTCAAGTACAAAAATAGTTGCCAGTTTTTCTGACTTGTCTTTTCTTCACTGACCCTAAAATATATAGTAATTAGCTGATTGTAAATTGCATCAATCAGGTTGTACTACAGTTAAATTGGATGCCGAATTGGCCTTTACACACTAATCTGTCAATATTCTTTTAGGGATTGGCAAAACGGCTCAGGAAGGAAGCTGTTCCTGTTACCTGCACTGTACTCTTAATTATCACAGCTCTCTGAAGCTTCAACTTCAGAAATGTATAGAAGGGAAATATTTCCCTTGATAAATGAAGGCTTGCTTTATTCAATTGGTGGAAGTTTAGAGTAGAGCAAGATATTTAAAGCTTTAGTGTAATGGTCTGAGAGCAAACAGTTTTTTTTCCAAGTGATATTGAATTAAAAACTCCATCCATTTTCTGCCCGTGCAAGGCAGTGCAATTCCCTGGAAATTGATTTTTTTTTTTTTTTTTCCCAGAGCTTACTATGGCTTTTCCCAAGCTTTAGCTATATGGAAAATAACACCTTTATTAAATCCACTTAGTGAATAAAGTTGGCAGTTAATTTTTAAGCAACTGGACCAATGTGTAAAAAATTACCGAATGCATCAAATTGAGTCCAAATAGTCTTAAAGTTATTTGATAAATAATTATTTAGGGAGTTCTTTAAAAATTCTAAAATATTATTTTGTCACACTGACATGATTCACCTACTATTCACAATCCAAATGAGAGTAGTATTTGTGGTCTACTAGGTTTTATGGAACCTTGGAAAAACTGTGCTGTTTTATATATTAAATTATGAAAATATATAAAAATTACATGCATCTCTGTTTTCCCTTTATGCATTGTGTTTGACTATGAATTTTAAAGTGCATGGCTTTGGCACTTTTTTGTCAGTATAATATGATTTCTTCCCTGTTAACCGCTGTACGTTAATTTATCATTTGCAAAGAAAAGAACCTCAGCTACCCTTGGAAATCATAAGCATTATTCAGTGTGTTTGTTAAGTGTTAATTATAGGGTCATCTGAGGAGTTTTAGGGGCTGATTTATTTACAGATCATGCATTAGATTACTGTGTGCGTGCGTGTGCGTCGCCTGAAGTTTGACTCTGGGTGTGTGCGGTGCTGTGTGGTTTCCGTTATGTGCAGTACGAGAGACTGCTTTCTTATCAGCATCTGTGACCTGACCCTTTTGAGCTATGTTATATCATTCCATTTTGACACCTTTTATCAAACTTTAATGAAATGACCCAGGCAAACAAATTGTCATTAAACTTTCCATCACTTTGTCCCTTGGTATCGTCTTTTATAAATTGGACAGCAAATGTTGTATTGATCTTCTCGTTCTTGCAGCTGAACTTGAAATGACCCAGACTGCTTGTTGTTTATGGCCCAGAGTTGCTTTTCCTTGACATTTCCATCCACGCCATGACACCCTTTTTGTTTTTCTTTCTTTCTTGTGGAGATGAATGAACAAGACATACGGTATCGAGACACCCTTGGTCACGGCAACGGAGGCACGGTCTACAAGTGAGTAGTCAATTTTGTTTAAACTTTTTCCCCACTTTGGCCAGGTGCTGGGGTCCGCGTTATCCGTGGCAGAGAGCTTTAAATGGCTGCCAGTGCCTGGATTTTATTTCCACATTCGACTCCAAAATTCTGCGAGGCGTTTATTTTCTCCGGAATTGCCTGAAAAGTGCATTTATATTGCCTTTAATATTTCTGAGTCTGCATCTCTCCTGGGTGAGCAGTTAATAGTCCACCATTAGCAAGTGTACCTTTAACTGGCCCGAAGTTTAATGCATTTTTTTCTCTTTTCCTTCACTCTTTAACACCGTTATTTTCTTTAACTCACTAGCACCTTTTGCTGGTCCCTTGTCTGTTTACAGCTATGCCCAGTGGAAGGCAAACCTCATAACTACCATTGCTCTGCCCCGTGTCGACACTCTAAGTTATTAAAAAGCCTTCTTCTTGTCGTATTTCCTTCTCTCCTCCCCTCACACCCCTGAGAGAATTTCTACACATTGATGAATATGTTAAGTTATAAAATTCTCCCAAATTCCAGCGGCAGTGATCTTACCCTAAAGGAGTGTTCATTTTCATATTAAAAAATGCTAACCGTAAAAAAATAGTTCTCTCGACAGGGAAGTCTTTCTCATGCAGTAGTGCAAAGTTTAAACTACATAATGTAATATCTGGTACTTAATAGTCTGCAATGGTGTATGAAAAATATTCCACTAGGAATTAAAAAATCCATACTCTGAGAGAAAGCCCTGAGGGAGTAATAAAGCTTTCCTCCAGAGAGCTGTTTTCCATATATACTCTAACCCTGCATCACATTACGAGCGTGTTTTCACCTTCGCTGTTTTAACATCGATATTAATACGTGTTTTCAGAGTTGTAGAACAATTAGCTCATTTTCGAATCGGTTACTCATCTTCTTAGAACGCTGAGTTCTGACCGACCACACAAAGGTAGGCCCAGTTGCCATCGTGTCCTGGGACCACAGAGGGTCACGTCTCGTGTCTCGGAACATCCCCACGCTTCACTGTGGTCTTGGCATAAGTTAGATCTGGGGAGATCTTTTGTAGTCATTTGATCCAGCCACCCATTTGGGGCTTCAGTCCCCTCCTCAGGTACAAAGGACACAGGAGTACAGAGTATAGTCCTTTCAGAATTTATGTGCAGGGACCAGCAGGTGTGGTGGTTAGGGCTGGACTCCCACATGGCTGATTACGGTTTGGGTGTGTTTTTAAAGCCACCAGACCAGCTTCAGGACTCGAACTGCACCAGCTGACCATGTAGGATCCAGCTGTCTTAGCCACCACACTACCAGATGGTCCAGAATTTATCATCTTAACCATTTATAAGTCCAGTGGCATCAAGTACACTCACATTGTTGTGCAACTGTGAGCACCATCTGTCTCCAGAGCACTTTTCATTTTGTGTAGCTCAAACTGTACCCATCCAACGACAAATCCCCATTCATCTTCTCGGTGTTGCTTTTGGCCAGGAAGCAATGTTAGAATTTTTTCTTCTTTAGGGTACAGTGCTGAAGGGAATGTTTTCCCACATGTCTTTCACACTTTCTTAATTTGTTCCAATGCTATGTTGACATTAACAACTTACCCTGAGTTCATCACTATTGCTAATACTCAGTATAACTGTGTGGGGCTTAATATGTGTTTGACAGTGATTGCTTCAAGAGAGTTGATGGCAGTGTCATGCTCATGTTAGTACTTTATTTACATATTAGATTTCTTATGAAAAAAAAATTCCATTTATCTTTTTTTTTTTTTTGAGAGAAAGAGAGAGATTTTTTGCTGTAGGATGTTCACTGGAGAGACAGAGGAAGAGAAAGCGAGAAATCGTCCCCCAGAGGGGATGGCCACACCACAATCCCTTCTCCTCCATTCTCCTCTTGGGATCTTCAGCACACACGCACACATGCCCGACATGAGTGTTAAGTCGCTGGGTCCAGGACTTGAACCACAGTTGATTATGTGGAGTCCAGTGACAACCATTATGACATCTGCTGGTCCCCAAAATTCCATTTCCTTACTGCCTGTGTGATTCTCAAGGGGAGAGTATGTGAAGATACCAAATTGCCTAGCTACTTGTCCTTGGTCCCCGGGCCCCACTTCTGCCTGGCCTTCCACCTGAGCTGTTCATATATCCCTGGCTTTTAGCTCAGCACAAATACATGGTTTAATCGTCAAGAAAGGAGACTTTAGTAGTCTCTGTAAAACTGTTTGATGTGTTATGATTGAGTTTCTCCTACACTAAGTTTACCTTAATAGTGTCAACTATAAAAATTGTGGGTTTTCAAAGGAAATGATTATATTATAGGCTATGCTACATAAACTAGATGAGGAAAATTTTTCTCATTGGTAACAAAACTGCTTCATGGGACTGTTTATTTTTTTTCCTTATAAAGTGCAATAAATAATAAGTACAGAGCAAAAGTTTAATATTTCAGTCTTATCCTTCTTTTTATTTTTTCTTTTTTTGGAGAGGTTTTTGCTATAGGGCGCATGCGTTCGCTGGACAGACAGAGAGACAGAAAGCAAGAAATCACCCCCCAGGGGGGATGGCCACACCATAATCCCTTCTCCTCCATTCTCCTCTCAGGATCTTGGGCATGCACGCACACGCGCCTGGCGTGAGTTTTAAGCCACCGGGTCCGGGACTCGAACCGTGGTCGACTATGTGGGAGTCCAGCGACATAGCCATTATGCTTAATTGCTGGTCCCAGTCTTATCCTTCTTTATGTGATATTGTGAATGTCAAGGGGTATGATACTATATGTAACTGCAATGTATATTATTTCATAGTTGATACATTTCATCCTTAAGTCACAGGCGGGTATCAGTCTGTAGCCTGTTAGGAACCAAGTCGCCCAGGAGGAGATGAGCAGTGAGGGGTAGAAGGGCGGAGCTTCATTTGTGTTTAGAGCCGCTCCCCTTCACTCACATCACCTGTGCTCCACCTCCTGTCAGATCAGTGGTGCCACTAGATTCTCATAGGAGCATAAGTCCTGTTGTGAACTGCACATGTGGGGGATCTAGAGAGTCTAGATTTATGAGAATCTAATGCCTGATGATCTGAGACGGTGATGCCAGCCCTGGGGAGCGGCCACACATACTGCATTACGGTGATTACGGTGAGCTATGTAATTATATCATTATATGTTACACTGTAATAATAATAATAGAAATAAAATACACAATAAATGAAATGTGCTTCAATCATTCTGAAACCACCTCCCCCACCTCCCATCCATAGAAAACTTGTTTTCCACGAAACCAATTCCTGGTGCCCAAAAGGTTGGGAACTGCTGCTTTAAGTCTCGATAGCTTCCGCAGTTACATAATGTGAAGTTCTGACTCCACACATTTGGATCGAATGGTGCTGTGGATGATGTGGCTGGCCCCTGCTGCGCTGTTGTCAGTATTATGACAGTGGCCTAGACTAGTAATTTCAGTTATTATTTCCTGGATCACTAATTTGGGCTAAATAGATCATTCAGGAAGTAATTTCGACTAAAGTATAGCCCAGGCCTAGGAAGAAGAAAAGTTTAGGAAAAGGAAATGAGTGTATTTTGATTATTGCTCCATTTCCTAGAATGCTACACGCTATTCCAAAATAATAAATTCAGGAAAGTCACATATAGTCTCCTCCAAGAGATTCACAATGAATTTCAAAAATAGGGGCAGCAGGTGGTGTGGTGGTGAAGGCATAGGACTCCCACATTGTCAAACACAGCTCAAATTCCAGACCCAATGGCTTGGACAGCGATGCTGGGCATATGTGCTTGGGTGCCCGAAATCCATACAGGAAAATGGAGAAGGGACTGCACCCAAAATCCCAACAGGAGAATGGAGAAGGGACTGCAGCGTGGCCATCCCTTCTGTCTTTCTCCAGCATGCGCACACTCTCTGTGGCAAAAAACCAAACCAAAAAAAAAAAAAAAAAAACCTTTGAGAACATAAGGCACAATGGTGTGTTGTGTGTATTTTCTCTTGAGTTAGAATCTTCCACTAACTAGTTGTGTGACCGTGGGCAAGTTACGTAAGGCCTCCCGCCTCACTTTCCATTGCAGAACAGGTAGTAATATTTCTCTGCTAAGGTTGTTGTGACGTTAAATGAGATGATCCGTAAAAGTTCCATGGCTCTGTTTCTGGCACTAGTTAATTGTTAATGACTGGTAGTGGCAGTACTGATCACAGTAAATTCATTTAAACGCTGTGTCCCTACTCCGTTTAGCCATGGGACTCTTTCTCAGGAACAGCTATAAACATCTCAAGAATGACAGTTATGTTGCATACATGTAGAGAAACTGCATCGACGCGGCACATATTGTACTTCTATGTTCTTTCTATTCTCCAGTTGTTTCATGAGTAAGATTTGTATAGCTTATATATTGTCTCGCATCGAGTGACTTTTAAAAATTCACCCAGTATTTTCTCTTTTGTTGTAATTTATTTTCAAAATACAGTAGGATGGCCCTGTAACGTTAAACCCTTTTTTCTACGGGAGAGGCCAGGGTTTGCGGTCAGGTGGCCACCGAGGCAAAGCCAGGACCCTGGACAGTCTCTCCTCTCGCTCTGTTTTCCCCCCAGGCGGTATCATTTCTCAAGGTCAAGCCCAGTCCATTGTGTCTCCTTGTATTTTCCAGCGTATCCAGCACCGCCTTCAAGACAGAATGGATGCTGGGTATGTGTTAGCTGAAAAGAGCACAAGGAAAGTGGAGGCTTTTTCAGTCGAGTCGTAGTGTGTTTTAATTGGATCCTCCCATAGTTAGCTAGCTTTACAGGCTGCATAATTTAGAGGCTGCACTGTTGTTTCAGAGCATTCACCTACAAGAATGGGAATTCCCAAACTAAACGTATATGTTTGAATGATTAATTTTCTCTCAAATGTTAAAAATG
>NW_006159876.1:1478166-1515807 GCF_000334495.1 Tupaia belangeri chinensis | reverse complement strand
CCCGGCTTTCATTGCCCCAGCATACGAGCCACGATGCTCTTCTCTTGGACAATATATCCAGGTTCTCTGGAAAAACTGATTCCCAAGCCAGTCACTCCGCTTCAGGTCCAGAGATGAAATAATATTTAACTCTTAGGCTTAAATCATCCTGAATCAGCCAACAATCCTGAAGGATCATGTTTTATATTTTTTTTTTCCCTGAATGCAGATTGGCCATGTGTTTTATCTCTAGGTCTTTGAAAACAACAGTGTATTTTCTTTTTTTTCTTTTTTTTTGGAGAGATTTTCACTGTAGGGCGCGTGCGCTCGCCAGACAGACAGAGAGAGACATAGAGACAGAAAGCGAGAAATCACCCCCCAGGGGGGATGGTCACACCGCAATCCCTTCTCCATTCTCCTCTCAGGATCTTGGGCACGCACGCACACGTGCCCGGCGTGAGTTTTAAGCCACCGGGTCCGGGACACGAACCGCGGTCGACTACGTGGGAGTCCAGTGACATAGCCATTACACTAACTGCTGGTTCCCAAAACAACAGTGTATTTTCTACAACCAACTCTTTTCCACAGTCCAGTTAAGAGTCAAATCTGGGCTTTGGGTAGAATTTTCTCAGCGATGTAACAGGTAGCATATACGCTGCCTACTTGGTGTCTTGAAGATTTAATATAAACCATTATTTAAGAATTAATTAGAACATGGGACCAGTAGATGGTGTAATAGCTACGTTGCTGGACTCCCATTAGTTGATCACGGTTCAAGTCCTGGACCGGCTACCACTTCAAACTCAAGACGTGTGTGTGTGTGTGTGTGTGTGTGTGTGCATGCGTGCGCACGCATGTGCACGAGTGTGCGTGTGCATGCCCAAGATCTTGAGAGGAGAATGGAGGAGAAAGGATTGCAACATAGCCATCCCCTCTGGGGGGTGATTTCTCACTTTCTGCCGGTCTCTCTGGCAAGTACATGTTCTCTATAGCAAAACATCTCTCTCAAAACAAACAAACAAAAAAGTTAATTAGAATTTATCTAGAGACAATAAGAAGAGGGAAAGAATTTTAATTTTCAAAGACAGTGGTTTTTCCCTCTTTTCTCTCACCTTATTCATTTGAATTTGCATGTAATAACAACGTCTCCTCACAGCATGCAGTGCTGCCTTTCCCAGCACTAACATGGTGCGTATCAGTCAGGGCAGACCTTGCCATCGATATCGTCACCAGCTGCCTTCTTTAAGATACATTTGGGCAGTGGGCTGGCGATGGTGCCTAGACGTGTGATCGAGGTCACGTGAGCTGTTGAGTACTCTGTCCTTATAATGTGACGACAGAGGCCAATTCAAACAATAAATGTGTAATGGGACTTATTTCATGAAAATTAGAAGCTCTGATGGTCACATATCAAATGAGATATACATGTGAATTGTCCAAAGTAAGTGCTGTTTAGTAAACAAAATATTTTAAAATCTGGGATTCCTGAGGGGAAACATTATCAAAACGAGTCCTGGATGGTGAAAATGCTGGTACCCAGAACACTTTTTTTTTTTTTTTTTTTTGAGAGAGAGACAGAAACAGAGGGCGAGGGAGAAAGCAGCCTCTAGTGGACTGTGGTCATGTCACAATCACTTCTCCATTTTTCCATCCAGTTGGGATTTTAGGCATGCACACACAGATGCCCAGTGTTTTTCTCAAGCTGCCAGGGCTGGGATTAGAACCATGGTGGCTACGTGGGATCCAGCTCCCTTAACCACTTGGCCACGGGGCTGTGCCCTCTCACCCCCTACCTTTCACTAAACAGAGAGCAGTAGGTGGGATTCCAGCTTCTCTCACCGTGTCAGTGGCCCCCACGCCTCTGTATGTTTTGTCCCCTGACGTATGTCGTAAATTAAGAGTAGTTTTTAAATGGATTTAATATTGACCTTAGAGCTAGGTGATTGTTTGATTTATTTTGACTTTAAATTTCCAATCAAATGAAGAGCTCATTCCTCGCAGTGAAGATCATATTTTAAACACGCAAACAAGGCATCATCCTAATGCAAAATTAAATACTTGTATGTGGCCAGATTGTATTCCAGGATCATGTGACAGCGAGGACATGAATGTTTTCAGAAAATCAATGAGTATTTGTCAAATAAAATTAATTATGTATGTTCTCGTCTCTCCCTCTCTCAGCATTTACTGTTATAGGTCTGTTTTATACAATAATGTGTATCGTATTGATTAGAGTCTGAAGAATGAACCTGAGTTTGTGGCCCGTACACCTTGTCCACCTTTGCTCCCCCACCCCCACGTCCCCACAATTTCATGCACGCTCATATCCATTATGGCAATGATAGATTATTGGCATCTAACCCACATGACAGGATGTCACAGGTCGCCGAGCAGAGATTTTCAGACTCTGTTTCCACCCGAATTAACTATTATTGAAATAGTTTATTGAGATTGAAGTATTGATCATTTTCTGCTAACCTTGGCTTAAGGGAAGGAAAAAGAGGCAGCGGTGTTTTTGAAAGACACTAAATTTCATTTTAAAAAATCTCATTTATTTAGCCTTTTCTCCTTCCTGTTTTATAGCCTGTATTGTTTTACTGCTTGGAAAAGGGTATCTTGGCTTTATTTTTTATGACAGTATAATTATACTTCAGAAATGCACTTGATTACTATGGGTAACAAAATGGTTCTAGTATATTGGTTTGGCCGATATTGCTATACAAACAACTTTTCAGTCAATTGAGTCTGGTAAAAATCAATACATTATGGTAATATTTCAAGTAAGAATTTGCTGAATCTAAGTGTTTCAGCACTATCTTCTTTCAAGGAAAAAATAGTTTTGAAGTGGCAAGACCGCTAATATTTTATTTATTTTTTAGTTTTTAATTCACTGTAGGGTACGTGTGCTCGCCAGAGAGAGAGATCGGGACAGTGAGGAAACACTCCGCCCGGAGGGGACTGCACAGCCCCTTCCGATCTTGGCCGTGGGCATGCACACACGCCGCGTGCTTCTCAGGCCACCGGGTCTAGGGCTTGAACCACGTGGTCAGCCATGCGAGATCCCGCCGCCTCAACCACGGTGGCACCAACTGGCCTCTACTATTTTATTTTAGTAAAATGTTTTCTGGGTAAAGAAATTGAAAGTCTCCAGCTAAGTGGTTGTGGGCAGGTAAGCACTGCAGTAGCCCACCTTTGTTAGAGAGTGAAAAGGCGTAGTGTAATGTCAAGTCTGCTCAGTGGCCGCGTCAGGAGGTGTAACGTCTGGGTTTGACTTCTTCCTGTGACCTCCACTCGGGTTCGTGGGTCTCATTCTGGGTGCGGAGTTTCAGAGGCAGGTGGACAGTTCAGAGTGCGGAGGGCCATGGAGAGAAAGCAAGGGGTCTGGGATTGTGCTGGCTCAGTCCTCCTTCCTTTGTTTGCTGAGCACCACGTTCTGGGCGTGTGCTGTGTGGAGGGCACTGTGTGGGCACAGTGGGCACAGCCAGCCCCCCTAGGCCGTGTCCAGATGGATGCAGAGGTTCCGTTCACAGGTAAGCATGGGACCACATGTGTCTTCATGTGTGTACACAGGTGCCAGGGGCTGACCAAACAGTGACAGTAAGGACCCCTTCCTCAGTAAGGACCAGAGAAGGCCTCGTGGAGGAACTGGTATTCGAGCTGAGAAGTGACTGAAGGAACTGGCTAACTTTCATCTGATGAGAAAATCAAAGGGCTCCATGACAGCCGGCTTGGAGTCTGCAGTGCAGGGTGTGTGTGTGTGCGTGCCCAAAATCCCAAGAGCAGAATGGAGAAGAAGGGATTGTGGTGTGGCCATGCCCCTGGGGAATGATTTTTCTCTGTCTCTCTGTCTCTCTTTTTCTTTCTGTCCCTGGTGAGCACATGTGCCCTATAGCAAAATGAAACTAAACAAATAACAGAAATCAGGGGAAGAACCCAAGTATGCAGTGCGTTCCTGCAGGTAGCACACGTTTGCTGAGCACAGACGCGTCCCAGGTGTGTTGTCACAGTCTACCCTGGGCTCGAGGGAGTGAGCGCTCCTCCTACATCTGCTTCCTGGATGCCTCCCTGGAGGAAAGGCCTACTGAGCTGTCTTGCCGGGTGTCCTCACAGCGCCCAGCACAGAGCATGACCTACTGCAGGGACTTAGTGAGTACTTCTGCAGTTAACCTGTAGACAATGACTCTTCACCGCCGAAGGATGGAATGCAAAGTGTGTCCATCCCAGTGGCTCTGGGAGGTGCCGAATTCCACTACTTTGAAAGCAGAACAGTGAGGGCCATCAGATCGCATGGTGGTTAAGGTGCAGGACTCCCACATGGCTGACCATGATTCGAGTCCCAGACCTGGTAACTTGCTTTTTCACTTTCCCTCTCTCTGTCTCTTGCTGGTGAGCACATGTGCCTGTACCAAATTAATAATGAGAATAAAGTACATTTTTTTAAATCTTAAAAAAAAAAAAAGGCAGGACAATGGGGCTGTAGATCAGAAGCTCCGAGAAGAGATTGCCCACTCAGACTTGGGACATGAGATAACCATCGAGGTTTCTCTGGAGTCTTAGAATTCTAGAACTGAATTCTGCCTTCAGCTGCCAGGAATGTTTTATGTCCAGTGTCGCTCAGTTTAGTTCTCCTAAATTGTTTCATATTCATTTATTCATGTAACAGTACTGACTCATGTGCCACGGCTGTTCTGAGCATGTGTAGTCCGGCAGTGAGGAGGCAAACCAGGGCCCCCGTCTCTTGGAGCACACACTGGGCGTCAGACAGGCACCACGGACGTGCTATACTGAAGTCGGGGGACACCGGCGTTGTATGTTGTGAGGAGTGTAGAAGAGGTGCACGAAGGCTGACTGGAGCAGGCAGTCTCTGAGCTGAGGCCTGAAGGACTGTACGGAGCCAGCCATGGGGAAATCTAGAATCTTCCAGGCAGAAGGAGCCTCAGGCAGAAGCCCTCCACTGGGCATGAAGGTGTGGCGTCCAGGCCAGTGTGGTCGAGTAGAGTATGCTCAGAGCAGAGCAGCACGCTGGGTCTCATCACTCGGGGCCTGGTAGTCCTTGCTTAGATGGGGGTTACCCCCCTTTTTCCAGTGGGAAGGAGAAAGCTTGGAAGGTTTAAGTGGCGTGCTCAAGGTCAGCTCAAGAACGCTGGCCTTCCGACACCTGCACCAGTACTTTGGGGTGCTTCTCAAGATGTGGTTTTTCTGTTTGACATTTAGCTCTATAGAGCCTGATTCTTAACCAAAATCCTCTTGGGTGTAATGCATACTTCTGAAACTCTGATGGACCAGCTTTAGTTATTCATTTCAGAGGCTTTTCAGGAGATGTTAGCCGTTCCTTGGCTGACCACTGTACTGCAGCATAGCTTGTTACGTGGCCCTATCATTTGGGTCTCATTTATCAGAAACTCAGAATTTAAAACCCGAGCTTCGGAACCAGCAGGTGGCGTGGTGGTGAAGGCTGGCTGCCTGCAGTTCAAGTCCTGGACCTGGCAGCTTGCTTTCCCACTTCCTCTTTCTTTGTCTTTCTCTCTTTCTCTCTCTGGTGAGCACATGTGACCTATAGAAAATTTTAAAAAATAATAATTAAGTAAATAAAATAAATAATATAAAAATAATTAAGCAAACCTCTAGAGTAATTGAATAGTTGTTCTAGTGGAGGTGGTGTATTTCTTAACTTACAAGACACATTAATTTTTTTTAGCTGTTTTACAATATTTGATGTGTTAGAAAATTGTAGTCTGGTGGCTGGTATTTAGCACAAGCAAATATTCGTAAACCATAGCATCTAGGGTATTTACTTAAATTGCCTTTTCGGAAAATAATTCACTAGAAGTCCAAAGGCATCTAATCTGTCTAATTTTCTGCCATAATTCTTTCCCCTTGCTCTGTTGTGGGTTACTTTGAGGGGAGGAACTGTTTCTGTGGTATTGCCGCATTGGCAGGGTGAAATACTGGGTCCGTAGAAAAGTCATGACACATTTTGTATAGAAAAGCTATGTCATGACTTTTCTGACAACCCAGTATGATCAGATTCTGATTTGTATACCTAAGGCAGATCTGGAGAAGCAGGCCACTAAAGGAGATCAGGTCGTGGGAATTAGTATAAAGTTGCCCCCTTTTTTTTTATGTATGTACGTATATATGTATGTAGGTATGATTTATTTATTTATTTTTAATTTGACCAGAGACAGAAAGAGAAAGTGAGAAAGCAAGCTGCACAGGTCTGGGACTCAAACTGCGGTCAACTACGTGGGAGTCCAGTGCTTTTAATTATCAGGCCAGCTGCTGGCCCCCCTAAAGTTGTCTTTTAAACATTAATTTGCGGGACCAGCAGTTAGTGTAATGGCTATGTCACTGAACTCCCATGTAGTCAACTGCAGTTCAAGTCCCAACATCTGTGGCTTAAACTCACACTGGACGCGTGTGTGTGTGTGTGCCGAAGATCCCGAGAGGAGAATGGAGAAGGGATTGCACGTGCCCATCCCCCTGGGGGTGATTTCTCACTTTCTGTCTCTCTGTCTGTCTTTCTGGCAAGCACATGCGCCCTATAGGAAAAAAAAAAAAAAAAAGAGCAAAACGTTAATTTGCTTTATTATTATTTTGTTATAGTGCATGTGTTCATTGGACAGAGAGGGAAAGTGAGAAATAACCCCCCAGGGGGGATGGCTATGCCACAGTTCCTTCTTTATTTTCCTCTCGGGATTTTGGGCACTCATGCACACGCATCCAGTTTGTTTTTCAAGCCACCAGGTCTGGGTAGAATCAGCCATGTGGGATTCAGCCTCTTAACCTCCATGCCACCTGCAGGCTCTAATTTGCTTTTTAAATGTGATTTTGTATTACGTTGTCTTCTTGATCCTAAAATTTTTATCCTTTTCCCTTATTACTATTATAAACAGAATGAAAAAAAAACTGGACAGTGTTATTGCTAAAAGCGAAGTTCATGGTTTTTGTTTTGTGAATTCAAATAATGAAATGAAAAATGTTCAAACAAAATTAGAAGTTGCTTTAGGGCACAATCAATACAGCATTTTAACAAGCTTAGTGTATGTGGAAAGTATGTATTGCACAAGGTTCTCAAACATGCCGGTGCTTTCACAGCTACGAACGTGGCAGCAGAATGCAACAGTATACTTAGTCGATAAACATAAAGCTCTGATTAAACCATAATTAAGTTTTCAGAAAAGTTACCTAAAAACTATGAATAAAAGATATTTTTCAGTGTCTCAGCAACAAAATATGTAGCCAATGAAACAGTATAGTGCTAGAGAAGGTGACATAGGGCATAAAATTACAGAATGAAAATTTTTTTTTTTTTTTGGAGAGGTTTTTGCTATAGGGCATGTGTGCTTGCCAGACAGAGAGAGACAGAAAGATAGAAAGCGAGAAATCACCCCCCCAGGGAGGATGGTCATGCCACAATCCCTTCTCCATTCTCTCCAGATCTTGGGCACGCACACATGCCCAGCATGAGTTTAAGCCACCAGGTCTGGGACTTGAACTGCAGTTGACTACATGGGATTCCAGCGACATAGCCATTACACCATCTGCTGGTCCCTAGAATGAATTTTTACCACAAACACACATACTGAGTTAAGTTTGTGTACACCATTTAGTTCTTCTCCTTTTCATCTTTGTTTTGGAAAATAATCTATAGTGAGTGTGTGCAGAGTACAGCAGCTGGGATAATGACCAATAGGCAAAAGAGAAGGTTCCGGGCTACCTTGGAGGCCCCAGAAATGCGGACCCATGTAAACAGAGGCCCTGCCTGCCTCCATGTCCTGAAACACAGGTGCTCAGAGTCCCCAACACATGTCTACTTCGAGCTTGGCCACTGTCCGAGCCTGGGCCGTCCCCCAGCTGCACTGGATTGTAGCTGAGCACAGGAGGCGTCACATTGCATTTGACTTACAAAAACGGTAACATAGATAAATTAGTGGATTTCCCCGAGGATTCAGAGCCAGTCAGGAATGGGTCCACCACTGAATAATAAATAAGAAACCTGGCCTTTCTTATTTCTTAGTCTCTTCCCAATGTCCCTTCTAATAAATAATTACATTTTGGTTCTGTGGGGGGCTCAGGTTAGCAGAGTAAGGGCAAGCCCAACAATTTCTGCCAGCATTTTCTAGCAAATACACTACAATTGTACTTCGCATTTTTGCTTTTTGCTTCGGGCCCATGTACCTTACAGATGACCCATACGGACAAATTGCTCTCTCCCTCCTTCCCTGGAACTTGGACTCTTTGAAGTGACTGATTAATCCATTGTCAAAATGTTGATCTCTAAACCTCAGCCACTTAAACATGTGATTGTCTGGAAATATTATCTTTGATCTTTTTCATTGTCATAATTTTGTGAGCATATATTCGAGTGCATTTACTCATCTGTGAATCTTGTTGATGTTTTGACTGGCTGTTCTTCATAAAGAAATTCATTTTCCTTCTTCCACTTAGACCCCTCCCCACCTTCTCCTCCCATTTATCTTGCTTTAAAAGTATAATATATATGACATCTTTAAGCCCTAATCTCCTAAATGGGTTGGAGAAAGCACCTTTTCTTGACTAATCTCAGAAGGACTCTATGAAAGAAAAGAGTGCTTAATTTTTGAAAGAGAATGTTCTAACACAATTTATGCACAGAAACAATTTTTGCGTAGAAAAAAATACATTATGACTTTTCCGACAATCCAATAATTTTGGAAGTCACCAAAGGCATCTCAAAAAGAATGTGGTGGGATTGGGTCTGTAATCCAAATCCTTCTGTTGTCCAAAACATAACTCCTCAAGGTGGAGGCTCAGCGGTGTGTGCAGGGAAGTGGCACACATTCTCTTATTCGTTCACGGATGCCTGTCCCCGACCGTGTGAGGTATGAAGGCAGTTTGTGTCCTGTTTTTATATTAAAGGAGAAAGTCCCTCTTGGTTTATTTTGACCCTCGTCATGAGATGCCCATTTCATGAAGTCTGTTATGCACAAAAGTCCACAAAATGAAGATAAAGTGCCTCTCTCAAGGCTGACAAAAGCCATTCCTTTGCAGAATGGTAGCTGCAGTGAGAGTAAATAAATGAATGGACAGCAATCACAGCCTCGTTGATGAAACTGTTCAATTAAAGCACAGGCATTTACATGGTGTAATTTCCCTAAATTGCCAATGAGCCCCTTTAGACACAACCAGTGTTCAAATTGATTTCAGCATCGATTTTGGCTGAAGCTGATAAATTTCTGCTTGTTAGTTAAAGTAATTTTGCAGAAGACTTTGTACTGCAGTATCGAAGTGTTCATTTAGCTGATGGTTAAAAGAGGAGTTATTTACAGAGGCCTCTACTGTTGTTCTGAGATGGGACAATTCCCCAATCATCTTTTACTTTTAATTTTTTAGGCTTCAGTATCCCAATCAATAGGTGATTGAAACTGATTAAAACTTATCCAACCAGCTGCCTATGGCAGTTTAATTAGAAGCTGGATGATTCTTAAATTAAAGTTGTCTTATTTTCATTGCGGAGCTATCTTCCAGAAGAGTAAGGGACTAACAGTGCTGAAAACTTAAAAGTTGGGCTTTGTTAAGGTATCTCACAAATTGTAAATCACTCAATAGCTATCCCTAAGGCAACGCACGGTGTATTCAGAGACTTTGCCTTCCTGGAAAGTAGAAGTAATAATATGCTTACTTGCCAGCCAAGGGATTTTTTTGTTTTGTTTTGTTTTCAGGCAAAGAGGTAACCTTTAATACTAGGGAACTTCATAAAGCTCATGGAAAAATGGAACTAAAGTACAAGTTTATCTTGGTGCAATTTTTTTTTTTTCAGAATCTATGCTTAGTTTTTTTTTTTTTAAATACACACTTTCCATAAACTTTCTGAAGGCTCCCTCATATGATGATACATGTGAAATATCAGCTGTTTGTGGTACATATCTCACTTCATAAGCAAGGTCCGTGCCTGAGCTTATTCTATTTATTTATTTATTTATGCTTAAACCAGGGTCTCGCTGTTGGGATCCTCCTCCTCAACATTCAAAGTATTGGGTCATCGGGAAAGACATGACGCATTTTTACATTGAAAAACATCGAAAAATGCGTCATGGCTTTCCAGATGACCTAACAGCTGGGACTACAGACACATGCTACCACATCTGGCTGTTAGGGCGGACTGGGAGTCAAACCTGGGTCTCCCGTGCGGCCTCATCTTGCCAGATAGGAGCATCAGCCAGCATGTACTGCTGAGGCCAGGCCTCTGAGCTTGTTTTCCAAACACTGCAGTGCAGGATGGGACCAGCTGTCATGATGTCCTGCACATCTTGCTCCTGTACACCATCAGCTTCACATTTTTATTTTTTTTTATTTTTATTTTATTTTTATTTTTTTGAGAACTCTAATTTCCACCAAATAAGAAACCAATGTTTTCATATAAGTCCATGTAAACTGTTCAGGGGTATCATGGGAAGGATTCCAGAAGAGAGATGTTCACCCCGGCCCACCGCCCTGCCCTTCAGGGAAGCCTCCCTGCCCCTTCATCTAGGGTGGGACAGTTTCTTGAGTTTTTAATGGAAATGGGTTAATATTCCTGTCATAGGGGACATATTACATCTGGTACTGTAGGGACAAAGGGAACAAATGGCTCACCTTTCAGAAGTGCACTTACTCTTTGACCCACTTGGGTACTATTTAGTGTTCTAGAAGAGGTAATTTAGGAAATTGTACCCCAGTGGCCTGACAATGTTAATGCAGCTCTGAAAAGTGAGTCATTTGATTGATTTTCCCTATTGCTTTTTAAAAATCAGCGCTGACCACATCCACAGACGCTCTGAGGAATGAAAGGATCTGCAGGCTATCCAGATTATGCGCTCTCAGAGCCTGCCGGGACACGTGCTTACACTGGCTTCAGAGGACTCGGTCTCCTCCCGCTCCAGCGCTGATCAGACAGGTGTCTTGGAGCAGTCGTCACCCTCACCAGCCCTTGGGTTCCTTATCTATAAAGTGAAAATGAAAATGGGAAATTTTTGCCCAAATCAAATAGCTTCTCTGTAGGAAACATGTTTTAAAACCTAGAAAGCACAATAGAATATTGTTAGTAGAATGAGGTTTTTCTAAAATACCCTTTTTGGTACCTGATTTTGGAAAGTGATTACCTAGAAACTGAGCAGGGACTCCACTGCAGTCAAGCCATTTCAGAAGTGTGTTTCCTAGCTGGTTAATCCTCAGCATACTTCTCTTCTCCTCTGCAGGTGTTGCCTAACTACTTCATTTCTTTCTTTTTCCCCATCATTGGGGTTTACATTCCTTCAAAACCTTTGGCCAAGAGATCACTGTGACGTTCGCTTTCTTAATCGCAAAGTAATTAGGTTGTCTGTTAAAATGCATCGCTCTAGTTGATGTGGGGAGGGTTAAAAGCTTGGACCAGGCTGCATCTGTTGATGGAGGAAATATGGAGGCAGTGCAGAGCACGCATTCGATGCAGGTGTGGAAATAAAGAGAGAGGTGAACCAGAGTACACGGAAGAAATGAGGGCTGGCCCCGTGGCGCAGCGGTGAAGCCCTGTGAGTAGAAAGCTGGACCCCGTGTGGCTGACCGCTGTTTGAATCCCAGCGTCAGTGGCTTGAAAAGCACACTGGGCACATGTGTGTGCATGCCCCAAACCCTGGCGGGATGGAGAAAGGGAAGAGGAGGAATTGTGGTGCTGACTGCATCCCACTGGGGAGTGCTTTCTCTCTTTCTCTTTTTCTGGCTGCATGCATGCCCTCTGGAAAAAAATAGTTAAATTTTAAAAAGATGAACAGGCACAAGAACGTCAAGTTTCCTTTTGAACATGATAAATATGGTAATAATAGCCCTGATTTGATTGTCATGTACTACATGCATACTTTGGAAAATCATATTGTACAGTGATTAAATATAAATAATAAGAAAATGTCATAAGAAAAAGAAAGAAGAGGACCAGTGGATGGTGTAATGGTTATCTCATTAGACTCCCACGTAGTCAACTCAGTTCAAGTCCTGGACCCAGTGACTTAAAATTCACGCCGGGCGCTTGTGCATGCATGCCCAAAATGTTGTACAAAGAATGGAGGAGAGGGGATTGCGGCGTGGCCATTCCCCCCTGGGGGGTGATTTCTCGCTTTCTGTCTCTCTGTCTCTCTCCGGCGAATGTACACACCCTATAGGAAAAATTTCTCCCAAAAATAAATAAATAGGAAAAGAAAGAAGAAATGGTAAAATGGAGGGTTACACCGTTTCCCTCTCATTGAAATTCTTTCTAACCCAGCCATCCCTGCAGCATACGTTAGGCTGATTTATTAGCTCTGTGTACAGTCAGTATCTTGAAATTAGTATGTACAACCTAATAACATGTTTGATTTGCTACTTGAGCAGTGTGGAGCCCGTTGCTTAGCCACAGGTTGTTTTGTAGTCGATAGTCAAGCGTCTGTAATGGACTTTTAGGCAGAAGGGAGGTTGGCACAGACCTGCTATCTGAACTAGTACAGTTTACATAAATGCATCTTTTTACAACCGCTGTTTACTTTGGATTTCCTCTTTGAACAGCGGGAGCCTGGCTAATGTGTTTATCTGTTATGGAGGGCAACAACTGTCAGCGTCGATTTCCCTGAAACGATTTGAAACTTTTTCTGTGGAGGGCTATTTCAGTATGTGACAGCAGTCCTTAAAATTCCAAAGCCTAACCACTAGCCCTAAACATAGTAATAAAATCTGCCCTCAAAAAACCCTACGAAATGACCAGATCTCTAAAATGACCAAGTAATACAACAACATGTTCCTAAGCTGAACCACAGCTAGTTTACCTTTGGTTTCTAAAATGTGTCATTGTGTTAAAAGATGATATCCACAGGTTTTTGCTTTGTTTTGCTTATTTTTTTCCAAGAGTTATTTTATTTAACTTTATTTATTTAATTTGACCAGAAAGGAACAGAGTGTGTGTGTGTGTGTGAGAGAGAGAGAGAGAAAGTGAGAAAGCTAGCAACCAGGTCTGGAACTGCAGTCGGCCATGTGGGAGCCCAGCACTCCTAACCACCCTACTACCTGCTGGACCCCTGCTTTTGTTTTTAAGGATTTTTTTTTTTTTTGCCATAGGGTGTACTCGCAGGAGAGAGACAGTGAGAGAGAGAGAGAGAGAGAGTAGAAATCACCCCCTAGGAGGCTGGCTATGTCACCATCCCCTCCATTCTTCTCTTGGGATTTTTGGCATGCACGCACATGTACCTAGCATGAATTTCAAGCCACCAGTTCCAGGACTTGAACCGCAGTTGACTAACCGCAGTCAGCACCTTAACCATCATGCCACCTACTGGGCCTTTCATCCATAGAGTTTTTAAATTAATCTCAGAAGATGACAAAAGATTTTTGTTTTGTTGGTGAATATATGTGTATACTCACGCACTTACCACTTGACCTTTGTATAGCAAAGGAGTGTTTTGCTCATTTTCTATCTGCGTCGGAATTGTTCGTTCAGCCTTATCATTTTTTTGGAACCAAGTAACACAGTCAGCTCTCAGGTTCATTTTTTTTTGAAAGAATTATTTTATTTAACATTAATTAATTCATTTATTTATTTTAATTTGACCAGAGAAGGACAGAATAAGAGAGAGAAAGTGAGAAAGCAAGCCGCCAGGTCCAGGACCCGAACTGTGGTCGACCACTTGGGAGGGTCCAGCACCTTAACCACCACACTACCTGCTGGCCCTGAAATGGAAAGTCATCTAAGTTGGAAAAAGACTTCTAAAGTTACATAACAGTAGAGTCACTTTTTTTGGCCAGTAAATAGAATGTCAAGAACAAGGACACCACCCTACGTTATATTGGCTTTAAGGAATGCTGTATTTTTTGAAAGGGAAGTAGATTGAATAATTGACTCACAGTACAGCCAACTCTTAGCTTTCTGTGCTAACGCGAATTAAGAGTTGTGTAAATTAAACACGGAGATGATCACAAACCTCATTTTGTATCCGTCTCCTCCCAATCGAGTTTCTGTAATAGTGGATCAGCTCTCAGGAGCGTTCTTTTTTACCTTGTCTTCTCGCCTCTGCCGCCTCTGCCCTGCCTCTCACAGGCATTCTGGAACTCTCTAGGGCACTCCAGGCACAGAGAAGCAGGGAATCCACAACATCCTACGAGCTGTGAAATCCTTGCCTAGAAATCAGCGAACTGGCTCTCTTGTTGGGGAGAGCCATCACTCTCTGCAGTGTGCTAATAACCACAGGTGCATTCATTTGTAACCTTGTTTATGTTTAGCCCTTGCTTGCTTGCTTCCTGCCCCTCCTGTGCCCACACCCTTTTTTTTCCCCCGGTCTTTCCTTCCTCTCTTCTTTCCTCCCTCCCTTCTCTCTCATTTTCTCTTTAAGGTCCTGTTAGTTTATTACGACACCTTGGCAGCTTCCACACAAAAACCACAGGGTTCTTATTAAAACAAGAAAGGAGAGAGCAAAGAACCAGAGGTTGGGGGTTGTTTTTGCTCACTTCTTGAGGTCTACCTGTGCCCTAGAAGACCCAGACAGCAAAACAAACATCACCTTCTTTGTTTCCTGCTTATCTTCAATAAGATCATCTTTCTATAATTGCTGGTTATTTCTTAAGCCAGGTCTGACTATTGCTTTCCCTCTTTCAGTGACTGGATTTGTTGTTGTTTGAGATTATTCATCCATTGGAGAACTTTTCCCACGATTGATAACACTGTATAAATAATTCACAGAGCAATTGTGTCCCCCTTCTCCAGCATTCTTTGAAGCACGCTGCATGAGAAGTAGGACTTCTGTGACCGGCATGTAGCTCACGTGGTTTATGAAAGCAACCTGCATCCGTCCAGGACAGTGGCAGTTCTGCCTCCTCAGCCTTCTGTCTTGCCGTGGGATTGAAAGTCATTATACATGCTGTCACTCGTCAGGTCTTTGCTCTGAGAGGCAGCAAAGGGGGAAGAGGATCTCCACACTCATTTCCATGTCTGTGTTGCAAATAAGTTGACATTTATACCATATCATATTATCAGTTATGCTGAAATCTGAACTATTTACAGTCAGATCTGAGGTCAGCTCCTCATTTTTAAATTATATCCTTCTCACAATCACTTGAGAAGCATAGGTGCTCCCTATTATAAATGCTTTCTGCTCATAATTTAAAATAATTTGACTGGAATATGGTTAGAAATTAATATGCAGACTAGTGCTATACAAATTAGGTGCCTGCCCTAATTGTGAGAGATTGTACAAAGCTTTATCAGGAAATATATGATGAGCTCTAGGTTATTTACTTTGTGAACAGGAGTCAGCTGGGACGATTCTTTTTTTTTTGGTTCTCCTAGAATTTGAAATTCTAAGCATAAATAATTTCAGTAAACATTGTAAAATACAGATGCAGTTGTTCTTATGCATGACATAAATTTGTGTTGACTCCAGATGTTGGGATGTGAACACAGGTTGATTCTCTCTTATATCCTGGGTGGATGTAGGACTTTTCAACATTTTGTTTTCAATTTTTTTCCCCTTACTTTTAAATATTCTTATAGAGGGACCAGCAGTAGGCATAATGGCTATGTCGCTGGACTTCCATGTAGTTGATCGTGGTTCAAGTCCTGGACCCGGTGGCTTAAACTCACGCCGGGCGTGTGTGTGTGTGTGTGTGTGTGTGTGTGCATGCCCAAGATGCCGAAAAGAGAATGGAGGAGAAGGGATTGCAGCAGGGCCATTCCCCCCTGGAGGGGTGATTTCTCACTTTCTCTCTGTCTGTCTCTGTCTGGTGAGTGCACGCACCCTATAGCAAAAACCTCTCCAAAAAAAAAAAAAAGATTCTTATAGAAATTCAGTTTATTTGGGGGGCTGGCAGGGTGTATGGTGGTTAAGGGTGCTGGACTGCTACATGGCCGACCGTGGTTCGAGTGGGCTTGGCAGCTTCCTTTCTCACTTTCCCTCTCTCTCTTGCTCTGTCTCTTTCTGGTCAAAATAAAAATAAGTAATTAAATAAAGTTAAATAAAATAATTCTTTAAAAAAAGAAATTCAGTTTATTTTTTGGTAGCGATGTATTTTAGTGAATTCTCCTCAGGCTTTAGATGCAGCACACCCCTAACCTTCTGTGTATTATGCTAGACCCATCTTTAAAATCTCATAGGAGCAGATAATAGGGTCGGTTGTGTCCAAGTATTGCTTTTGAAGTCAGTCGTGTGCTTTTCAGAGTAACTGCCGGTGGGAGCTGTGACACCTGCAGTCACGGTCTCAAGGACATCGTTCTCTGGGGTCTCTCGTAACTTACTGCCCGGGCCTTCTCGTTTGCTTTACTGTTTTCACCTCATCTTTCTGACTTCTGAATTTAGAGAAGCTCTGGTCTAGTGCTCACACCTCTTCTCTGTTTAATTTACTTCCTAAGTTGGCTTATTTAGTTCCATAGGTTCACGTGTCATCTCTAAGCTGAGGAGACCCAAAGGGGTAGCTCCATCCTTGGCCTCAGTCCTGAACGTCAGACTCAGAAGTTTCCAGTTAGAGGTCTTTGAAGCATTTCAAAATCATTTTAAACCAAACCCTCGATTCCTTTGGAAACTGCTCATTCTACAGTTTTTCCCCTCTCAGTAAATAGTAACTCTGTTCTGCAAGTTCGTGACGGCAAAAACTTTGCGGTCCTTTTTCTCTCAGGTCATTAATCATATCTACCCACAAGTCTTGTGGGCTTTTCTTAAAAATATTTCAAGGCTGCCTACCTCTGACTCCTTTCCCTGCCATCCTAGTGTAAGTCACGGTTACCTCCTGCCCTCCTGCCAGGATTGTTGCCGTGGCTGCCCAGCTAGTCTCCCAGGTTCCTTCTCCTTTTTTTTTTTTTAATGACCAGAAGGCATGTGTGTGTCAGAGAGAGAGGGAGAGGGAGAGCCCTCCCCAGTGAAGCACGGTCATGCACAGTCCCTTCTCCATCTCTCCGTCCCGCTGGGACCTTGGGCATGCACGCGCACACACCTGGTGTGGTCCCCAAGCCACCAGGGCCAGGACTCCAACCAGAGTCGGCCGTGTGGGATCTGGCTCCCTTAACCATTAGGCAATGGGGCCGGCTCTCCGCTCTCTCAGTGTCTGCCCTTGCTTCCCTGCAGTGGTGTTTTCTCTACCCAATAGTCGAAGTGATCTTTCGAAAACATGCTTTCCCCCTCTACTCATGACTACTTGTGTCACTTGGAATAAAAGCCAGAGTCCTCACCCTAGCCCAAGTGTTCCGTCCCAGTCCGCCTTCCCACTGCCTCTCAACCTCATCTCCCACGCCTAGCCCTCCGTGTATTGCACTCCGTGCACGTCAAGCGCAATTTCCGCCTGGGCCTTTGTGCAGATGCGGCTGGGGATGTGCAGAGAACCAGCCGAAGTCCTGCTGGGGCGGCTGACAGTAAATGTCGTAGCACTTGCCATTCCCTCCGGCTGGAGTCCTCTTCCCCGGTAGCCAAATGGTGTGCTCTGTACCGTTCAGATGTAACCTGAGGAGAGAGGTATTTTCAGACTTCTTTCCATCCCTAATATCAAATAGTGAGGCCCTAATCTTGGTCATTCTTTATGTCCTTACCTTTGTTCTTTTTTGATTCCCTCATCACCCCCCCACACCGACATCCTGTGTATTTATTTGATTATTGTCAGTCTCCCCCACGTGTGGGAACTTTGTTCTCTGCTGTGTCTTCACTGCATAGCATGTAGCCTGGCAGTCAGACACATGCATATATACATAAATTAAGAATGTGATCTAAGAGGAGAGTGTGTCATGCACTGTGGTAGAGATTGGGCATATTGGCAGTGAATAAAATGGACCTCAGTTCTGCCTTTGGAACTTCAGTAAAGTGGGAGAGGACATAGAACCTATGGTAAGAATGTACAGGGTTGGTCTTATAGCCTCATGGTTAAGAGAGCTGGATCCCAGGGCTGGCAGGTGGTGTGGGGGTTAGAGGTGCTGGATTCCCAATGGCCAACCATGGTTCGGGTCTAGGACCTGGTGGCTTGCTCCCTCACTTTCCTTTTCTCTCTCTCTCAAATTAAAAAGTAATAATAACAAATGGAATTAAATAAATAATTTTTAAAAAATCTTTTTTAAAAATTAAAGAATGCTGGATCCCATGTGGCTAACCATGGTTTGAATCCTGGCCCTGGGGGCTTGAAATAAAATACTCTGGGTACATGCACGTGCATTCCCCAAATCCTGACAGGATAAAGAAGTGGAGGAGGAGAGATTGTGGCATGACAGTGACCCATTGGGGGTGTGTGTACTTTCCCCCTCTCTCTGTCAAGCACATATACTCTCTGGCAATTTAAAAAAAATCAGGGCCTGCCCATTGAATAATAATTAAGGCAGCTGGATCTCACATGGCTGACCACACAGTTTTGCGTCTCAGACCTGGAAGTTGAAAAATATGCTAGGTACATATGTGTGCATAGCCAAAATCCTAAAAGGAGAGAGAGAAGGATTGCAATGTCATCATTCCCATGGGGGGTGCTTCCTGCAAACCCCACCCCCCACAGTGAGCACACACATAATCTGCCAAAATTTAAAAAAACACACCCCCCCAAAAACAAAAAACAGAATTACAATGTAATTAGGTAATTAGAGTTTACAATATAGTTAAGGTATATACCACTGTATTTAAATAGCAATACTGAGGAGAAATAATCATTCATAGCAGGAATATATGAAGTATCTTAAGACAGTAGAGTATTGTCTTATTGATGCCAGTGGTTAACTGCAATCACAGGGTAGAGACTGGTAACGTCTGTTATTCTGAGTTTCCTGTGCCCCTGAGTCTGTTTCCATTATTGTCTGTAAAGCGTGATTTATGATACATCTGTAATACATTCTATTGGCCCTTAGGACTGGTTATTTCCCTCCCTTTCCTCACTACCTCATGTATTTATTAATGCACAAATACTTGAGTGTCTTCTGCGTGGCAGGTACCATGCTAGGTACCATGTACACGTTGTTGAATGAGGTAGATGTGGTCTCTGTCCTCAGGGAACTTACAAGTACAGGCTGTGTAGTCTCAGGCTGATGAGGTAAGGTCCCCCGTTCATGTTAATAAACACAACTACAATCCTCACATCATCTTAGCTTGAAATTTTAGGTTCAAGTTCTTCATTCCCATGCTTCCTAAGTCCTGGTCAGTTGTTTGCATGTCTCTCCTTTCCCCCGTCCACAGTTACTGCCCAGGTCCACCATGTTGCCACCCCTCGTTTAGACAACCGTAACAGCGTCCAGTGTGATCCTAGCCCTCTGCAGTTTCTGTTTCTTGCTGGTAATGTGATCTGCAACCAGAGTAATTTTTTTGGAGGGGGAGGTTGTTTGCAATACAGTTTGTGTGCTTGCTAGAGAGAGACAGAGCGAGCAAACATGAGAAATCATCCTCCAAGGAGGATGGCCACACCGTAGTCCTTTTTCCTCCACTCTCCTTTGGGGATTTTGAGCACACATGCATGCATGCCCCGTATGATTTTCAAGCTGCCAGGTCTGGGACTCAAACTGTGGTCAGCCATGTGGGAGTTCAGGTCCTTAACCACTGTGCCACCTGCAGACCCCCAGAGTAATGATTTTAAAGTTAAGGTCTGATCATTTATCACTGCCTTGTCCCAACGCTTTCAGTAACTTTGCATTTGTCAGCAAATTGGGTATAGCAAACTTTTAACAACAATAATGAAAGCTGAAAGACTGGAGTAGTATCCTTAAAAGACTGAGAGAAAGTAAACTTATCACTCAGGAGTGAGAGCTGAATAAATCTGTCCTTGGAAATGAATATTAAAGAGTGTGTATGTGTAGAAAGAGAAAGTAAAGAGAAAGAAAGATGGGGAAGAGGGGGTAGTTTATTACTGAAGAAAGTACTTTAGGAAGAAAAAAAATGGAATCCAATTGAAGTCAGAGAGGAATAAAAATGAAAGAAGGAATTCTGACCATTTGGGTAAACCTAAATTTATAAAATGATAGTGATTGAAGAAGGGACATCAAACTAAAGGCAGACAGAAAGATTGGGCATGGGACTGGCAGGTGGCATGGTGGTTAAGGCACTAGACTCCCACATGGATGACCACAGTTCGAGTCCCACACTTGGTGGTTTGCTTTCCCACTTTCCCTCTATTTCTCTCTGGTCAAATTAAAAAATAATAATAAAGTAATTATTAAAAAATACCAGAGGCACAATAATATGTTAAGATGAGCTGAGCTGATTCAAATTAAAGCATTCCAAGAGTTTTACATCATTTGGAAGAAGGGTAGAGATAACAATTAACTTTGTATTATGTTAAATCAGGTATGATTGTGAAAAAATTTATGTTAACAACTAAAGGCAATGAATAGAATGTATAATTTCAAAAGCAAAGAACAGTAGAGGGAAGAAAATGGAGAGAGGTATAAAGTAAAAGGTGGTAGAAAGAAACTGAAATGTATTAGTAATTACAATAAATATAAGTGGACCAATGTTGCCAATTAATACAATAGTTAGATTGAATTTTTAAAAATGCGGTTATGTGCTATTTTAGATTAGGAGAAATTCCTAAAACATAAAAGGCACAGCAAAGTTGTAACAGATAGGGGAAAAATACCAGGCAAAATCTAATTAAGTAAAAGTTGTTGTGATTATATTAATGTAAAACGAAATGGGCTTTATGACTAAAAGTACTTTTATGGCTATAAAGGACTAATAGGTGATGATAGAAGGAAAAGATACTCTGAATACCTAATAGTCCTAAACTTGTATATAACTAATTATAGAACCTTAAAATATGTTGAGCGAAAATTGATAGAATGACAAGAAAATTTGATAAAAATACATAGTGGGAGAATATCTCTTAGTAATCAACATACTAGTCAATCAGACCAAAATTATTCAGGCTGTAGAGCATTTTACCATCACAGTTAGCAGGCTGGCTTCCTGATCATATGTAGGACTCTGCACCAATCAGATTGAGAATATACATGTTTTGAGGTACAAAATAGTTGTTTTCTAAAAATTGATTATGTACCAGGGCGTGAAGTAAGTCTCAATCAAATCTGTGACATACAGGTCATTTTTTTTCTGACAGCCATACAATTCGTGTACAAATTGATACGTGAGTCACCTCCATACATTTGAAAATTATTGGGTCATGGGGAAAGTGATGACTTATTTTTCTATGCAAAAAAAAAAAAAAATTCATCATGACTTTCCTGACGACCGAATACAATGTGTATGTCCGACTAACTTGTTATGTCATATGTCACATCATAAAGGAACTAAAAATGTTTCTGACTGAACAATAAAGAAATAGTCATGTGGGGTACGTGCTAAGAAGCGCATCTTTTGGCAGTTTCATCACGTGTGAACATCATGGAGTGTACTTGCACATACCTGAATGGTACAGCCGAACGTACTCCAGGCTACTCCGTACAGTGCATATAATCTTCGAGGCCATTGTTGCATATGTGGTCCGCGTCTTTATGCAGTGCGTGACTTTGCCATATATAAAAGTTCATGAGAATATGCCAAAGTTGTACTCAAAGGATAGATACACATGCATATATTAGAAAAGAATACCTGGGGCCAGCCAGTAGCATGGAGGTTAGGGTGGCTGGATCCTGTTTGGCCAGTTTTGTGGTTCAAGTCGTGGGCCCTGTGGTTCGAAATACATTTTGGGCACATGTAAGTGCATTTCGAAAATTCCAAAAGGAGGGAGAAATGGAGGAGAAGGGACTGCAGCTTGACCATCCTCCATGAGAAGTGATTTCTCACTTTCTCTCTTCCTCTCTTCTTGGCTCTCTGTCTCCAGCCAGCACACACACACCCTGGCGATATTTTTTTTAAAGGAAAGGAAAGAATCATTGGTTATTAACAATCTTGGTGTCTGACTCAAGAAGCAAAATAGGGAGGGCAGAGGATAAACTGAAAGAACATGGAAAGTAGGAGCTAGATAGTGGCAGTAGTGTGACGCAGTGCTGTGTGGCCAACCCATGTGAGGGGGTTCCTGGTTCATGTCTAGAGACCTCCCTGAGTACACTAGGCACATGTATGATTGTGAGCAGAGAGGACGAAGCTGGGGCTGAATTGTGGTCACAGGATCCTGTCGGGGTGCTGTTCTTCTCTTGCCCATGAAAGAAATAAACTTATAACAAAGGAAAGAAAGTGGAAAGAAAGAAATACTAAAGAACAAAAGATAATAAAATAAGGATTAAAGAGGGACCAGCAGATGGCATAGAGGTTTCATCACTAGATTCCCACATGGCCAACTGTGTGCGATTCGAATCCTGGACTCGGTGGCTTGAAAGTCATGCTGGGTGCATATGAATGTGTCCCTGAGATCCCAGAAAGAGAATGGAGGAGAATGGATTGCAGCGTGGCCATCCCCCCCTAGGATGTGATTTCTCACTTTCCCTCCCACTCTGTGTGTGTGTGTGTGTGTGTGTGTATGTGTGTGCGTGTGCGTGTGTGTGTCTGTCTGTCTGTCTCTCTCATGAGCACATATGCCCTAAGGCAAAGGCTTCAAATAAATCAGTAAACAAGTAAGTAAGTATTGAAGAAACAATGCAACAAAAACCAAAAGCTGATTCCTTGGGAAAATGCATCAAATGTAACAGAGGAAAGACACAAATAGCAAAATTCAGAATAAAGATGGGAACAGAATTCTAGACAGCAGAGATTTTAAAAATAAGATACAGTGACTAGCTTTATGATAATGAATTTAAAAACATAGAAAATAGAAATTTTCCTGGAAAAGTTTAACAAAATTGTCTTAAGAAAAATAGAAAACAAGGGACCAGCAGATGGCATAATGGTTTTGTCTCTGGATTCCCACGTAGTTGTCAACGGTTTGAGTCCCAGACTTGGCAGCTTAAAACTCAAGCCTGGCATGTATACATGCGTGCCCAAGATCCCGAGAGGAGAATGGAGAAGAAGGGATTACGGCGTGACCATCCCCCCTGGGGAGTGATTTTTCCTTTTCTGTCTGTCTCCCTCTGTCTCTCTGGTGACTGTACACACCCTATAGCAAAAATCTCTCTTAAAAAAAAAAGAAGAAGAAGAAAACAAAAATAGACCTTACAGCAATAAAGAAAATATATTCATTTGACAAATATTTATATAATGTCCCTGGCACAGTTTTAGGCATTGGAGACACAACAGTGAATGAAAACAAAGGTTTCTGTTTTCACAGAGCCTCTTTTCTAGTGGTCGGAGACAGATAATGAATACACTATATTGGGATTAATTATTATATGAAGATAAAGTGAACTGAGGATGAGCATTTTATATGGAGACCTGAAAGAATGAAGGAATAAGCACGGGGATGCAGAGAAAGTGGTCCCGGTCGTGGGAGCAGGTGCAGAGGCCCCAAGGCGGGAGCATGTTTGGTGGGGCAGGGCGAGTGCTATGCACAAGGCAGACTGGCAGAAGCAGAGAGAGCTGACGTCAGCGGGGGCCAGATCTTGGGATCTGTACAAGGGCTTGTGCTTCAGTTAGAAATCTACCCATTGCACAGTGATGACTATAATCATTGCTACTCATAAGACTATAGAATTCATTAGTTAAATTTATGTGGAATTTCTTGGCTTTACACTATTAAAGTGATAGATTTTTTTTTCATCCACAAGTAGTCATCATTTGTCAAACATTTATTAAGTCAGGTGCAGTGACCATGGGTTAGGGCTTGTGCTAACATAAAGAATACAAACACGGGCCAGCAGGTGGTGTGGTAGTTAAGGTGGCTGGATCCCACATGACCAACTGAGCAGTTCAAGTCTCAGACCTGGCAGTTTGAAAAACATGCAGGGCGTGTGGGCATGTTTGCCCAAAATTCCAGGAGGAGAATGAAGAAGGGATTGTAGCATGGCATTCCCTCTTGGGGGTACTTTCTCATCCTGCCACCCCATCTGTCAAATGTACATGTCCTGTAATGGCTGGATCCCACATGACCAACTGAGCAGTTCAAGTCTCAGACCTGGCAGTTTGAAAAACATGCAGGGCGTGTGGGCATGTTTGCCCAAAATTCCAAGAGGAGAATGAAGAAGGGATTGTAGCATGGCATTCCCTCTTGGGGGTACTTTCTCATCCTGCCACCCCATCTGTCAAATGTACATGTCCTGTAACAAAAAATATGGGGGGAAAAAAGGAAAAAAGAATGCAAAGATAATCAGACATGGTAGTGCTGTCTGCTTAGCATGGGAGGCAGACCTACAACTTTTTGCAGTGTGTTAGAGGCTACAGTAGAGCAACTAAAATAGGAAAAGTAGGAGAGGCCTCCGATTTTTATTTTGTAGAGTTTGTAAAGGTATGTATTAAGAGAGGGGGAAATGGCCTGGCCACAGGTGGTGGGAAGCTGCTGTGCAGGGGTGGGCCATATGAAGAACGGGGTTTAGCCTATGGGTTGACTTGAACACACTAGTTACAAGCAATAAACGTCCATGATCTGGTTGGCTGGAAGAGTTGGGAGGGGTCACAGCCAGGAGACCACATTGAGGGTACCTTTCTTATTCTTGCTTTTTCAAGACGAACTAAACTTAAAAAATAATAACAATATAGGAAGGTAAGTAGATATTTTAAAAGTAGCTTATATATTCCTATTTATTAGCTTAAACAGGATGAAAAATTGGCCTTCTCACTTAGTAGCAGTAATTGTGCAGTTTTCTTACTGCCAAGATGAATACCTGAATGGGGCACTGATCACACCCATTTGCGTTGTAAATAACCCACAGTAGTAGAGAAGAGAGAAATGTAGTAATACATATAGAATTTGAATCATAGCATATTCATAGCATTTCCGATGGCTTTTTAAATCTTCAAAGCTGATTCAACATGAAGCGATGCTACTTACGTTTTTCTTTATTAAAAAATGATATATTGCAAGCTTTTGCAAGTTTCTTGTTGGTAAAACTTTATTAAAAGTTGAGGCCAGCAGGTGGAATGGTGGTGGTCATGGCACTGGACCCACACATGGCTGACCACAGTTCTAGTCCCGGACCTGACGACTTGAAAGTCACTCTGGGTGCTCTCCTCACACCACCAAGCCGATGACTAGAGGAGCAGCCTAAGTTTGCTGTCCTCCCCAAACAGAAAAACTTCAGAAATCCTGATCAAAAAACTAGGAGAGCTGGGACAGGACATAGGCGAGCTGAAGACAGAAATCAGTCGAGGAAAATGTACCATAAGAGTCTGGTGGAAGAATGGAGTGGAAAAGAGGACGCTGCCTTTCATTAATAAGTAAATTACTGAGGTTCTGACAATTAGTACCTTGAGAAAGGTATGAACTGAAGAGCTGCAAGAGACCTTGGTGGATGATCATTTCAGCTGCCAGCCTTATGCAGCGAAATGGAAGCCACCTTGGACATTCCAACTTTGCCAGTGCCAAAGAGAACAGAAGAACTGCCCTGCTGAGCACTGTTCAAACTTCGGACCCACAGAATTGGAAGTAAATAATATTGTTGCAGTTGAAAGCCACTAGGTAGGTTGTTGTAGCAATGGATAACTGAATCCATCAGGGTGAACCAAGTAAGGGAATCAGGTGTATGGTTGTTTTCCTGTAACTTAGATGTAGAAATGATTTAGTTTTGAGGGTACCTATTCCATTCAAAAGCTTCCTGGTTTGAGTACTTTTGCCTTCTTTTGTTATGCTATCCTCCTATTATCCTTTCTCTTTTTATATAATAGAATAGTTTTTCAGTATATTTTCCAGGGTGGAAAGAAACCATGTCCTTGACTGGGGAGGAATTACTACGTTATTCCTATACTCGTTAGGCCCATCATTTCAATATTATGCAGGAAGTTTTGAAGAAAACATCTTTGAGAAACAGACCCTGCAATTAGAGTAGGTGATCCATGGCACAGTGTCAAACATGATTAAAGGGTTGTGAACTACATGCATTGACTAAATTAACCAGAGTTTCGTTCTGCCTCACAGGGTGGCATATAAATTCAGTCCATATAGATAATTATTTTCTTGTGAATTACATCATTTGATTCTCAATAGTAATCAAATTAGCTAAAGACTTTGGTAACATAATTTATTGGGCCATCAAAACTAAAAATTATCTTATCTCTCCTACCTTCAAGAAAACAGACACCTTAATTGCAACTTGAAAAGAACTGGTATAAAAAATTCAATGTGAGGGATACTTATTTGTTTAAAGAAAAGCTCTACGAAGGCACATGTTACAAGTACATAGAGGGCATGTAATTATAGTTTGGGATTTTTTTTTTATTTATTATTATCATACTCTTGTTTATATTGCATTGAATCACATATAACTTTACAGTATATGACATTTCTTTTTCCAGAAGGAATACCATGCAAGTTAGTCAAGACAAAGACATTACTATCCACATCATCATCATCAAATAGCTTTTCATAATTTTTTCCAGATTATTATTATTCTCATTATTTTTTTAAACATTCAATCACTATTTATCATTTTGTTTGTAAAAAGACTTTACCCAACATGAAATACTTCAGACCAGTCCAGTTGAGAATAATATACATGTTATCATCAATAGGCAATAAACCATTTCTGTGTCCCACTTAAAAAAAAAAAAAAGAAAGAAAGTCACTCTGGGTGTTTGTACATGCATACCTAAAATCCCAGGAAGAGAATGGAGAAGGGATTGTGGCATGGCCATCCCCCCCCCCCCAGTAGGATCATCTCTCTCTCTCTCTTCCTCTGCAACAAGCGCACATGCCCTATGGCAAACAAAACAAAACAAAACACCTTAAAAAATAAAAACTTTATTAAAGGCATATTTGTGGAGCACATAGCCTGTTCTTACAGAAACATGTTTGCTGTTTTAGGTGGTTTTGCTCTCAGAGCACTCAGGTGCTCTGACAATGCCCTCGCTTCCTAACCTTTGATGCACGTTGCTGAGTGTAGATCGCGTCCTCATTGTTACCTGACTGAATCCTCACGGCTCTTTGAGGTAGGGACTGCATGCCCTGTCCCAGGCTTGAGGCAGCTGAGACAGAGTGAGCTTGACTAACAGGACTGTGTGTTTAAGAAGGGGGCAGCTGGGACTGGAACCTGGGCAGGACTTCAGAGCCCACACCCTGCTACCCAAGGGAACTTGTTGGTCAGGGGAGATTCTGGTGTGGCCGTCCCTAGTCTGATTGAAGTAGGGCAGCACCTTGGTAAGTTTTGAATGATCTTTCCTTGCTCTAGAATACAGTTCGGAAAGCCTAACTGTCACCACGTATTTCTCTTCTGTCCTGGGATATGTCTATTCTGCCACAGTTCCAGTCCTGGCTTTGCTACTGACGGAGCATGGACAAGTCATATAACAAGTCATGGGAAGAGATTAAACTAGACAGATTTCTCTCTTCCCTCCTAGCTCAGTCCACGCTGAAACGGAGTCCACCACGATGCAGTGTTGCTAGTGAGTGGATACTGAGCATGCTTCCATGCTGGAGGTCGGTTACGCTAGACTTGTACAGATTACACCAGGCTGCTAGCTTTGGCCACCCCAAATACATGTGTGCCCAATTTAAAGGCTGGGACTATTCCCAGCAGGCCCGGGCTGGTCACAGACAAAATGGAACACTCAAGGACTAAGCCCTAAAAATACCTCATAAAAATGCTTCCTCCATAATGGAACAGGTAATTACTGTGGCAACAACAAACTAATTTGAAGTGTTAGCTGTTAATTAAAACATTGCAGAGGTGTATAGTTGTCTTTTGGTGTAACCAGAGCCTCCGTTCAAACTTCATTAATCACTTTACAGTTAATGTGTTGAAGAAGGTCAAGACAATTGAGATGCAGTATCCGTTGAAAGTAAACAAATTCCTTTTCTCCAGGTAGAATGCCATTTGCAAAGTTAAGGGGCACCCTCGACTCATGCCTGGCCTTGCCTTTGTCATCCAGCTCTACTCGATGATGAAATGTTACGTCGGTACTGTCATTGCGCTGTAAACCAAACCAGGCAGCGTCTTTATTGCTCGAAATCGAACCCAAACTTCCACGGATGAATTAGCGTGCGTCATAATTAAATCATCAAGCCTCTCTTTCTAATTCACTTGGAAAGAGGAGATCTTTCTTTTGGGAAAGAGATCGGTTTCTTGACAAGCTAATTAGGTTGCCCAGCTGCCCAGTATTGCTCTATGTTGGACTGTCTGCTAATCGTGCCCTTACTGGTGCAGCGGGCCTCGAACGTCCAGGCGTTGCTTACTGTTCGCAGGCCCAGCAGTGCTCTTCTTACACCTTTCAAGTTCTTGTGTGTGCGTTCACTCCTTGTTTTCGTATGTCGGTCTTTGGATAGTGATTCTAAAATACAGGATTTTAAAAAGTTGTAACTGAGAGAAGCTTTGGTATACAAGGGGGAAAATAATGCATCATTATTAAATCTTACATTATATTACCTGTGTTTACCTGATTGAAGTAGGGCAGCACCTTGGTAAGTTTACTGAGGTGCTTCTAATCACATTTCAGGTAGCTTAGTCCAATAACTTCTCTGTCATTCACTGAGGAATATACAGTGTACGCTTGTATATATCAGTTTTTTACATGAGTTTGGATATAGCATTAATCAAATGATAGCTTAGAACGTAACTTGTTTTTTTTTTGGGGGGGGAGGTTTTTGCTATAGGGTGCATGCATGCACTCACCAGACAGACAGAGACAGAGAGACAGAAAGCGAGAAATCACCCCCCAGGGGGGATGGTCACACCGCAATCCCTTCTCTGCCATTCTCCTCTGAGGATCTTGGGCACGCACGCATACGTGCCCAGCGTGAGTTTAAGCCACCGGGTCTGGGACGCGAACATAGCCATTATGCTAACGTCTGGTCCCAGAATGTAACTTTTTAAAATGTGATTTTTTAGAGTTTTTTTTGCCTTAGGGCGTGTGTTGCTCATCAGAGAGAGTAAAAGTGAGAAGTCACCCCCCGGGGGTATGACCATGCCACAATCCCCTCTCCATTCTTCTTCTGGGATCTCGAGCAAGCATGCTCATGTGCCCCGGCATGAGTTTCAAGTCAGTCCAGGACTCCAACCATGGTTGGCCATGTGGGAGTTCAGCAATGTAACCGCTATACCATTCACTGGTCCCCAAAAGTGTGATATTTTAAGTAAGTGGTAATTTCCTCTAAACCAATATTGTATAGTGATTACATCTACAGAATCTACCACTTTATACAAAACGTAAAATATTTTTAAAATTGATTGACTTTTGGGGGCTCACCAGTGGCATGATGGTTAGGGTTGCTGAACCCCACAAAGCTGACAGTATGGTTTCAGTTCCGGACCCAGCAAGTTGAGAAACATGATGAGTGTGTGTGCCCAAAATTCCGAGAGGAGAATGGAGGAAAAGGAATTGTGTTATGGCCACCCCACCACCCCAGGGGGTGATTTCTCACTTTCTTTCTTTCTTCCCTCCCCACTCCCCAGCAATTGCATGTACCATATAGCAAAATTTAAAAAAAAAGAATGATTTAAATTTTATAAAAAAAAAATATATGTAAGGGTCTTCCCAATAGTTCATGGAAAATGTGTATTATGAAAAAACTATACATGGATTTCAACATTTTTTTGCATCAAAATAAACTCATACTTTAAGTTTATTATTTTGAGTGTGTACGTGTGTAAACTTTTTGAAGTCCTCTAATATACTAAGGAAGTTACAATTTAAAGTCTTTGGACACTTTTACTTTGGTGAACAATCACCTAATATTTATAACTTTACCTTTAATAAGATATACCCCAGTTTCTGAACACTTAATTGATATAATAAAAGCAAAATTTACATTAAATAATTGACTTGACCTCTCTGTGCTCTCAAGTAAAAAAAAAAAAAAAAAAAAAAAGATTTCCAAGTCAACAGGTCTGGGACTTGAACTGCAGTCTGCCACATGATAGTCCAGTGCCTTAGCCATTACGCCACCTGCTAGCCCATCTTTTCTTTTTTTAAAAAGTTATTTATTATTTATCTGTTGTGATTTTCAGGCTGTCAGGTCTAGGACTTGAACTACGGTTGGCCATGTGGAAGTCTAGCACCTCAACCACTACGCCACCTGCCAGCCCCTTTTCCTTTTTAATTTGTGAGAGGGTGCTAGCAGGAGAGAGTGGGTAAGTCCTTATAACAATAATATGTGTGGGTAAATACATAAATACTATATATATGTTTTTCCTAGTCTTTCCTGAATTAATAACATTTTATAAGTGAAAAATCTTACGAATACCCCTAGACTCTAGTACCTAACCATTTCTGTAAGTCAGTCACTTTCAAAACATTTGTCAGCCATCACTTAATTTACTAAAAATCATTGAATTGCGGGAACCAGCAGTTAGCGTAATGGCTATGTCGCTGGACTCCCACGTAGTCGACCGCGGTTCGTGTCCCGGACCCGGTGGCTTAAAACTCACGCCGGGCACGTGTGCGTGCGTGCCCAAGATCCCGAGAGGAGAATGGAGGAGAAGGGATTGAGGCATGACCATCCCCCCTGGGGGGTGATTTCTCGCTTTCTGTCTCTATGTCTCTCTCTGTCTGTCTGGCGAGCGCACGCGCCCTACAGTGAAAATCTCTCAAAAAAAAAAAATCATTGAATTGCACCTTAAAATTTACATGAGTAAATTTTATCATATGAAAAATGTTATCATCTGTAAAATTTATGTAATTAAAATGTGATTTTACCGTAAAGCTCTAAAAGTTGTTAAAAAAAAATGATCAGTGCAACCAAACAAATATTTCTACCAAAAGAGCAGGAAACAGTGTTTTCACCTTAGTAACAGTAGTAGAATATGTAAGTTTTGTTTTTATTTTTATTGTAAGAGAATTGCAATTTGGGGAACTAGTAAATATATTTTACAACTGAGCAGATAAGTACAGAGAGTTCTTGAGGGTCTAACTTCTATTCCCATACATCTTCCCTACCCCATTCACATCTTTTTAAATTTTTTTAAAGAATTCTTTCTTTGGGACCACCAGATGGCATAATGGTTATGTCAGTGGACTCCCATGTAACTGACCATGGTTTGAGTCCCGGACCTGGCGACCTAAAACTCATATTGGGTGCATGTATGTGCATGCCCAAAATCCCGAGAAGAAAACAGAGGAGAAAGGATTGTGGCATGGCCATCCTTTTCAGGGGGTGATTTCTTGCTTTCTCTTTCTCTGTCTCTCTCTATCTCCGGTGAGCACATGGACCCAATAGCAAAAAACCTCTTTAAAATTTTTTAAAAAAAGAAAAATCATGTCTTTAATTAACTTATTATGATTACTCTTTAAATGTTGTATATGGTATATGTGCTCACCAGGAGAGAAGAGAGAGAGGGAAAGTGAGAAAGCAAGTTGCCAGGTTTGAACTGTGGTCGGCCATGTGGGAGTTCAGGGCCCTAATCAGCATGCCACCTGCTGCTCCTCCTCCCATTTACATCTTAACACTAGTTGAGTGAGAGAAAGAACAATCTGATCTTGGCTAATGTGTGAAATTCTCTCCAGAGAAAGGTTTTAATTCTTCCAAACTGATTGGCATCTTTACCCTTTTATGGCTGTACAGTGACTGCTTGTTTATGTCATGTCGTTTGTTTTGAAACTTTAATAAGGCAGATTGTTTCTGGAGCATGGCCAGAGTATGTGGTCCTGGCAGGAAACGTGTAAAGGCCACATTTCATTTAAACCCAGTCTTGATAAAAAGTAATGATTTTTCACTTCTGTAAACCTTTTTTTCTGTTACTTATTTCCATAAATTAACATATTCATATTTCTTGACTTCAGTTGTAGTTATTTTGCCATATCTGATACGTCGAATTTTTTAGGAAAAGATGAACCAATTGGTTGATCCCTATACCCTACGATTTCTTATATGAAATTATATTGTCAGCCAGAGCTAATTGTGTTCTGGGATTTTGATGAAGTATAGTAATAGCGTTCACCTGCAAATGCTTGAAAGAAACACAAGCAAAACCTCCCATCATGTGGCTCTGTGCAGTGCTTAGGAGGGGACCGCAGAGGTACCCCCACAGCAACCGCTCAGCCTCTGTGCTTCAGAGTTTGCGTCTATAAAAGGAGGGGACTACTACCTGCTTTACTGTAAAGGGTTTTTTTGAGATAACATAACGAGTCACTTTGTAAACCATTCGCTTCCACAGACATGTAAATGACTGATGTTATTAGTGTTCTTTGAACCTATGGTATATCCCATTGCTGTAGAGATGTTTAGATTTGTGTTTCTGTTCTTAACCATTTTGTAGGTTGTTCAACCATCCCAAGTGAACTTGTTATTTCTTTTCTTCCCATAGAGCATACCACGTCCCGAGTGGGAAAATATTGGCTGTGAAGGTAAGCACTGGATCCCTGTTGTGAAATTCTCGATGCTCACTGCATTCCTTTCCCCTGTGTTATAGTTTGAATACATGCCCCCCAAATGCACGAGTCGAGCTATTGTAACGAGATTAAGAGGGCGAAAATTTGATCCAGTTAAAGCGAGACCTTCGGGAAGAGATTGGGATTCAATTCATTTTGGTGTGGTCCCCCATGATTGAGTTCTGGCTTGATAATGAAACAGAGACCCTTACAGACAGCCGCTCTGCTCTGACCCTTGTGATGTGATAGTGACTCTGCAGGATGCTCTCCAGATGTGGCCCCTGGACCTTGGACTGCTAAACCATCAGCTGAAGAAAGTTCTGTTTTTATAAATCAACCAGTTTGGGAGATTTTGTTATTAGCGACCGAATGAATGTTAGCTTGAGTCATAGATGTGGTCAAAGAGGAGATGAAATGGTTAAGGTTCAGATGTAGATAGAGCAGGGGAAGCAGTGGACCTCTTGTGACATTCAGACACCTGAATGTGTTTTAGCCATGTCCTATAGTGATCATTTGTAGGGTTGGCCCCATAGCCTACTGGTTAAGGGAGCAGGATCCCACATGGCCAGCCATGATTTGAGTCCTGGCCTCAGCAGCTTGAAAACCATGTTGGGCACCTATGTGTGCATGTCCAAAATCTTGACAGGATGGAAAATGGAGAAGAAGAAATTGCTATGTGACCTCTTCCGTGCACCTTTCCCTCTGTCACATACTTGAGGTGTGGAGTCGGTGACTGTGGCACTGTCTTTCCCCCACATCCTCAGTCACTACAATATAAAGCTGGAGGTGTCTGCCTTGGCTCCTTCTGGCATCCTGAAACACACAGGCACTGTCCTTCCAGTGGAGTCACCTCCCCTGAACTCAGAGACACTCTAGGTGGTCACAGCCCCACCCCCACCATTGGTGACTCATCCCCTATCTCTGCAAATTCCACAATCCTATCCTGCTGTGTGGCTTTGGCTTCTCTGCCACTGGTTGCTGGTGCTTGACCTTCCCAGCATTTTAAGTCTCACAGATTTCCCTAATGGACTCTGTCCTGAGTTAGACCCCTGACCAAACACTTTACTGCCTCAAGTCCTAATCCCACAGAGTCTCACTTTCAGAACTGGGCTCTTAGCAAACAACTATATTAGGGCCACCTTGTTCCTCATCCTTCCCACAAACTGGCCAGGCCCTCTGCAGCTCAACCCCACACCTTCACAGGCAGGTCCTCTGCTTTACCAGACTTTTGCTTCCTCTTGTGCCCTTTATCTCCAATCTTTGGGCCTTTAATAATGAAGGGTTCTAATTTTTTGATATACTATATGCTAGGTATCACACTCGATGTTTTATAACTATCATCTTTAATCATTAAAATTACAAAGTAGGTTTGGGACCAACAATAGACCCCACATGGCCAACTATGGTTCAAGTCCTGGGCCTGGCAGCTTAAAAATCACACCAGGCATGTGGGCATGTCTGCCCAAAATCTCAGGAGAATGGAGGAAGGGATTGTGACATGGCTATCACTCCCGGGGGTCATTTCTCACTTTTCCTCTCTGGTGAATGCATGTGTTCTATGGCAAAAATCTTTTTAAAAAAATATAGCTACAAAGTGGGCCTATTTCAGATTTGAGGGAAATGAGACTTGGGAATCTGAATCAGAAGTCGGAAGAGGCCTTCCAATACTATACTGAAAAGGAGTGGAGAAGCTGGATAAACTTGTTTTGTACCAGTTTTTCTTTATATGAACAGCAGGCAGACTGAGATAGAACTAAAGAAACTAATTCCATATACTGTTGCCATAAAAAGTATCAGATACCTAGGGATAAATCTAACCAAAGAAGTTAAAGACCTCTGCAAGGGAAACTATGAGAAGCTAAAAGTAAAAAAAATAAAAAAAAATTAAAAATGATACCAAAAAGTGGACGGACATCCCATGTTCCTGGATTGGAAGAATTAATATAATCAAAACGGCAGTTCTACCCAAATTAATCTACATATTTAATGCAAATTCCATTTAAAGTACCAGAGACATTCTTCACAGATCTAGAAAAGACAGTCATAGAATTTGTCTGGAATCATAAAAGACCTCATATTGCCAAAACAGTCCCGCACAAGAAGAGTGGAGTGCGCAGCATCTCACTCCCTGACCTGAAAATATACTATAAAGCTGTGATAATCAAAATATCATGGTATTGGCACAGAAACAGACATGTGGACCAATGGAACAGAATAGAAATCCCAGAAATAAACTCCCAAACATATAGCCAGCTGATTTTTGAGAAAGTGTACCAGTCAAACCAGTGGGAAAAGGAAAACCTCTTTAGCAAATGGTGCTGGAAAAACTGATATCCACCTACAGAAAGATGAGTCTGTCTCTACCTCACCATTGTCAAAAATCAATTCAAAGTTGGGACCAGCAGTTAGCGTAATGGCTATGTCGCTGGACTCCCATGTAGTCTACCGCGGTTCGAGTCCCGGCCCCTATGGCTTAAGCTTACACCGGGTGCGTGTGCCCAAGATCCCAAGAGGAGAAGGGATTGCGGCATGGCCATCCCCCCTGGGGGATGATTTCTCGCTTTTTGTCTCTGTCTGTCTGGTGAGCACATGCGCCCTATAGCAAAAACCTCTCCAAAAAAAAAAAATAAAAATAAATTCAAAGTGGATCAAAGATCTAAACCTAAGACCTCAAACTATAAAACTACTGGTGGAAAACATTGGGGAAACTCTGGGAGACATTGGGGTAGGAAAAGACTTCTAAAATAAGACTCCCAAAGCTGTCAGTAATCCCAAAAGTAGACAGGTGGGTTTACATCAGATTAAGAAATTTCTGCATCACAAAAAGTACAGTAATTAGTGTGAATTGACAGCCCTCGGAATGGGAGAATATTTTTGTAAACTATGCTTCAGATAAGGGACTGCTAACCAGAATACATACAAAACTCAAGCGACTTACCCAAAAAAAGATGATCAACCCAATTAAAAGATGGGAGAATGAGCTGGAAAAACAACTCTTCTAAGGAAGACAAACAGCCAAAAGGCATATGAAAATATGCTCAACATCCCTCATCATAAGGGAGATGCAGCTCAAAACCACAGTGAGAGGAATAATGGCCATGTTGCTGAACTCCCATGTAGTTGACCGTGGTTCAAGTCCCGGACCCGGTGGCTTAAACTCACGCCGGGCATGCGTGTGTGCGCGTACCCAAGATCCCAAGAGGAGAATGGAGGCAAGGGGATTCTGGCATGGCCATCCTCCCTGGGGAGTGATTTCTTGCTTTCTGTCTCTCTACCTCTCTCTGTCTCTCTGGCGAGCGCATGCCACTATAGCAAAAACCTCTCAGGAAAAAAAAAAAAAAAAAAGGTACATGCTGGTGGGTGTGGTAAAAGGGGAACTCTTACACTGCTGGTGGGAATGTAAATTGGTCCAGCCACTGTGGAGAACAATTTGGAGTTTCCTCAAAGATCTACCAAGAAAACTACCATATGATCCAGCAATCTCCTTGGTATCTACCCAAAGGACAGAAGAATGCTTAGTCATAAAAGTGCTTGCACATCTATGTTTATTGTGTTATTCACAATTGCTAAGACATGGGACCAACCCAAATGTCCATGAACAGAAAAATGGATTGAAAAAGTGTGGCACATATACTCTATGAAATACAACTCGGCCATAAAAAACAACAAGATCCTGGCTTTTGACAGAAAGTGGATGAACATGGAAGATTTACTGCTGAGTGAAGCAAACCAGGCTGTGAAGGAGAGACACTGTATGTCTCTAGTTAATATAAACTGACTCTCTGCACTCTAGGGCTGAAACTGAATGACTAGAGGATATAGAAACATAGAAAATGGTTAGATACCAGATACAGTTTGGGGATACTATACACGTTATCATCACCGTTAACACTCAACATTATTATTAATATTTCAGAACTTGTCCCTACCATTAAGTTGGCCTTTTTCTTGGTCTTTGTTTTTTGTTCTCTTATTTGTCTGTCAGTTTTCCTGGAATAGTACTCCCTTCAGAATTTCTCAAAGAGCTGGTCTGGTGTTGGTAAATTCTTTCAGGTTTGTTTATCTGAGAATGTTTTTACCTTTCTTCCCACATGAAGATAATCTTGCTGGATGTGGTACTTTTGGTTGAAATTGTTTTTCACTTAATACTTTGAATATATTTTCCCATTCTTACCTTGCTTGCATTATTTCCAATGAGAGGTCTGATGTTAGCCTGATGGGATATCCTTTGGAAATAACTTGACGTTTTTCTCTTGCCAATTTTAGTATCTTGTCTCTGTGGTTTTGGTCAATCTGGCTATGGTGTACCTTGGAGAAGATCTTCTTGGATTGATTCTTATGTGAGGTCCTTTGTATTTCTTGGGTCTGGATATTTGAATGACTCTCTAGGTTTGGAAGATTTTCTTCCAGGATTTCATGGAATAGATTATCAATGCCCTGATTAGTTTCTTCGCCTTATGGGGTAATGATTATCTGGATGTTTGGGTGTCTAATGGTATCTAGTATTACTCATATATTATTCTCATTTTGGGGAGTTATTTTTTCAGTCTTTTTGGTGAACTTTTCTAGATCAGAGTTTCTATCTTCTGCATCTGAGATTCGTTCTTCTGCATGATCTAATCTGCTTTTAATTCTTTCTAGGGAGGTTTTGATTTCCTTTATTACAGCCTTCACCTCTGCCAATTCCATTTGATTCTTTTTTATGGTGTCTATCTCCTCTTTAAGATCATGGAAGAACTTCCTCACCTCCTAGAACTCAGTGTCTCTTTCTCCAACATTTTCTGGAGTTCATTGTCTCTCTTCTCTTGCATCTCTGTTGGTTGTATCACTATGAATACCCTAAATTCTTTATCTGACATTTCCACAGGTTCCATCGTACTGTCTGTGGATGGTAAAAGGCTGTTCTTTCCCCTTGGGGGAGAGATATTTTCTTGATTTCCCATATTTCTTGTGCCTCTGCAGTGGTGGTTTCTGGTCATCTGATGGATTATATGTTAGTTCCTACCTGGCTTTTCGCTGGGTGTTGGGCCAGAAGAAGAGGTTTGGGGCAGAGGCTTTCCAGTCAAAGGGGCAGGGCTGGGCCCACCTCAGAATGCACATGAATTCTGGCTTTTTTCCCTCAGGTGTCTTTTTTAAAATGCTTATCCAATTTTCTCTTACTCTTTTAATGTTGAAGTGTTCATCATGAATTGAATTTGACAGTAGTCATTTTGAAAGTTTTTTTTTCTCAGATGAATTAAAAAGTGTTGGAAGAGGCAGGGCCAGAATTTAAAATGCAGTTCATCTGGCTGCCAGGCTCATGCCCCTCTTCCACACCAGCCTTCACACAGGCCGCTACCCTGCTTATCCCACGACTTCCATCCGTCCTTCCAAAGTTCACCTAAGCTGCCTTCTGAACTATCCACAGTGAGAAATTGGTTTC
>NW_006159876.1:1474950-1478137 GCF_000334495.1 Tupaia belangeri chinensis | reverse complement strand
CCTAATTCTTCCGTAGTGTACATTTCTACATCTTTTGTATTATTTAGAAAACTAAGAGCCAGAACAGTGAAGTCGCAATTGCTTATACATTTTGGTAAGGTTAAACCAAAATGAAGGTTCACGTCTTCTGACTGCAAGTGCAATCCAGGATTCTTCTTCCATACCACACCGATTACAGCACCTAAAGTATGTTATTTGGCATGAAATCTAGTTTTAATAACTTAAATAGCTTGTGGTAAAGAGGTACCGGAAAGTTCCCTCATGGAATTATTTCCTTTGATCCTCCAGCCAAACTAGATCCATAGAATTGTACAACTAGAGGAGGCCTTGGCTATCATCTGATGTAGCCCCCACATTTTTTAATCTCTTATATCTTCATATTTGAAGGTAGGCAGCATATATTTGGGTCTTGCTTTTTATTGCAGTCTGATGAACTTCACACTTTATTTTCTCTTTTGTAGCCAGAGGGCACACATGTGTGAGAGAGAGCGAGAAAGCAAGCAAGCACCCCCTGGTGGGATGTGGTCAAGCTATGATCCTTCTTCCTCCATTTCTCCCTCTTGACAGGATTTTGGGCCTTTTCAAGCCACCAGTGCCAGGATTTGAACAGTGATCAGCCATGTGAGAGCAGGATTCCGTAACCACGGTGCTATAAGGCTCCATCTCTGCTTTATCATTGGGATGTTGAGACTAATTACGTTTCATGTGATTAGTGATATGTTTGGATTCAGAGCTGTTATTTTAATATTTACTTTCTATTTATTATGTTAACTTAACACAGTTTGCACATGCAAGTACTGCTATTCTACTTTACCTGTAGTCTAAGACCCTTGTAACTGTGTTTTCATTTCCCTCATCTGGTCTTTTGTATTGTCATGCATTTTACTTCCAAGTGTTGTAAACCCCAAAATCTTGTTACCATTTTTACTTTAGAAAATTATATTTTAAAGACATTTTAAAAGTAAGAAAAAAGTATATCTTATACTCTTAATTCCTTTATGTGATTCAGATTTCTCTCTGGTGTTATTTTCTTCTGCCTGAGGGACTTCTTTCAGATATTGCTTATAGTGTAGGTCTCTTGGTAATAAATTTTTTCAGCTTTCTGTATGTCTGGAAAAGTGTATATCTTATTTTCTATTTTGGAGAGTATTTTTATTTTTGCTGGACATAGAATTCTAGTTACTCTTTTCTTTCAGAAATTAAATATTTCATGGGACCAGCAGTTAGCATAATAGCTATATCGCTGGACTCCCACGTAGTCGACCTGGTTCGAATCCCAGACCCAGTGGCTTAAACTCACGCTGGGCACGTGTACGCACATGCCCAAGATCCCGAGAGGAGAATGAAGGAGAAGGGATTGAGGCGTGGCCATCCCCCCTGGCCTGGGAGGTTATTTCTCACTTTCTGTCTCTCTGTCTCTCTCTGTCTGGTAAGCGCGCGCGCCCTATAGCAAAAACCTCTCAAAAAAAAAAAAAAGAAAAGAAATTAAACATTTCATTTCTTACATTTTGGCTTGCTGTCCTTGCAGCAAGAAATTTACTGTCATTTTTAGTCTTTGATCTTTTGGATGTTAGAAATGGCTTTTCTAGCTACTTTAAGATTTTCTCTTGGGGCCAGCAGGTGGTCTGGTGGTTAAGGCACTGGAATTCCCACATGGCCAACCACGGTTTGAGTCCCGTACTGGGCGGCTTGCTCTCTCTATCTCTCTTTCTCTTTTTTTATGTGAAAAAAAAAAAGTAAATAAATAAATAATTAATTCTTTAAAAAAGGGATTTTCTCTTTATCACTGATCCTAGGCAATTTGATTATGGCAAGAGATGATGTAATTTTCTTCATGATTTAGATGATTGGGTTTGTTGAGATTCTTGGATCTGTAGATTTTGAGCTTTACCCAAATTTGGGAAAATTTTAGCCAATCGGGCTGTTCTCATAACCCAGTTCTTAAGGGGGCAGGATTCCACCTGACGGACCAAGGCTCAGATCTTCGTTCCAGAAGCTTGAGAGACATACTAGGCATGTGTGCTCCAAGTGCCAATGAAACGGAGAAATGGGAGAGAATGGGTTTCAGTGTGGCCTCGCCTCGTGAGGGGGTGCTTCCTCCTGTTTTTCTCCCTCCCTCTCTCTCTCTGTCTCTCTCTGGTAAGAGCACATGTCCTGTGGCAATTACAAATATTTTTTAGCCATTATTTCTTTGACTATTCCCCCTCCCACCTTTGGGCACTTTAATTGTCTGTGTGTTAGGGCACTCGAAATTGTCCCATAGCAAAATGATGCTCTGTTGTTGGTTTTAGTCTTTTTTTCTGTGTTTCATTTTGGGTAGTTTCCTCCGTTGTGTCTTCAAGTTGTTATCATCCGCATTGTCTAATCTGCTATTAATCCTTTCTGTTTTTCACTTCAGATGTAACTTTTTTCTAGACGTGTATATGGCCCTTTTTTTATATCTTCCATGTCTCAACTTACACGTTCAGTGTTTTCTGTGTCTTCTCAAATGTACGTGCTGTAGTTACAGTAACTGAATCAATGGCCTTACCTACTTCCATCCTAGGTGTCATTTCTGGATTGGTGTTGATTTCTTTTTCTCCTCATTTTGAGTTGTATTTCCTGCTTTGTTTTCATAATGCCTTATCATTTCTTTATGGAATGCCAGTCATGTGGTGAACGTACTAGATATTTCTGCATTCCTCTATATATTCTTTATTTTTTAAATTTTTTTTATTTTTATTTTTTGGAGAGATTTTCGCTATAGGGCGCGTGTGCTCGCCAGACAGAGAGAGACATAGAGACAGAAAGCGAGAAATCACCCCCCCAGGGGGGGTGGTCACGCCGCAATCCCTTCTCCTCCATTCTCCTCTTGGGATCTTGGGCACGCACGCACACGCGCCCAGCGTGAGTTTTAAGCCACCGGGTCCGGGACGCAAACCGCGGTCGACTACGTGGGAGTCCAGTGACATAGCCATTAGGCTAACTGCTGGTTCCCCCTATATATGTTCTTGATCTTCATTATGAGATGCTATTCAGTGACTTTGAAATAATTTAATCATTTCAAGGTGTGCTCTTAAGCTTTATTAGATGAGACCAGCCCAGAGGTTACTCTAGCACTAACCTTCCCTATTCATCTAAGATACTTAATATTCTTTTTTTTTTTTTTTTTTTTTTTTTTTTTTTTTTTTGTCAGCGGGGGCGGGCG
>NW_006159876.1:1470203-1474921 GCF_000334495.1 Tupaia belangeri chinensis | reverse complement strand
CCAATGGGGGCTGTCCACACCGCAGTCCCTTCTCCTCCATTTTCTTCTTGGGATCTTGGGCACGCACGCACAGGCGCCCAGTGTGAGTTTAAGCCGCCAGGTCCGGGGCTCGAACCGCATCGACCACATGGGAGTCCAGTAACATAGCCATTATGCTAACTGCTGGTCCCAAAGATACTTCATATTCTTCTGAAGACCCTCTACCTGGTACCTCAGAATTTTCTTTTTTTTTTTTTTCTGGAGAGGTTTTTTTGCTACAGGGCACATGTGCTCGACAAGGTTTTCTACGGGTAGATTCTGAGGTGCCAAGTGAGTGGATTCACAAGAATAATCTTTTCCTGCCCACACATAAACCTATCCTGCCCATGTAGGTTTGGAGTTTATTTCCTCTGACCCTCTCTGGTGGGTCTTTCCCTGGCCTCAGTTAATTCCTGACATTTGTGTGCTCAGCACTGTGTAATGGGACACTCCAGGGCCCCTCCACTTCTCTGGAGCCTTTCTCGCTCTGGTCTTTTCCAGCAAACTCTAACTGCTTTGGCCTCCTTGGATTCCCAGTTCTCTCTTCTCTTCTCTTAGGGAGACAGTCGAGCTCTGCCTGGGATCCCCTGCCTGCGCTGGGGCCTGGAAGTTCTCATTAAGCCCAGCAGCCCTAGGGCTCATCTCATTTGTTTTATCGCTCAGGGCCATTCTGGCTGATGTCCAGTGACTGGGAGCCTGTGGATTTTTCTGCACGTGTGTGTTTTTTAATCTGTTTCTTCCTTGTCTCACTCTAATCCAGAATGCTTGTTTTTGCCTCTTGTCAGGCTCGTTGAACAGTTTTGCAGTGTTCTCTCAGTGAGTGGAAGCTACCGCTTATTGATGATTTGTACTGTGCTGAGCACTCTGCATACATCTCGCTCATGTCATTCACAGCAGTTTGGTGTTTTCTCCTCTGGTGTTTTAGACGGGGTCTCAGCATGCCATGGTCCTCCTGCCTGGCCTTCTGAGTAGCTGGGGCCACAGCACATGCCGCGCTGCCTGGCATTTTCAGACAGTGTCTGATGCCCGGCCCTGGCTGTGAGCTCATGTCCCTGCAGCCTCTCCCTCTCAAGTACTGGGAATGTATGCCCACGATCCTATACCCAGCCTCCCAGGGTGGCAGGGAATTGAACCTGGGCCTCCCATGCAGCTCCAGTGTGCTAAGGAGCAGTGTCTTACAGCTGGCTTTTGGTTACTTATTGATCCCCACTTCATAGATGCAGCAGCTGAGGGACAGGGACATGACTTAATGTTACTGTTCAGTAATAACAAGTTATTTAATTTGCATAGGGCCCCACAATGAATAGTAATGGAACCAGAATCTGAACCCAAGTATTCTGGTCTCAAGTGCTCTTAACTCCATGCCATTGCCGCTCAATGCCCTGAGATTCGGCTTCCTAAAAAGTCTTTTAAGGCTCCACATTACTTCTCAGATAAACCAAAAACTCTGGGGGATGGAGCTCAAGATCGTCCACAGTATGTCATCAGTCTACTTTTTAATTTTATTATTTTTTTAATTTTCCAGAGGGAGAGAGAGAAAGCACCCCCTATAGGTTGTAGTCATGCCAACATCCCTTCTCCTCCATTTCTCCCTGTCGGGATTTGGAGCACTCATGCACACATACCCTGTGTGTTTTTCAAGCCAACAGGGCCAGGATTTAAACCTGTAGCTGACCGGGTGAGAGCTGGTTTCCTTAACCACTAGGCCATGGAGCCAGCACCCATCAGTGTACTTCTGCAGTGTTATTTTTTAAAAGAATTATTTTATTTAACTTTTTAAAAAAATATTTATTTTAATTTGACCAGAGAGGGGCAGAGAGAGAGAGAGAGAGAGAGAGGAAGAGAAAGCTGCCGCCAGGTCTGGGACTCAAACCATGGTTGACCATATGGGAGTCCAGCACCCTTAACCACCATGTCACCTGCCAGCCCCTACAGTGTTATCTTACATGTTCAGTTCTTGGGCTCCTTTTAAGCTGAACTCATTGCCTTACTTGAACCCAGGTGCTTTCTCATTGCAGCACTTTGATTCATGTCTTCCTAATTCCTCTCTAATTAGAATTTACTCAGGGGCCAGCAGATGGTGTAGCAGTTAAGGTGCTGGTCCCCCACATGGCTGATGGCAGTTTAAATGCCAGACCTAGTGGCTTGAAATTCATACCGGGCGTATGTGTTTGTGTGCCCCGAATCCCAGGAGAATGGAAGAGAAGGGATTTGCACTGTTGTCATCCCCACGGGGGGTTGTTTCTCACTTTCCATTTTACTGTCTCTCTCTGTGTCTCGCTGGCAAGTGCATGCACCTATGGCAAAGACCTTTAAAAAGAAAAAAAAAAATCAAGACAATAAAAAAAAAAAAAAAGAATGCCTTCGCCCATGTCTCCATCTATCAAAATTCCTAACAGCTTTCAGGGATCAGCTCAAAGACCTGCTTCTGCACTGAGCTGTTCTGGATAAACCCGGTCACATGGGCGGTGTATCTATCACACGCTTTCTCCTTTGAACGTCTCTAAAATTCTGTGTGTCTCTTGGGGTGTTATCACATACTGTCTTGTATTTTGCTTTTAGTATACACAAGAGGACTTGAAAAGTTCATGACAAAGGTTAATTAAAGTAAGACTTTTTTTGGTGCGAAAATCATTTGAAATCATAATCTGCATTTGTCATGAGCTTATGAAGCCCCTCAGATGTGTATTTTCCCTGTTGTGTCGAAGGGGTTTCGTAAGTAAGCAAATCCTGTTTATCTTCTCGTCGTGCTCGGTGATTCCCGGAGAGCACAGTCCCGAGCGCTATGCGAGTCAGTTGAGCACAGCATTGAAGACTGACCGGACGAAGGAGTGCTCACCCTTGCGATCACTCGCTCATCTTTTGAAGCACCACCCTGAAAGGGGTCCAGCTCACCCCGGGGCACCCACGGTGGTCTTCGTAGGAGCCATTGCTCTCCCCAGGAGATTCCTTAGCTTTTTTTTTTTTTTTTTTTTTTAATATTAAATGACGGAATGGAAGGTTAAGAGTTAGAAGCACATTTGATCTTTTCCTGGCCCTCTCCTGACTTTTGTGTGACTTCGAGCATGTCACTTGAACCTCGCAGTGACCTCAGCTGTGAAACAGGGCTGCCTGGTCTCACAGAGCGATTGCCAGGAGCAGCAAATCACAGCCCTTGTCTAAACAGAATCACCCGCGGCCCGACACCTCTTGGAGTGATGAGAAAGTCCCGGCTCCTGAGTCAACGTGACCAGCTCGACCCACACTTGAATGTCTGAGAGCAGTTAGATGAGTGTCTTTGGAAATCTGCTACCTTACCCCAAATATTTCTGATTTTTATACTTCTAAATGTTCTTTTATTTTTGTAGGCAGAGAGCATCCTGTAATGTTTCCCCTTTCAGATTTCAGCAGTGCAACGATATTTCAGATATTTTAGAGAGAAGTTGCATCAAGGGGAAGAATAAAAACGTCTTGAATTTTTATTTTATGCTGTTGAATTTAGACATATTTCTGCCTCAAAGAGAGCATTTTGAAAATGATGCCAATTACATTGTGAAGATAACTATTTGATAATGACCATATGTAACTTCAGCTTTTTCTGTTTGTTTTTGGTGTGGATAGGCAAGACAGTTGTGAATAAATAGAGCAGAAAACAAATAAAAATACTGTTAGCCATCTTGCAAAAAGAACCTTTTTACATACCATTAATGTATTCTGTAAAATCTCTCCAGCGGTAATGCTTGGAGGACTTAATAGATTTCCCAGTATTGTTTGTTTTCTAATTGGGAAAAATCCATAGAACAGGACACCTCTTAGCCTCGCATATAGCGGGTGCTGATTACCATTCTCTGACTGCTTTGGGTTTCTGCTGTTTTAAACTAGCATTTAAATGGACCATTTGATTAATCATTTGTATACTGACTGTAATCCTCCCAAATTTCCTTTCTGAGTTGTACATACTGTAAGAGACAATTATGTCGCCACAGATTAAATAAGTGAATTAAAGCAGAATAGCGGCTTAATTTGACCTGTGATTTTGCTCCCCTTCCCTTCCGCGGAGCCTGTGCCACTCCAGCAAATAAATGAAGTCATCCATGACAGCTGGTGATGAATTGCCGTATTTATACTGTATATTTTAATAGCCTCACACTAATTTAAATTGAGCACAGAGTAAATTATAATTCAGTCACTTGACTGCTTATATTTAACTTGACAACTCATCCTTATTTGTCCTGGAGGTGTAGTGGCGAGCGGTGGAAAGCACTCAGGTATTTCAGTTTCTCACTTAACCCTTTCTCCACGAGGGTCTCATCTGCACGTTCCCCCGGTTTGAAACACTTGGCGCTTCCTAAGGAGAACAAGAAATAAGGGAGACTCGCAGAGCTGCCCTTCCCTTATTCTGCAAAATAAAATAAATTATTTGCCTTGCTTTTCTCCGTTGACTTCAGATAAGGAATTGGACTTGTTTATTCTTAGCAGTTTTAAAGTCTACTCCCAAGAATGCCCAGGGGAAGTAGAATTAACCTTCCATCCGCAGTGCCAAGTCTCCCAGAAAGTAGAGAGCATTTGAGTGGAGTTATTTTCAGGTAGATTTTACTTGCCCTCTCAAATTCCCGGAAATGACTTTACTCACTTTCCCACCGTTATAGACTCTCGACTGTCCTGGGTGGAAGGAAATAGAAGGAATGATCAGGGGCAGTTAGAGCGCCGTGTCTCGGTGC
>NW_006159876.1:1462992-1469547 GCF_000334495.1 Tupaia belangeri chinensis | reverse complement strand
GCAGGAATGATCAGGGTCAGTTAGAGCGCCGTGGCTCGGTGCCCAGATACGGTAATGCCCCTTGCTATATTTTAGGTGAGCGTAGCACTTGTAGTTACTTTGGTGTTTATGCCTTTGGTTTTAAACTCAGTTGTAGAAATCAAGCAATTCGTTTCTCCTGTCTAGAAACAGCTCCTTATTTAGAGGCTTCTGGTTGTAAGGGGCACTTTAATTAAATCCCACATCACCGAACAGACACTATGGTAAGGCCTGTGGTGGGCACGGAGGGAGCGAGAAATGTATGAGACTCAGCCCTGACTCTTCAGGCCCTCACAGCCACTAGTCCTCTGGAGGCTCCTGGTTTTTGGAGATGAGGGGTAGATGCTGCAGGCAGAATGTGGTAAGAAATGTGAAGGTAGAGCTGAATTCTGATGGAGGTTTGGGATGGGCTTCATGGAGGTGGTGGCAACATTCAGGTGGGGTCTTTTTTTTTTTTTAAGAATTATTTTGTTTCATTTTAAAATTTATTATTATTATTACTACCTAATTTTACCAGAGAGACAGGGAAAGTCAGAAAGCAAGCCACCAGGTCCAGAACTTGAACCACAGTTGGCCATATGGGCATCCAGTGCCTTAACCACCACGCCACCTGTCAGCCCCCAAGCTTGGTCTTAAAGATGGAGCGGGATTTTACACTGTGACCATGGAGTGCAGGAAGGCCGCATACCCCAAGTGGAGGGAACAGCAGAAGCAGGGACCCCCAGGGAGGACCACAGGCTGGCGACCCAGAGGTGCTGTGTATTTTAGCACTCATATATCTTAGCCGTGGACAAATGGCATTTTTGAAACCTTAAATAAGTGGTTCTCAACCTTACTGTGGGTTAAAAGTCACCTGGGGAGCTTTTTAAAAACCCCAAAATGCAGACCCAACCCCAGAGATTCAGATTCCATTATTCAGGGTTAAGGCCTATTCATGGGGCTTTTTATAAAGAGCCCTAGGTAATTATGTTAGGCCAGGGTTGAGAGCCACTGCTGTAAGGTCAGCAATGTCTTTTCTTCTGTCTTCTGTTTCTTCTTTTTTTTTCTTTTTTAGCAGTTTTTTAGGGCTAAAGAGTTCCTATACTTGACATAATGGTATGAAGAGTTGTAATATTTTATGGCATAGAATTGAAAGTGCTAGATGAATTTGATTTTGTTGCTAAGTTTTGTATTGGAACAAAAATGTAAGTGAATATTGTTGGCAAATGACTATTGATCGGGAAAAGTGTTTAAACGTTTCTTGGCAGTTTCGTATTACACTCACAATCTCGTTTAGTGCGAGCTTTTATAAATAACCCTAAAGCAAACGCTTGATAGAAACCGGCTATGCCTTTTTTCCTCACCCTCCCCTACCCCAAATGGGTGTCAGTCCTGTAAAATGTGTTTTAGAATTGTCCTTCTCTTTCCTTGCTCTGCCAGTGGTTTGCGATTTGTAATTTATGTTTTTTCCTCCCATATGATTAGATATATATTCTTCAGTTATAACACAGGATGTAATTCAGTGTTGGATGGCATGTCATGTAGTCTTGACTGTTAAGTTTTTTTATCTAGGAATGTCCAGAGTCAGAAACTCTTCCACAAATCTTAAAAATTGTTCTCTACCTTTTTTATTCTCATGACTTTTTTTTTTTTTTTTTAAGAGAGGTTTTTGCTGTAGGGTGCGTGTGCTCACTGGAGAGAGAGAGAAACAGAGACAGAGAAAGAAAAAGAGAGAAACAGAAAGTGAGAAATCACCCCCTGGGGGGATGGCCATACCACAATCTCTTCTCCTCCATTCTCCTCTCAGGATCTTGGGGGCGCACACACATGTCCCGGCGTGAGTTTGAAGCCACCATGTCAGGGACTGGAACCGCAGGGAGCCCATGTGGGAGTCCGGCAGTGTAACCGTTACCGCCATCTGCTGGTTCCACGTCACTGTCTTTAAAGTGAAATGATTACCCTCGAACTGGTTTCACTTACGTACTCCGTAAAATTTAAACTGTTGACTGTCTTTTTTCTTAAAACAATTTTAAAAAGTAAGCGTTTGAGATAAGCTAGAGTTTATTCTTGGAAAATGTGTAACTACCTTACATTTCTAGATTACAAATCTGACCCGGTGGTTGGTCTTTTAGGAAGTACTGGAAGACATGCGGGGTGGGAGTCAGAGGAGTCCGGCCACTGCCAGGCCCCAGGCTCCTTGGCATAGAGGAACTGGGTGTCCTCTGCTCTGTCTGAAGAAGGGGTGTGGATGGGAACCAGCAGTTAGCGTAATGGCTATGTCGCTGGACTCCCACATAGTCGACCGCGGTTCGTGTCCCGGACCCGGTGGCTTAGAACTCACGCAGGGCGCGTGTGCGTGCGTGCCCAAGATCCCGAGAGGAGAATGGAGGAGAAGGGATTGCGGCGTGACCATCCCCCCTGGGGGGTGATTTCTCGCTTTCTGTCTCTATGTCTCTCTGTCTGTCTGGCGAGCGCACGCGCCCTATAGCGAAAATCTCTCCAAAAAAAAAAAAAAAAAGAAGGGGTGTGGATGAAGTGAGGTTCCTTTAAGCCGTAAAGGAGACATTACCCAACTGGAAGAAAACAAACAGACAGTACACTTAAAATACTCCTTATTTCTCTCATACCTGAACTCCCCGTGTAAAATGTCGTTTTTACACGTCCTCTCTGCCTGTCGCCTAGTGCCTAAATCACAAGACAGTTCATATTTAATGGTTTAAGGGTCATTCCTGTTTTCCTCTCCTGAAAATAACCAATGTGGCCCAAATAGAGTGCATAAATTAAGAGCCTTATAACTTAACTGACTTTTAAAGCCATTAATGCTGACCTTTGAGACCTGGCGTTTTCCTTGGTCCCATCAATCACTTCTGTACCACCTCCCCGGTACAAAGGGTTAGACAGACGCGGAGACAGTTTGTTGGCTGGGGGTTATAGTGGTGGGAGGGGGTTCCTTAAGGAGCCACCGTAGTTTTTAGCTCTTCCATTTCGGTGGTTATGGAACCGCTGTATCTGACTTGAATGTAAGTGTGCGAATGTTCATACTTTCTCTAGGTCATACTGCTAGATATTACGCTGGAACTCCAGAAGCAGATTATGTCTGAGTTGGAAATTCTTTATAAGGTAATTTTTCCTCGGTCATTTTTACTTGTAAAACATGCCTATGGTATTGACTCACAGGTCTTAAACTCTTTTGTTTTTTTTTTGGTTGCAGTGTGATTCATCATATATCATAGGATTTTATGGGGCATTTTTTGTAGAAAACAGGATTTCAATATGTACAGAATTCATGGATGGTGAGTTTCCCCTTTTACAGTACTCTAAAAATGATGTTTAGAATAGCGTGCTTTAAAACCTACTTTTGATATGAATGTCAAGTAGAATTTAAAATAATTAAAATATACTAATAATTCCCTCCTTTATACTCTAAAATCTTCTTAGGGTAAGGGTTTCCTAGTGTTAAATATTTATAGCTGAGCTGTAATTTCAAGAATGTAACTTCATTTATTTTTATTGAAAATTTAAATAGAACAGATTAAATGCTAGTCTAATCGGTAGTTTGATATTTGATTCTTCTATGCAATCTGTCTTTACTCGCAAAACAGATGTTCTGTTCTTTTAATGTTTCAATAGCCAAAACAGATTTTCTTTTAAAGAAATCTATTAACCCAATGTCCTGTGTCTTTCAGAAAGAAATCGGTTCTTAATTGCAAGATAAGAAATTGTTTTTCAACACAGCTGTTTAGCCAAGATGGGTTTAGTTTTCTTTGGACTTCAGCCCGTTCTTTCCTTCTGTGTTTTTATTCATTTCTATTTTGGTAGCTCTTTCTCGATCTGAATATTGTGGCAAAGTGCAGATTTCTGGGTACTCTGTCAGTGAACTGATGTCATCCTCGTTGTGGTGTACCCAGCAATCTTTACATTTTACATACACAGCAGTCAGTCATGTAGAATCCCATTTCCTTAATCACCAGGCCACCGTCTGGCCCATGTTTATTTTAGCTTCTTTCATTGAAATATTTCAGTTATAGTAAAATAATTTTTGTTAAGATATAATTCAAATACCATAAAGTTCACCCTCTTATAATGTATAATTCAGTGATTTTTAGTATATTCACAAGTTGTATAGCCTTTACTACTATCTAATTCTAAAACATCAAACATTTTTTTGCTAAAGGATGCACACACTCGCCAGACAGAGAGAAAGTGAGAAGGCACCCTCCCCTCAGGGGAGATGGTCACACCACAAACCCTTCTCCTCCACTTCCCCTTTTGGGATTTGGGGCTCGCAGGCACATGGTCCCGGCGTGTTTTTCAAGCCCTGGGTCCAGGACTGAAGCCCCGCACTCAGCCATGTGGGGGCCAGCCATTTTAAGGACACCACTGCTGGCTCTTCAAACCTTTTTATTCCCAAGGTAAAAAACCCTCACACCTTTAACAATCATTCCCCTTTTCTTTCTTCCCTCTATTCTCTGACAACCACTAATGCTGCTGTCTGTACGGATTTACCTATTCTGGAGATTTCTTGTAACTGAAGTCATACAATATGTGGCCTTTGTGTGTGACGTCTTTTACTTACTATGGTGTTTTCAAGGTCTATCCATATTGTAGCATATAGAAAGGGGGTTCAAAATTTCATGGAAAATGTGTATTTTTTAAAAAATCTATGCATGGGTTTTATTTTTTATTTTTGCTCCCAGATAAACTTGTACTTTAATTCCACATTTCCATGAACATTTTGAAGTTCCCTTAGATGAGTCTGTTCCTTTTATTGCTGAGTAATATTCTATATATTGTATATCTCTATACACTAGACCCTCTCCCATTATTTATGGTTTTGCTTTCCACAAATTCAGTTGTCCATGATTAACCACAGTCTTAAAATATTAAACAGAGGACCAGCCAGTGGTATGGTGGTTAAGGCAGCTAGATTCTACTCGGCCGACTGTGTGGTTTGAGTCCCAGACCTGTTGGCCTGAGAAACATGCCAGATGCATATGTGTGCATGCCCAAAATCCCTAGGGGTGAATGGAGAAGGGACTGTGGCATGGCCATCCCCCAGGGGTTGCTTTCTCACTTTCTCAGTCTCTTTTTTCAGTGAATACACATGTGCTATAGCAAATTTAAAAAAAAACAATTTAAAAATTAATGAATTAACATAAAAAATAGAAAATTCCAGAAAGAAACCTTGTATAATAAAACTTATAAGTTTTAAATCGTCCACTGTTCTGAGTAGCATGATGAAATCCCCTGCCGTCTTACTCCATCCATCCCAGGGCGTGGAACGTCCCTTTGCCCGTTGTATGCACACCGTATGTGCTGCCCTCCCATTTAGCCACTTAGCAGCTATCTTGGTTATCAGATGGAAAAAACGGTGTGCGCATGTGTAGGGCTAGGGATGGTTTCAGACATTTGCTGGAAAGGCTTGGAACGTGTCTGCCATGAAAAGGGGGGACGACTGCACTACATTTTGTTTATTCCCTCATTAGTTGATGGGTCTTCAGTATGTTTCTACTTTTTCCTTAATTCTGAATAAGGCTAGTATGTACATTTTTGTACAAGTTTTTAATGTAGACATATGTTCTCATTCTCTAGAGTATATACCAAGAAGTAGAATCGCTAGGTTGTATGGTAGCTCTATGTTAAGCTTTTTGAAGAACTGCCAAACTGTTCATTACAATTTAAACTATTTTGTATTTACACCAGTGATATGTGAGGGTTCCTCCATGTCTGGTGTTTTGATTGATTTATTTTTTTTCTGTAACCTAGTGGATGTGAAAAGGTCTTTTGGTTTTTATTTTGATGACCGTAAGTAATGACTAAGGATGTTGAGTATCTTTTCATGAACTTATTGGCCATTTGTTTTATATTCTTTTGAGAAACGTGTATTCAGAATCTTCATTTTGAAAAAATATTATTGTTTAGACAAGGTTTCACTGTGTCACAGTCCTCGCCCTAGTGGTACTTGCCCCATAGAGGTGTGTACCACTGTGCCTAGAATTCGGGGCAAGCTGGGAGTCAGACCTGAATCTCCCATGTCCTCAGATAGTTGAGTAGCGAGGTCTACTAACTAGTTCATGCTGCCACAAGTGGGCCCTTTGTCTACATAATTTTTTTAATGCCAGAGGGTACATGCACACTTGAGAGAGAGCTCTCCCAACGGGGCCTGGTCATCCAGCAATCCTTTTGCCTTTAGTTCTCCCTCCCATCAGGATTCTGGACACCCAGGCAGATGCCTGGCATGTTTGGAAGCCCCTACAGCCAGGATTCAAATCCTGGTTAGCCATGTGGCATCTGGCTTCCTCTGCACTGGGCTTAACTTCTGTGCTACATATTTGTCTATTTTTAAAATAGGTAGGTTATTGGTGCTTTGATTGTTGAGTTCTAATGCTATGTATTCTAGACGCTAAGCTCTTACAGATGTAGGATTTGCAAATATTTTCTCCCACTCTGTACATTGTCTTTTTGCTTTCTTTCTTTTTTTTTTTTTTTAGAGATTTTCACTATAGGGTGCGTGCGCTCGCCAGACAGACAGAGAGAGACATAGAGACAGAAAGCGAG
>NW_006159876.1:1453789-1462963 GCF_000334495.1 Tupaia belangeri chinensis | reverse complement strand
CACCGCCCAGGGGGATGGCCACGCCGCAATCCCTTCTCCATTCTCCTCTTGGGATCTTGGGCATGCACGCACATGTGCCTGGAGTGAGTTTTTTTTTTTTTTTTGAGAGATTTTCACTATAGGGCGCGTGCGCTCGCCCGACAGACAGAGAGAGACATTAGAGACAGAAAGCGAGAAATCACCCCCCAGGGGGGATGGTCACACCGCAATCCCTTCTCCTCCATTCTCCTCTCGGGATCCTGGGCGCGCACACACACGCGCCCGGCATGAGTTTTAAGCCACCGGGTCCGGGACGCGAACCGCGGTCGACTACGTGGGAGTCCAGTGACATAGCCATTACGCTAACTGCTGGTTCCCTCTTTTTGCTTTCTTGACACAGAAAAGTTTTTTAATTTGATGAATTCCAATTTATCTACATCTTTCTTTGGTTGCTTATACTTTAGATATAAGAAACAATTGTCTAATACAAAGCTATGGAAATTTATAGTTGTTTTCTTGTAAGAGCTTTATAGTTCTAGCTGTGACATTTAAGTTGTTTACTTAAGCTAGTTTTTCCATACAGTGTGAGATAGTCCAGATTCGTTCTTTTGCATTTGGATATCCATTTGGCCTAGCACCATTTGTGAAGTAGATTATTATTTACTTATTGAACTTTCCTAGTATCCTCTTCGAAAACCAATTGACCATAACATGTTTTTCTGTACTTTCAATTCTTTTCTATTGATTTGTCTATCCTATATCAGTATAATACTATATTTGATTACTGTACTAAGTTATTATTGAATGTTAACAGTTTTATAGTAAATTTTGAAATTGAAATGGCCGAAGCTCAGATTTTGTTCTTTTTTGAGATTGTTATGGCCATTCTAGATCTCCTGTTATTTTCATGTGATTTTTAGAATAAGCTTGTCAATTTCTGCAAAAAAAGCTTGCTGAGATTTTGATAATGATGGTGTTGAATTTGTAGATCCATTTGATGAGTATTCCTATATTAACAATATTAATTTTCTACTCCATGAATACAGGAGATCTTTCCAGTTATTTAAGTCTTACTTAATTTTTAAATGATTTTTATACTTCTTAATGTATAAGTTTTCCATGTATTTCTTAAACTTATTCCTAAGCATTTTATTTTTTAATGCTATTGTAAATTGAACTCTTATTTTTTGGATTGTTCACAGCTAAGTATAGAACTACAGCTGATTTTTAAATATTGACCTTATGTTCTGCAGTCTTGCTGAACTCATTAACTTTCATCTTTGTGTGTTCTTAGAATTTTCTGTATATGTGATCGTGTCATCTGTAAGTTTTATCTGTATTTTTACGTCTTCCTTTCTAGCCTTTTATTTCTTTTTTTCTTGATTAATTATTCTGGCTAGACCCTTTAGCACAGTGTTGAATAAAAGTACTTTGACTAGTAACCACAGTGTTAGCTCTGGGTTTTGGTAGCTCTTCTTATCAGGTTAAGGAAATTAGGTTCTGTTTCTAGTTTTTTGAGTATTTTTATTATTGAAAGGGTGTTAAACTTTGTCGAAAGTCCTTTTGTATCTATTGAAATTATCATTTGTTTTTATTCTATTCTATAGCATTCTATTCTATACCATTCATGAAATATGATATATTTCTTTTTTTAAGAATTGATTTATTTAACTTTATTTATTTATTTATTTATTTATTTTAATTTGACCAGAGAGGGATAGCATTAGAGAGAGAGAGGAAGTGATAAAACAAGCCACCAGGTCCAGGGCTCGAACTGCAGCTGGCCATGTGGGAGTCCAGCACCCTTAACCTCCATGCAACCTGCCAGCCCCATGAGATATGACATATTTCATTAATTGAATTTTACATAGCAAACCAGTCTAACAACCCTGAGACTATTCTACTTGGTCATGATGTATTATCCTTTTTTATATGTTCCTGGGTTGAAGATTTTTGCATTAATATTCATAAAGAATAGTGGTATGTCGGGTATTTTTGTTTCGTTTTGATTTTCTCTTGCTTTAGGGTGCTTGCAGTTGCCAGAGAGAGAGAACAAGAATGAGAGAGAGAGGGCAAATGAGAACTCACGCCCTGGGGGGGAGGCCACACCAGTCTTTTCCACTCTCCTCTTGGGCTTTTGAGCACACATGGGCCCAGCATATTTCTTACGTCACCTGGTCTGGAACTTGAACTGTGCAGTCAGTCATGTGGGATCCAGCTTCCTTAACCTCTGTGGCACCTACTAGCCCACTTTCTTTTCTTAAAATGTCATGGTCTTGTTTTGATAACAGGATAATGCTTGCCTTATAGGCAATGAGTTAAGATGTATTGCCTCCTCCTTTATTTTTTGGAAGACTTTGTGAAGGGAGGATTGATGTTAATTCTTCTTTGAACATTTGGTAAAATTCACCAGTGAATCCAACATCTCGTGGACTTTTCTGTAGATTTTGTTTTTTGTTTTTGTTTTTGTTTTTCAGTTTTTAGGGTACGTGTGCTCTCACCAGAGAGAGAGAGTACCTACCAATGGAGAGTGGTCACACCACAGTTGTTTTTCTTCAATTCTCCATCTAGTCAGGATTTTGGGCATACACACACATGCCCAGCATACTTTTAAGCTTCCACGGCCAGGATTCAAACTTTGGTTGGCCCCATGCAATTCAGCTCCCTGTGCACAGTACTTTACCACTGGTCCTTCCTTTTTGTTTTTTAAATTGTAGTATACAGTACACGTAAAATAAAATTTACGATATCAGCCATTTTTAAGTGTGGAGTTAGCAGCATTAAGCACATTAACATTGTTGCGCATCCATCACCGCCATCCATCTTGAGAACTCTTTTCATTCTGCAAAATTAAAACTTTATGCTTATTAAATAATAACTTCCCAGGACCAGCAGTTAGCATAATGGCTATGTCACTGAACTCCCATGTAGGCAACCGCGGTTTGAGATCCGGACCCGGTGGCTTAAACTAATGCCAGGCGCGTGTGCGTGCGTGCCCAAGATCCCGAGAGGAGAATGGAGGAGAAGGAATTGCTGCGTGGCCATCCCCCGGGGGGTAATTTCTTGCTTTCTGGCGAGCGCATGCGCCCTATAGCAAAAACCTCTCCAAAAATAATAATAATAATAATAATAACAACTTCCCTCTCAGCCCTAGGAGGCCAGTGGTCTACTTTCTGTCTATATGAATCTAACTGCAATCATGCAGTTTTTTTAATCTTTACTAGATACAGGTTTATTCAGATACTTTATTTTCTTTTGAGTTCATCTTGGTGCTTCATATCTTTCTAGGAATTCATCTATTTTATCTGTTATCTAATTTGTTGATACGCTATGCTTCCTATTTAATAGTATTCCTTTATAACTCTCTTTTTTTTCTGTCCAGTAATATTCCTTCCTTCATTCCATATTTTAGTAACTTGAGTCTTGTTTAATAGTTTCTTGGTCATTATAGCTGAAAGTTTATCCATTTCTTTGGTCTTTTTCAAAGTACCAATCAACTTTTGGTTTCATTGATCTTTCTCTAGCTCATTTATTTCTACACTAATTTTATTATTTCCTTTCTTCTTGCTTTGGTTTTAGTTTGATGTTCTTTTTCTGTATAAGGTAGGAAGTTACGTAGTGATTTCAGATCCTTTATATTATTTAATGTAGGCACTTAGAGCTATAAATATCCCTCTCAGCACTGATACCTGCATCCTTGAAATTTTGGTATGTTGTGTTTTTATTTTCATTTTTCTTAGTATTTTCTAATTTCCTACAATGAAAATCCTTTGTGATTTCCTTTTTACCCATTTTTCTCAGGGATGTGTTATTTAACTTCCACTTATTTGTGAATTTTTCAGACTTCTTTCTGTTGTTAATTTCTAATGTTACATTGTGGTTAGGAAATGCACTTTGCATGATTTCAGTTCTCTAAGTTTATTGAGACTTGTTTTATGCATACTGTGTAGCTGTCCTGGAGAATGGTCCATGTGTACTTGAGAAGAATGTATTCCATTGTTGTTGGGTAGAAATCTCTTTAGATGTCTATTAGGTCCTGTTTGTTTGAGGTGCTCTTCAAGTATTTCATGTCCTCTTTAATGTTCTATGTGGTGGTTTTATCCATTTTTGAAAGTATGATACTGAGGGGTCAGCAGGTGGCATGGTAGTTAAGGCGCTGAACTCCAACATGTCCTACCATGGTCTGAGTTCTGGACCTGGTGGTTGGCTATCTCACTTTCTCTCTCTCTCTCTCTCTCACACATCCTATGGCAAATTAAAAAATAATAAGTAATATTTTTTTTGGAGAGGTTTTTGCCATAGGGAGTATATGCTCACCAGAAAGACAGAGACAGACAGAAAGCAAGAAATCACCCCCTGGGGGGATGGGCGCACCGCAATCCCTTCTCCTCTATTCTCTCAGGATCTTGGGCACACACACACATGCGCCTGGCATGAGTTTAAGCCACCGGGTCTGGGACTTGAACTACGGTCGACTACATGGGAGTCCAGCAACACAGCCATTACACTAACTGCTGGTCCAAATAAATAGAATTTAAAAAAGAAAATGTAGGGTATTGGACTATTGGACTCTAAGGGATATTTTTGAGTCATCTTTTTCACCTTTAAATTCTGTCATGTTTTGCATCAAATATTTTAGCACTCTCTTGTTAGGTGCATGTATATTAATAATTATTATATCTCCATGGTAGATCCTTTTATCATCAGAAAATATCTTTTTTTGTCTCTGATAACAATATGTATCTTATGGGACCAGCAGATGGCGTAATGGTTATGTTGCTGAACTTCCTCATAGTCGTCTGAGATTTGAGTCCTGTACCCGGCAGCTTAAAACTCATACTGGGCGCTTGTGCGTGCATGCCCCAAATCCCAAGAGCATAATGAAGGATAAGGGACTGTAGTGTGACCATCCCCTCGGAAAGTGATTTTTTGCTTTCTATCTCTTTGTCTCTCCAGCGAGCACACGCACGCTATAGCAAAAATCTCTAAAAAAAAAAAAAAATTGCCTTCAAAGTCTGTTTCATTTGATATTACTGCAGTTACTCTAACTCCCTTTTTGTTACTGTTTTCATGGCGTGTGTATATATATATATATATTTTTTTTTTTTTTCATCTTTTCCCTTCAACTTGGGTCTTTGAATCTAAGGGCTTCTCTAGTAAACTCAGTTTAAGTATTTTTGTTTTGGGGTTTTTTTTTAAAGAGAATAATTTTTGCTAGAGGGCGCATGTGTTCACCAGAGAGACAGGGAGACAGAAAGCCAGGATGGCCATGCTGCAATCCCTTCACCGTTCTTCTCTCGGGATTTTGAGCATGCATACACATGTGCTTGGCATGAGTTTAAAGATGCCAAGTCTGGGACTCGACCTGCAGTCAATTACGTGGGAGTCCAGCGACATAACCATTACACCATCTGCTGGTCCCACTATTTGTCTTCTTTAACTCCTATGTCTTTCATGTTCCTCTGTTTCTCTATAACTGCTCTCTTTGGTGTTCAATAGATTACATTCTAATATACCATTTAAACCCTGTTCTGGTTTCTTTTACTGTGTTTTTTTTGTTTGTTTGTTTTGTTTTGTTTTTTTGGCTTACTTTTTTAGTGGCCACCCCAGGGATTACAATTAACATCTTAACTTATAACAGTTTAGTTCAAATTAATACTGAAACTTCATTTCAGTAGCATGTAAAAATTTGGTTTCCATATACCTCTATCCCTTCCCCTTTCCTGTGCTATTATTATCATGAAAGTTATATTCTTATATACTGTGTATGCAACACCGATTTATAATTACTGCTTACTGTGTTGTATTTCAAATCGGACAGGAAGAAAAAAAGAGATACAACCCCCCCAAAAAAGGCATTTTCCGCATGTTTTATGTTTGCCTATGTAAACCTTTAACTATGCTCTTTATCTTGTGTGGATTTGAGTTACTGTCTAGTAACTTCAGTCTGAAGTTTCTTTAATTTGAACCTTTTTTATTTCCCAAAGGATAGGTTAGCTAGTGATTAATTCCCTCAGTGTTCTAAGACACATTTTCCAGTTTATCTGGGAACATCTTCATTAAAAAAATTTTTTTTAAAGAGATTTTTGCTCTAGGGAGCATGCACTCGCCAGAGAGACAGAGACAGACAGAGAGACAGATAGTGAGAAATCACTTCCCCTGGGTGATGGCCATGCTGTATTCCCCTCTCCCCCGTTCTCCTCTTGGGATTTTGGGCATGCACGCTCACATGCCTGGTGTGAGTTTTAAGCCACAGCGTCCCGGACTTGAGGTATAGTCGACTACATGGGAGTCCAATGACATAACCATTACACCATCTGCTGGCCCCTCATCTTCATTTTTGTAGGATAGTTTTGCAGGACCAGCAGATGGCACAGTGATTATGGTGCTGGACACTGAGAGAGACAGACAGACAGACAGACACTGTGAGAGTAAAAATGAAAAAATCACCCCCCAGGGGTCATGGACACACTGCAGTCCCTTCTCCTCCATTCTCCCCTTGGGATCTTGCACATGCACGCACACACGCACAGCATGACTGTGAAGCCGCCAGGACCCGAACCATGGCCAGTCATGTTCACACATGTTCGCACGTGTTCGTACATGTTCGCACGTGTTCACACATGTTCGCATATGTTCGCACATGTTCACACATGACTGGCCATGGTTCGGGTCCTGGCGGCTTCACAGTCATGCCGTGCGTGTGTGCGTGCATGTGCAAGATCCCAAGGGGAGAATGGAGGAGAAGGGACTGCAATGTGTCCATGACCCCTGGGGGGTGATTTTTTCATTTTTACTCTCACAGTGTCTGTCTGTCTGTCTGTCTCTCTCAGTGAGCGCTCGCACCCTAAGGCCAAAACCTCTTTAAAAACAAAAATAGGTTTGTTGGATTTAGAGTGTTCGGTTGATACTCTTTTCCTCTCAGCTGCTTGAATCTGTGATCCCACTCCCTCTGACCTTTGCGGTTTCTGAATAGTCTGATGTTAACTACCAGACTCCGAGCAGGAGTGCTGGATTGCAGTGAGTTGTCATGTGAAATAGAATTAATATTGTAAGAAGTCTTGAAGTCTTTTCCATTCAATGACTTGGTTTCATCACCTCTTTCTCCCTAGGGTTTTTTTTTTTCTTTTTTTTTTTTTAGAATTTTTTATTTAACTTTATTCATTCTTTTTTTTTTTTTTTTTTTTTTGACCCTTTTTTTTTTTTTTTTCATTTGACCAGAGAGAGAGAAGGTGAGAAAGCAAGCCAACTGGTCCAGGACTCGAAGCATGGTTGGCCATGTGGGAGTGTCTAGCACCTTAACCACCATGGCACCCACTGGTCCCTCCCTAGGGTTTTCAGTAGACACATTTCCCCTTAAGAACTTACTGATGTCAGTTTCGATTTGGGGACATTCTCTGTCTAAGAATGTCTAACATTCTGAAAGGCGTGCAGTTCCCAAATATTTAAAGATAAAGGTAGTCGGATGCATTGAGAGTATGGTGTCTGGAGTTGAACTTCCTGGATTTAATCCCAGCTCTTCCCCTTAACCCTGGGCAAGTTACTTAAACTCTCTAACCATAGTTTCCTCTCCTTAAAATAGAGTGACAATAATAAGTGTTTTCTCATAAAGTTGCCATGAGAATAATGTAAGCTAATGTAGATAAAGTGCTTTGAGCATAGAAAGAGTACTATATAAACATTTGCTTTAATTACCACTGTCATTGTCAATGGGAAGAGTTCCACAGACACAGCGCTAAAACATACCTCCACTATTTGCTGTGTGTGCATGGTCGTTTGCTTCATCTTTCAGAGTTTCACTTTCTTCATCCGCGAAGTCATATCCCATAGGTTAGTAATGAGATTTAAATGTGAAATAAAATGAAAATTGATTTTTTAAAAAAGGATGGTCTGACGTCAGTCTTTCTGAGGGTTCTGTGTACTTGACGGATTGCTTCTTTCACCTTATTGTCTTTGGCTGTGAATAGGACGGTGATGGTACGTCTAGGCGAGGCTCTCTTAGACTTCATCCCATGGGGAGTTAGTTGAGCTTCTTGGAAGCATAGATTGACATTGTCTATTACATTTAGGAGGCTATTCTTTACGTTTGCTTTCTCAAATATGTTACTGATCCTTTCTCGTGAATTTTTTATTGAAATTATTGTACTTTTGAAATCCAGAATTTCTATTTGTTTACGTATGATTCCCGTCTCCATAGTGCTCTCTTCTATTTGGGAAAGCATCGTCCTCATACATCCCTTTAGTTCTTTACACGTGAGTTCCTTTAGTTATCTGGACGTGATAATTGGGTACATAGCTTTGGTTCATATATACCAAAACATGCCTAAAAATATGAACTAAAAATTGTGTACCACCCCTCAACTATCATTCTTCCTCTTCTTCTTTTTTTTTAAGACTTATTTGCTTTATTTTTTTTAACTTGTTATAGTTAGGGAGGGAGAGGGGGAGGGAGAGGGAGGGAGAGAGAGAGAGAGAAAGAGAGAAAGAGAGAGAGAAAGTGAGAAAACAAGCCATCAGGTCCAAGACTCAAACTGTGGTCAGCCATGTGGGAGTCCAGTGCCCTAACCACCATGGCATCTGCTGACCCCTGTGGTCAAACTTTGTAACAGCTGTCTCCCCAACCCTGATACTATTCCTTTAGTGCAGACAGGCTCAGCACCCCCTTTTTTTTTAAGAATTATTTTTTTATTTAATTTTTAAATTATTATTATTATTATTTTTAATTTGACCAGAGTAAGAGAGAGAGTAAGGGGAAGTGAGAAATCAAACCACCAGCTCCAGAACTCAAACCACTGTTGACCATGTGGGAGCCCAGTGCCTTGACCACCGTGCCACTTGCTGGCCCCCCATAACCTGTTTTTATTTTGATCTCACATTATAATTATTTTTTTTTCCCAAATACCTATTGAGCACTTTCTTTCAGTGTTCTAAATCTGGAGAAACAGTAGTGAACAAGACTTAACTTCTGTCTTCTTGGGACTTACATTGTAGAAGGGGAGACAGACAGGGTATGTAAAGTACATTTTCAGAAAAGGATAAGTCTAATTGGAACATAAAGCAAAGTACATAATGATCAGTAGAGTAGATGAGATAGTGTCATCAGGGTGGATTTTTTTGAAGAGTTTTGTTTGCTTTTATATTCATTGCTGAAGGGCTTGTGTACCCACCAGAGAGAGCCCCTCAGTGGGCAAGGGC
>NW_006159876.1:1452872-1453764 GCF_000334495.1 Tupaia belangeri chinensis | reverse complement strand
TGTCACGACTTTCAGGCATGCACACACAAAACACCCTGGCCTGTTTTTCAGACTGCCGGTGCCAGGTTTAGAACTATGGATGACTACATGGGATCTGGCTCCCAATGCACAGCACTTAACCACTGTGCTATGGGACCGGTTCAAGCAGAAATTTTTTTTTTTTTTTTGAGAGGTTTTTGCTCTAGGGCGCGTGCCCTCGCCCGACAGAGAGAGACATAGAGACAGAAAGTGAGAAATCACCCCCCAGAGGGGATGGTCACGCCGCAATCCCTTCTCCTCCATTCTCCTCTCGGGATCTTGGGCACGCACGCACACGCGCCCGGCGTGAGTTTTAAGCCACCGGGTCCGGGACGCGAACCGCGGCAGACTACATGGGAGTTCAATGACATAGCCATTACGCTAAATGCTGGTTCCCTCAAGCAGAAATTTTAATGTCAGTGAATTCGCTCCGGGGAAGTCATGGGGAAGATCCTTAAGGCTGAAGGAGTATCAACTATAAATGCTTCAAGGTGGAGGCAACCGTGGTGTAACCAAGGCCCAGCAAGAGGTCCAGGGTGCATGGAGTAATAACAAGGAGACGTGGGGCTGGGTAGGAGGCCAGAGACATAGGCAGAAGCTAGATTGTGTGTGCTTTGTGGGCCATGGTTAGCAGTTTGGGTTCTAGTGTGAATGTATTAAGTAGCCATCGGATTGTTTGAAGTAGGGGAGTGATGGCATGACATCTCATTAAGTCAAAACTAAATCTACTCAGAAACTCCCCAAATAGAGGCTCTCAGAACATATGCATGTATTTAGATTACCACCGTGAGATAAATCGTATCCCCGCAAAAATACATGTTGCAAAGAAAGAAAGGACCCTTTATATTTTCAACTAGCAAAGGGAGGAAGGGAA
>NW_006159876.1:1450825-1452847 GCF_000334495.1 Tupaia belangeri chinensis | reverse complement strand
GGGAAAGAGACCTTCTAAAATGTTTGCTTTTGGCTCTAGATTTTCAAGTTTGTTAAAACTACTGTATTTACCACATGCTTATATTTATGCTGAGTGCAAGGCACTACTTTATAATTTAGCTCCCATATTAGCATAAGCACAGACTTTACCCCATGAGTCCTTTTGGCCGACTTACCTGAAAATGCTGTCCCTAATGTATCAACAGAAATCTCCAGTGGTTTGGCAGTGGGCACGGGTTTTTGCTCATCTGTTAGCACTGTTCCTCTTAGCTCTCACGGTGGATAGCAGCATGCAGTGAAGTAACTGGTCGAGGACAGGCTGTGGCCAGGGCACAGAGAGCACATCAGTGACTTTGAAATCACAGGCAAAAAGTTCAAACCAGCGGGGCCACAGACGAGTGAGTTTCTAAATGTTTGACTATCAACATCGCAACCAAGACCTACTGTGTGGCAGTATGTGCCATGGTAATGTCACATCGTGGTGAGACTTTAAACTTCAGAATGTCCGCATGCGATTCTCAGACCATGGGATGTTGTGGGAAAGCCTTTCGCGCTCTGCCCTTCTGGCAGTTCAAAGGCTCCAGTCCTCCCTGAGCTCCGCCATCAGCCAGCACGGCCGTGACGGAAACTCTTCAAGTCACTGGGACGGTTTTCCCCTTCTGTCAGGTTAGGCTGTTGGACTGACTTGAGTGTTCCTTCTGGCACTAATATTTGATGATTTGATAAGCCTTAAGAATTGTAGTTTTCGGGTAGACCTGTGGGGTAAAAGTGATATTAAAACTGAGTAGAGAGACCAGCAGTTGGCATAATGGATACGTCGCTGGACTCCCAGGTAGCTGACTGCAGTTTCAGTCGCAGATACCAGGCGCGTGTGCGTGCGTGCCCAAGATCCTGAGAGCTCAGAGAATGGAGAAGAAGGGATTGTGGCGTGGCCACCCCCCCGGGGGTGATTTCTCGCTGTCTTTCTTTCTGTCTCTCTGCCTGTCTCTGGTGAGCACATGCTCCCTCTGGGAAAATTAAAAACCAAAAACAAGATAAATACAAAGGCAGTAGCTTGGGCATTTATATTTGCAAAATAGACTTCACTGCATTCAGAAGAAGGGCATGCTCCATTGTTAGTACTGTGTGAGACATAAATCATGAGGTAGTAAGGTGGTAGATACAAATATGTTTGTCTTCTGATAGGAAATGAAAGTTCTTAAATAGCCTGGGTAATCTCTTTATAGAACTGAAAGACTGTCCATCCCCGTTTGACTCTCACAGAAAGGTTTCTGCGTAATGTTAACATAGCTGTCATATATCATGATTAGTGAAGCACTGGTTCTTTGTATGTATTCCTGAAATTCTTAGACCACTTGCATAAAATTAAAATGTAATAAGCATACCCAAATTTATACTTTCAAGTGAACATTGATTCCCTTCAAATAGTTACCTCGGAAATTTGAGTTATTTCAGTGCTGCTGCTATTACTGACAAGGGTTTGGAGTCCTCTTTCAGAGTTGTCTCAGAGCAACGCTAACTATCTGGTGAAATGCATGATAATTTTCACTCATTTGTTTATCCATGAATATTTATTAAACACCCACTCTCTGCTAGTCATGTTAATTTCTAGATTGATATATAAATAAAAAAGAAAACAAACACGTGGTTCTTGACTTCATTACGTTTGGAGTCAGGTGGGTTTTGTTTTTGGAAAATTCCAAAAATCATTTAAAGCTGAATTGAGTAAAGATAAAGGATGGAATACCATTTTAAGGGAGAAAACATTATGACATAAAGATACTGATTTCTTTTTTACCTCATAAAGTGGTTTTCAAAATGGTATCAAAGAGAATTTCCAAAGAACATTTTGAACTAATAACATGATAGCATCTTTGGAATAGGTTGATTGCATGTCTTGGTACCTAAATTTCAAAGAGTAACACTTATTTAGATAAATGTTAACAGTGCTAGTTTTAGTTTTTTGTTTTGTTTTGTTTTGAGTTTGCTGGAGGGTGCATGCTTTCACCAGAGGAGACAGGGA
>NW_006159876.1:1445135-1450801 GCF_000334495.1 Tupaia belangeri chinensis | reverse complement strand
GTACCACTCATGGGGAATATTCATGCCACAGTCCCGTCTCCATTCTTTTGGGATTAGGGGCATTTGTGCACATGGGCTTGGTGTGTTTCTCAAGTTGTCAGGCCCAAGACTGGAACCATGTGTTGGGCGTGTGAGAAGTCATCCTACCCATCACACTACAGGCCGGTCACACCATGGCCCGGTCCCACTCTTAGTAGTTTTTATGTGTATTTTAAACATTATATCCACCAACTTTGGTTTGGTTAATGTGAAAATTCTAGGATGGGGCTCCAGTACTCAAGGCAGACATCTAAAGGTGATGATCATGTCGATCTCTACCATTTCTTGGATGTACTTAAGTTCATGCAAAGTGCAGATTCTTAGCCTGCCTGTGACTAGTTTTCCTCCTCGTAGTCATCTTTTTGTAATGAATGTAACTGTATACCTGGGAATAAATGGAAGTATGTAGTTATACTGCACTTGGAAGTATGATTATGCCATGAGAAAAATCTAACTAAACACGCGTTTCCCCCTACACAAGCAGTGCCTGCTGGAGGAAGAGGGAACCGTGCTCCCGCCTTGAGAGCAGAGCAGCTCAGCGCACTGCCCTAGTAGCCCCGTTGATGATAACGCCGCATGTTTGCCTCCGCAGGGGGATCTTTGGATGTATATAGGAAAATTCCAGAACATGTTCTTGGAAGAATCGCAGTAGCAGTAAGTATATGAAAATTTGGGTGACTTAATCCTTCCAGTCAAATCTATCCTCCTTATATTCTTTGATTATTTTCCTTTTTCTTTAATCCCAATTGGCTACCAAAGCCTTCTGCTCCCCCCCCCTCCACCAAAGCCTTCTCCCCCCCCCCCTTTTTAAGGTGTTTGCCATTAGGCACTTGCTCACCAGAGAAGTAAAGTGAGAAATCACCCCCCCACACACACACCCAGTGGACAGTGGCCTCACTGCAATCCCTTCTCTATTCTCCTCTTGGGGTTTTGGGCTTGGGTGCACGCACACCCAGTGTGAGTTTCAGGCCACTGGGTCTGGAAATGGAGCTGCAGTTGGCCATTTGGCAGTCCAGTGGCTTAACCACCTTACCACCGGCCGGCCCTGGTTCTATTATTTTTGTCCCATCTTCTTTTCATAGATCAACCCACTGTGGCAACCAGGCACTTGACGTCCGTCAGGTGTGTGGTCCTACCGCCTGCTCTAGTTTCAGATATCTCAGAAACTTAGTGCTCTTGTTGGCCAGAGAAATTTCTAAGTTCTTCCCAAAGAAAACTATTTTGAGGAAATTTTGTAGTTGTAGGTATGTGATTAGGAAATACTTGAAAAGTCTAACTTATTGAATAGTTTATAAGGAAATACCACTTGTTCTTGAAGTATTTTTTGCAATCTCTATGTCCTTGGTTTTAGAAATTGGTTTTAAGAATTAATTTTTAAAATTTATTTAATCCATGAATGAGAGAGACAGAATCAAAAGGACAGCATGCCCAACAGGGTCTTTTCCTATAGGGCGCATGTGCTCGCCTGAAAGACAGAGAGACAGAAAGCCAGAAATCACCCCCCAGGGGGATGGCCACGCTGCAATCCCTCCTCCATTTTCCTCTCTGAATCTTGGGCACGCACGCACATGCTCCCTATGTGACTCTAAGCCACCGGATTTGGGACTCGAACCGCAGTCGGCCACATGGGAGTCCAGCGACATAGCCATTACACTAACTGCTGGTCCTCCCAACAGGGTCTTGATGCCGTGATCCATTCCCAGCTCTATCCAGCCCCTGGTCATGGGCATGCATGTGCTGGTGCACTCAAGGAGATTTCTGTATGCAAATTTAGAACCTCTCCACGTGAGCTGGCCTCACAGAGTGAGTTTTACTACTACACCACTGTTGGGCCTTTCCTGGTTTTTAAATTTTTTTATCAGTTACATCTAAGAATTTTTTAAAGAATTATTTAATTTTTATTTATTTATTATTATTCTTCAATTTGACCAGAGAGAGGGAGAGTGAGAAGGCAAGCTGCTAGGTCTGGGTCTCAAACCAGTCAGGCATGTGGGAGTCCAGCACCTCAACCACCACGCCACCTACTGGCCCTGACATCTAAGAATTTCTTTCTTTTGTAATTAAAACTAGTTTTCAGAACCAGTTGTGGCACAGTGATTAGGCACTGGACTGCCACATGGCCCACGCAGTGTGCATCCCGGACCTGGTAGTTTGCTTTCTCACTTTCTCTCTCTCTCTCTCTCTCTGATACCCACATATGCCCTATAGCATATTAAATAATAATAATAAGGAAAATTAAATCATTCTTTTTTTTAAAAAATAGTAGTTCTCTTATTTTCTGTATTCAGTAATAAACTGAGGAACTGTACCAGCTAAACCTATTATAATATTGCTCTTTAAGTTCCAGATTTCATATTTGGAATAATGTAGGTTAAACAGTGTCTAAGAGGAGTCCTGTGATAGTAAACAATTGCTAAACTAAAGGCACTCTGATAAGGGAAGTGGCTCTATGCAGAACAAAGTGATTATAGCATGTACCATTTAATTAAATGGCTGATTTTTGCATTCATTGTACATCAAACTGACAATACAAATCCTTTAATCCAACATGGACACTGAGTTTGTCTGAGTTCATTGTAATTCACAGCTCTCCTTTTTTCTTTCTAATCATGGGTGCGAACTGCTCAGGCTGATTAGAACTTTTTCTTCTGATGCTCTTGCCGCTGAGTAGCTTCTAATCTGCATGTGGGGGTAGATGAGTTTAACATGAAATTTGAGTACTTAAATTTCTGCTTTAGATGAAAATAAAAATGTTTCATTTCCTCTTCTAATCTCAGGGGGAAATGAATGCTTTGTGGCTTTTGGCAGTTCTTGGCTCTAAAGTTTAATAACACGTATAATAAAGGGCGAAAAAAGGCAAGGCTATCAATTGAAAAAGGAAAAAGTATACAAGTTCTATATACTCAATTACCAATTGAACTTGGCAAAAATAGAAATCTGCCTTCTTCAGTAGAGAAGCATGTTCTTCGTGGAATTCATAAATCTTACCTCCCTCTTGGGTAGGGCATCTACACAAGGCCACCGGTCTTTTCAATTCAGCTGGAATGGGAGGCCTGCGATAGAGTCAGCAGAAAATAATCCAGCTTCAAATACAGGGCTTGCCTGTTGGGTAATTGAAAATACGACACAAATTATTTTAGTGGAAGGCATTAAAACAAACGCTAGTCCAGTGCATTGTGTACGTTTACCCTTAAGTTTTTTAAAATTAGGGTCCCTCCCCTTAAAGTGTATCTGATTTCTCCAGCTTTTATGGCTCATCAGGTTATAGTAATGAAAATTGCTTATATCGGAGTAGAAGAAATGCTTTTGATAATTTGCTCCTTGACGGTTTTTATAAGCTCTGTCGGGATCGAAGTTTCTACATGGCCTTCAAGGGGCATTCTTGGCATGTAATCTGAAAGGCTGCGAACTTGGAAAGCCTGTTGTTGCCACCGACAAACTCCAGACTGGCACATGGCTAGTGCCTGGTGCTGGGAGGACTGCACCAATTAAAATAAGACTAACAGACTGGTGGCTTGTGGGTCATCGTTTGGAAAATAAAAGTTCTTGCTGCCCGATGGGACTCCCAGTGTCCTAGGTCATTTCTGCTAGTGTGCTGAAGAGGGTAGGGGACCCGTCCCTTGAGTTCCCTCAGTGAGGCTGGGGCAGCAGAACCAGAAGAGAGGGGAGAATAGGTGAATACTTCCAGCGCCAATCATGGCTACATTCTTTGTGTACAGCTATGAAGTTGTTTAGTCTTTATATTAACACTCTAAATTAAGGACTGTGGAGCATATTTCATACATAAGTCAGACAAGGCGTAGAAAACTCAAGTAACCTTCCCAGAGCGACTGTCGAATCAGTTGGTACTCATTTGACCACAGAGCTGACTCCAGACACCTTGTTCTTTCACTTGCTTTAATAAGATAATGAAAATAGATGAATAAATAGAGGGAAAAGTAAAAGAGAACACAAGATTAAAAGGGAAAAGAGAAAAGTATGTATGAGAAAGCGACAGAGTAATAGTCGCTTCCGATTCTTTGCAGACCTTGGAGCCACATCTAGGTATTTCTCCCTTCCAGAATCGCTTTTATTTTCCGGGTTCTAATAATCCAGTATACGAGGCAAGTCTGTAGATCCAACATTTGTTACAGGATGGACCCCTGTCATCTTCGGTGATATGTTCAAATTTTCTCTTGCAAGGATGTACAGCAAAAGATTTTCCCCCAGAGAAACCCATATAAACTCTGTAATTTCAGCCTCCCAACTTCTCAGTGATTTTCACTCACTCTACATTTGAATCTGATCTCTCATAAAAAAGGTGCCTTTACCTGCCACCTAACACTTGGTGTTTTTCCTTTCATTTCTGAAGCAGTGACACTGTGTACTGTACTAATGCTGATTGAAGTTGTCCCTGAAAGGATGTGCACTTGACATGTCAAGGAGTGAGTGATTGACAGCAGATATAAGTACTCTTAGTGTCAAGGCTTTGTCAAGTCATTGTGAAACCTAGCCTACTGAATACCAAGAATACCCTCTAGGTTTTCAGTGGACAGATTGCTAGCTCCCTTATACACAGACACTTATATGCTTCTAAAGGAAAATGTTTATTTTGACAAAGTCAGAAAGATGATATTTTCTTCCTGACTTTCTAACAAAATCTATCGTTTTATCAAATATCAGAAGGTCAGTATTTGCTTGACTTGTTTCACTACCTGACAATCTAAATATGTTGGATTGCCTTCCCTTTCATGTTTTCTAATTATTCCTTTTCTGTGGAAACGAGTTTTAGTGTGAGCTGTCTTTAATGGATAGGTTTCATAATGTTCCACTAAAACTCTAAATTGATAAGTTTAACTCTACTTGTTCAGAACTGAGATTATTATTTCTATGCTAAATAAGATGACCTCCTCCTCCTGTTCAAAGAGAGAATTGTTTTCACTATTGATCTTACTTTTTGTAAACATTAAAAAATATATTTTTGTCCTGTTTCCTTTGGTAATATAATTGTCATTATTAATATTTTGATATTTTTCTTGTCTCTTTAGAACACATGTTTTATTGCAATGCTAGTTATTCTAAACTCTGAGAGAAATCATTTGCTATAAACATTTATTCTGTTCACTTCAAATATGTAAACAGAATGGAATTGCTCATCCCATGTTAATAAATGTTTCAGGAGTACCTTCCACTCTGTGAGAACAATTAAAATATTGCTAGTCTCTGCTCAGCATTAATTGAAATAGATTTCATCCTCTTGATCTTTAGTATTTGGAAATTGGTTTTCTCCTTTTATATTTCTGTGTTATACTATTGCTCTTTGTTTTTTTTTGTTTGTTTGTTTGTTTGTTTTTTGCTTTGTAATCAGTATATTAAGGAGACATTCATACATTTCAAGAATTGCTTAAATTCTGTTAATCCAGATTTAAGCATGTGAACATATGACTTTATAACATACAATTAAAGCTATTCATCATAATCTGCTATCCTACCAACATCAAATTACGGTTACTTTGGAGCATAAGTTAAATGGTTTAAAGTAAATCTGTAATACCTAATAACACCTTTCTATACCACACATGCAAATGACTTCTCCATGTAAAGGTTGTTTCACTTTGTAAGTTACCCAGCTCCAGAAGTCACTACTC
>NW_006159876.1:1441070-1443786 GCF_000334495.1 Tupaia belangeri chinensis | reverse complement strand
TGGTTCTTGGTCTCCTTCACCATGGAATGTTATCTTCTGGCCATCTTTCATGCCTTTGTCAATATGAACTTCTAGAATCTTTTTCTCTCGAACTATCTTCCTTCCATTGCAACTTTTACATCTATCTTTAGGACTGATCCGCTCTCCATGGCCTTGGCACTCCATGCACACAGACTGAATTTGCTGAACCATTCCAGGTCCTGTCTGATGAATTCTTATTTGCATTCCAGTACCTCGGCAATTGGGGCAGCACTCTACTGCTCCTTTCTTACCACCTCGGCCTTCACATTTGTCATGAATCACATCCTTTTGCAAGGCCAGTTCTCTTGTTGCACCATTATATAAATCTTCTAAGGTTACTGACAGCTGATGTACAACGTTTTTACCTCTTCTTTCTCTCTGCATCCTTCCTCCTCCTCCAAAAAACATATCAAAGATGTCCACCGGGGAGCCAAAACCACCACCTGTTCCACCCTCTTTAATCGCCTGCTCTCCTCCTTTGTCATATAATTCCCTTTTCTTCGCATCAGAGAGAACTTCGTAAGCTTGAGAAATCTGTTTAAACTTCTCACCTTCATTTGGATTCTTATCAGGGTGGCACTTCAAGGCCAGTTTCCTGTAAGCCTTCTTCAACTCTTCCTGGGTAGCATTGGGTTTGACCCCCAGAACATCAGAGTAAGTCACTTCTTTCACCATTTTCTACAGCCGGTGAGCGGGCTGAGGCCGGCGTGGGGGAGCCGGAAGGTGCGCGTAGCTGTGTGCAGCTCGGGCAGCCGCCGCTCCTCAGCTTCTCACCAAGAGCGTTCTGGAAAGTTCCCATTCTTTGTTTTTCTTGATCAACTAAAATTCCTGTATATTTAGCCCTCAGCCCTCTTTTCATCGTCTTTAAGATAACATAAATCACCCAGGTTACTTCTTATCATAAAAGGTTTTCTTGTTCCTCTAGTCTAAACTTACCTAACATTTCCTATGACGTAGTTTACTTCTAAATTGTTGTGGTAAAATTTGAGAAATAGTGTTTTATTCGTTTTATCTGGTATCTAATTATGAATAGTCAACTCTTAAGTTGGTTAAGTTCACATCTGTGTGTCCACAGGGTCAATGGTTATGAATAAAATACATCCATCTTTTTTTATTTTTAAAGAATTATTTTATTGAAATTTATTTATGTATGTATTTATTTATTTTAACCAGAGAGGGACAGAAAGAGAGAGAGAAAGATATGGGGGGAGTGAGAAACCAAGCCACCAGGTCCGGGACTCAAACCACCATTGGCCATGTGGGAGTCCGACACCCTTAACCACCACGCCACCTGCTGGCCCCACATCTATGTTCTTTACAACAATTTCTGGATAAGAGTTTTAGAAGTTTTTAATGATAGCCACTGTTTAAATTTTCCATACAGAAGGTAGCACTTGTAACCCATGTATTTAGGATCTCGGGAACATTTTTTTTCTTCTGTTTTATTTAACTAATTACTCTTTACTCAGATTATTAAAGTGGAAAATCCAAATCTAATTCAGATGTCTCTATTTTCTCATTGTATTTCCTTGACCTGCTCCCTTTCTGTTTTTAATTGTTTCAGGGCACATGCACTCTCCAGAGAGAGACAGAAAGAGAGGGAGAAAGCATTCCTCAGTGGGCATGATCTTGCCACAGTTTCTTCTCCATCCTGTCTGAATTTTGGGCGGGCATGCACATGTGCTTGGCATGTTTTCAAGCTGCCAGGTCCAGGATTTGAATGACAGTCAGCCATGTTGGATCTGGCTCCTTAACCACCCGCTCTGGGACCAGTCCTGCCCTTGCAGTATTATCTATATGACTCCTACGTATATGCTTGGCATCAATCTGTGAGGACTCTGTTGATATACTTTGCTCTTTCCTACCTTGATATATATTTTTAAATTGGGTGGTGAAACTTAGTTTTGCAATTATTTGAAACTCAACAAAAAAATTCTAAGAATAATACAACAAATTCACACAGATTCTTCATCTGGTTTCTCCACTTAACAGAACACTTTTAGTTTAAAATCTACATACTTATTTTTTTCCTGAAACGTTTGAGAATAAGTTATAGACATCATGGCCTTCACCCTAAATATATTAGTTATATATTGTGTCCTAGGACATTCTCTTTCTCATTTCCTTATTTTAAGTATTGGTCAAATACTGTCATCTGTTCAGTGGTCTTTATCCAAACTTTGCCAGTTGTCCAGTAACAACCTTTATAGACCACAGGAAAAAAAATTCTGACCCAGCCTCCTAGTCTAGGGTTACATATTGCGTTCGATGGTCATGTCTTTCTAGTTGCTATTAAGTTAGAACAGTTACCCTAGTGTTTCTTTATTTTTCGCAGCTGGTGTGTTTGAAGAGTGTCCTGCCTCAGCATTGATTCCACAGAGTTTTTATTTGGCTTGATTGCTTTCTTCCCTTTTCCTTCCCATCAGTTCAGTCCATTCCTTAAGGCCCAGTACCTTTATAAAGTAGTCCTGACTACTGGTGGGAAAAGCAATTTCTGTTCTGCCTTATTTCACTAATTGAATTTTTTTAAAGATTTTATTGGGACCAGCAGTTAGCGTAATGGCTATGTCGCTGGACTCCCACGTAGTCGACCGCGGTTTGAGTCCCGGACCCGGTGGCTTAAACTCATGCCGGGCGCGTGTGCGTGCGTGCCCAAGATCCCGAGAGGAGAATGGAGGAGAAGGGATTGCGGCGT
>NW_006159876.1:1419430-1441008 GCF_000334495.1 Tupaia belangeri chinensis | reverse complement strand
TGCGCCCTATAGCAAAAACCTCTCAAAAAAAAAAAAAAGATTTTATTTAACTTTATTTATTTGACCAAAAATGGACAGAGAGAGAGAGAGAGAGAGAGAGAGAGAGAGAAAGTGAGGAAGGAAGCTGCCAGGTCCAGATTTCGAACCTCAGTTGGCCAGGTGGGAGTCCAGCACCCTTAACCATCACGCCTCCTGCCAGCCCCACTAATTGAATTTTTTAAATGTCTCTCCTTGGTCATAAATGTCATAACTTCCAAAAAAGCTTCACACACAAACGTATAGACAGTAAGAAAATCTTTGAACCTTTTTTCTGTCTCTCTCCTTGCCTACTCATAATGGTTATTAAGAATTTAGTGTAGGGGACCAGCAGTTGGCGTAATGGCTATGTCACTGGACTCCCACATAGTCAACCGCGGTTCGAGTCCTGGACCCAGTGGCTTAAAGTCACATTGGGCGCTTGTGCCTGTGTGCCCAGGATCCCAAGAGGAGAAGGGATTGTGGCATGACCATTCCCCCCCGGGGGGAGATTTCTCATTTTCTGTCTATCTGTTTCTGTCTTTCTGATGAGCACACATGCCCTATAGCAAAAACTCAGAAAAAATTTTAGTATGTGCGTTTCTGGATCATTTTATATATATGTACACTATTTCTTTTGTGTGATGTAAACCTATTGCAGGAAGGGATCTGTAGCTTTCACATTTGGTGTCCCCAGCAGAATCTGGCATGGAAATGGCCTGTCTGTTCAAGATGTGTTTATCGGGACCAGCAGTTGGTGTAATGGCTATGTTGCTGGACTCCCACATAGCCAACTGCAGTTCAAGTTCTGGACTCAGTGACTTAAACTCATGCCAGTGGCATGTGCGTACGTGCCCAAGATCCCAAGAGGAGAATGTAGAAGGGATTGCGGCGTGGCCATGCCCCCGGGGGGTGATTTCTCGCTTTCTGTCTCTCTGTCTCTCTCTTTCTGACAAGTTCACACACCCTATAGCAAAAACCTCTAAAAAAAAAAAAAGATATACTTATTAGCTGATGGAGTTTTAAAGAAAAAATTATGTTTACAGTGGAAAATTGTAAAAATAATAACTGTACTGTTTTCTCTTTCCCATTTAGGTTGTTAAAGGCCTTACCTATTTGTGGAGTTTAAAGATTTTGCATAGAGGTATGTGCTGGGCTTCCAAGCTGATTTTATTTGGGGTAGGCGTGGTGCTGTTCCAATATTGTCGTTTGTAAAGTGAATAAATGATCTAGCAGTAAGCCATTGGTACTCAAAGAGAAGGCTGCTTTCTAAATATTATTTTCCTTGTTTTTTCCCTCACTGCTGTCATTTAGGTTATAAACTTGGTGTTATGTTTTTGTGAAGCATGTTTACCAAACATGTAAGAAGCTGTTTCATAGTATTTGAAAATAACCAGATCTCATTTCTCTTGTTTAACTCTAGTTAATGCAAATCCTTCGCTTTGTGTATAATTGCATCCTTCCTGTTACTAACGTTTCCGACATCATGCACTGTTCCTAGGAGGTCACGCCACATACCTGTACAGTGAAAAGCAGTGGTGAAGGCGTCATAGCCTCCGGGTCTAGTACCAGTATCCCCTGGAACGTTACAAAAGGGCCCTCCTTTTATCTTTGTTTTTGTTTTATTTTTAGTGGTCCCAAACTATCTAAATTCATTCAGAGCAAATTATTCGGTGTGAAAGAGACTATAAGAAAGCAACTCCAGGGCTGATGTTACTAACAGTACTGTTTAATTTTATGCATCTGCCCAGCCTAGGTTTGTGTACATTTGGGGACTGTAACAGCATACACATTAGATGTGATTAAGGGAAAGTTGTTTTGGTTTTTTTTTAAGGTACAAACTGAAAGGAAGAAAACATTCAACTGTAATATCACATCTGTCACTAAGGGTTGTTTTCTTTTGTTGGTGGATTTAATATCCTAGTGATTACAAATTTCTTCCTAAATCTGCCTTCCTCTTTTAAAGAGAGTATCTGGATCTTGACAAGTAAAATGTTAATTTAATTCTTAAAGGTATTTATGCTGATTAAATGGAATCATAAAGCAAATTGTTCTTTAAAGCAGTCTGCTCTGTTTCTGGAGTGTAGTCGGGGCGACGTGTCCATGTGGGACTGAGCTGGATTGCGCTCCTGTTCCTTTCCCTGGGTACGAATAAGGGTGCAAACAAATCTGGTGGATCAAAGGAAAAAAACAGAACCTTTTCCACTTCAAAATCAGGAGAGAATGGGATTAAACATGCGATTTCGTGCTTGTATTCCCCATACTTCCAGCTTCCTGTGCGCCAACCCATAAAGCAGTTATGGGCATTTTAATGGGAATTAACCCAGTGGTCAGTTCTTGTCTTTTCATTGATTTCTGTGGCCATCTGCTGTCCATTTGACAAAGGAACTAAAGGAAGACATCAATTGTCTATAGCCAAGCTTTCATTGAAAGGGTGGTGCCGTGGACGTGCGAGTGTTGCTAGGACAGAGCCTTACAACCCTCCTGCGCTCTGTGCTTACCGGTTACTTCTGGCTTCTAATGAATTTTCTCCAGCCATAACTTTCTGTGAGGAATCTCAGTAGTACCAAGAATGTTGGTGGATAGGGGAATGCATTTCAGCTACTCTGCAATCATTTTTTTTTTCTTTCAAAATGAGAAAGCATGCTGATAAGTCAATATGCTTCTGGTACTTCTGTATCTAACTGATTTGGTTTTAGTTTTAACTGTGTTTGGAGAAACAACTCAGTTTTTCATTTGAAACAGGATCTTGGCAGACATGTTTGAAACAGATTTGTCTGGATCTAAAAATCAAGCCTGGGCTCAGGTTTCAGTAGGACACTGGTGATCACTGATGGGCAAGTGTGCTGACCGGAGCCTCTCGGAGGCCGGCCGGGCCTTGTTTGCAGCAACCGGGCTGAGGAGGGGCTCTTTGATCAGTGACATATGAAGGCGGTGACAGTAGCCTGACTGAGGGAGAACACTGAGGTTACAAAGGGGAATCCGGAGCCTGTGTTTCTCTTTGCAGCCTGTGCGGGCCGGCCCCATGACCACAGAGGGAGCCCTGCTGCAGTCACTGTTAGTGTGGGGGCAGATAGCTACGAGGGGCTGGGAGCCTGTGGGGCAGAGGGCCTGCAAGTCGTCGCAGGAACTCAGTTTTAAGTAAATACCCATGAGGGTAGGTTTGAGGGGCTGTACGTCCATGGCTGCTCAGATGGAAAGTTATTCCCCAAGAGTTATGGACACTCCACTACGAACTTATATAAAGAACCCGTGGCGATACACCTCCTCCCATACGTTTCTGTGTCTAGCTTTTGTAGTTTCCTGGCCGTTCTGCCTCTAGATCTGGGTGCATGTGTTTGTACTGAGGAATCAGTGGAAGAAGTCAAGTGTCCCCGAAGACCTTTGTAAAGCATTGTAATGAGAAATTTGTCCTAGATTGAGTAGTTGTTAACTTAATATTTCAATGGTTTTGTCCATATTTAATAACTTGGGTTCCATAAAAATAAGATTAAAGATGCCTTTTTATTTACCAAAAAGCTATTTAATTTTCTCCTTGATTAAAAAATTGTAGCTTTTTAGATCAGTTCAATCAAGCAATTAAAGATCAGAGCTTTTAAGTTCAGCTAAGGCAATTAAATAGATAATATACTTGTTTATACACTTCTGCTCTACAAGCTCATTGGCGTACCTTCTTAAAAGCACATATATTCATTTCTGCTTTCTCTAAATGAACGCTGATGGGAATGATAGCTGAGTGCGTGTCACATTGTCAAATCAAAGGCAGGCTTCTTTCTGCGGGGTGGGGGTGCCTGGTGCAGGCGCCATGAAAAGAGAGCGAAGAGGAGAGAGTGAGAAGACGCACTGGTGGGTGATCTAAGCCTCTTCCTCCTTTGTCTTGGTCTAAGTACCTGTGTTCTCCTCTGATCATCATTTTCTAATGCCGCCTCTAAAAACCAGGGTAAGGGGAAAAAGGAAAGAAAGAAGTGGCTTTCTATTTATGAGTAAAATTTCAAAAGATTAAGAAATGGAGACGTATGCAGTTACCTAATGAGAAAAGAGAACAGTTTCTCACATTTAAATGACTTTTATGAAATATAAGAGTCCTAGAGTTTTAGCTGTGGAAAACACATACATAAATAGTATATTTTGGAATTTATAAAACATGGTTTAGTGACTTTTAAATTATTGAAAACCCAGAATCTCTCCTTGGTGTATCCACTGAGGACTGTAGATTGAAATTTGATCTGTGAGTAGTGACAAATCACCCATCTCATGAGACTAGTCAGTTTGGTCAGTTAGTTTATTAAGTAATGTATTTTGTCAACTGGAAATTGTTTTGGAAATTAAAACGCACAGTCACTATTCATAAAGGATCATCAAATATTATATTCATTCAGGTGTTAATGTTTATTTTGCTCTTTAAGATTTGGTTGAGATGGGGCCAGCAGGTGGTGTGGTGGTTAAAGGGCTGGGTTAGGACATGGCCAACTGTGGTTCGAGTCCTGGACCTGGTGACTTACTTTCTCACTGTCCCTCTCTTACTCTGTCTCTCTCTGGTAAGCTCACATGCCCTATATCAAATTTTTAATTAATTAGCTAAGTAAATCATTCTAAAAAGAAGAATTGGTTGAGATGACCCATCAGAATACTTTATAAACCATCAAATGCTAATAATGCAGATATATTTTTGTTATAACTTTGAATTAATCATTTTATTCAGATAAGAATACTCCATTCCCAAATGAAGCCAGAGGGAGAGTTCTTACACTTTCAATATTGCTGGGTCAAAAATCATGGACTTCTCTTCTTGAGATAAACGAAGCATATGATGATCCCACACGAGGACAGAGTTATTAAAAATGTCTGAAACTCCACCAAGATTAACTACTGTGGAAGAGTCAGCCTTATTAAAAGGCATATGTGAGAGCTCCGTTAGCAAAACATTAACCGACTGTGGGTAAAAACAAAGAAAATGAACAGTGAGAACGTCTGTTAGGCCAGATCCGACATTACAGCAAACATTGCAGCTTAACTTCAAAACATACATCGCCACTAATGAGGTGAGAGCCCTGCATATTAATAAACCCACAACTCCAGTCAGGCAGTCATTACCCACATCAAACACAAATACGAGATTAGCACCTACGCCACTTCTTCGCAAGATGTGAGAATGCCCTGGCAGTTTGCGCTCTCTTTCCCGAGGATAACAAATAGAAATGGAAGGGTAATGAGAATAGAACTCAGATTAAGAAGAAATTGGCAGTCATTCTGGGGCAGTCTCTCACAGGTGCAGCAAACCTCGATAGTTGGTGTCCCAGGCCGAGTTTCATATACATGAACTTGGTTGGTCTCTTTGACGTTGGAGTTTTTTGGTTTTGTTTTATTTTGTTTTTGTTTTTAATACATTTGTTGCAAAAATTCTGGAGACAAATGCTGCCTAAGTAGATCATCTGTGTTTAGAGAAACTATCTTGTTGTTTAATTCATGTTTGCAAATTTCATTTCCTGCTCTTGGCTTTACCCTCTTGTAAATCCGGCCCGATGCAGAACTTTCGGTTGATGTTACCTTAGATGCCAAAGCCACTCCAAAGCCACTGTTGTTGGTTTGTTCATTCAGCAACTATTTCTTTTATACCTGCTGTGTTGCAGGCACTGTTCTAAATACTTGGAATACAGGATGAGTAACAAAAAGATTTCTACGCTTATGGAACTTGTTCTATCAGGGGTGGGGTGGTTTGGGAAACTATCCGTAGACATAAAGAGGCAGAGTTCTTTCTGTGGGGTTGGGGAGCCCGGTCTGAGAAGACAAGATGGTGAGGAGAAATACTAGTGAGAAAGCTGAGCCTCTCCCTCTTTTGTCTTGGTCTAGGAACCCTGTTCTCCTCTGATCATTTTGTAATGCTGCCCCTAAAAACCAGGGTGGGGGGAGGAGAGAAAGCAAGAAAGAAATGGCTTTCTGTTTTTGAGCACAAAAATAAGTAAATACTGAGTGTGTTAGAAAGTAGCTGGTATTGTGGAGAAAGGAAAAAGAGAGCAGGCTTGGAGGAGACAGTGGACAGGTTGCAGTATTGATCAAATAGACCTCATAAAGCAGGTGAGTTTGGAGGGAAGGCCTGAAGGAGGAGAGAAGGTAGCCAGGTAAATTTTATCAAGTTCTGACAAGAATACCACACAACTAGAACTCTTTTAAAAAAAATATTCAATTTATTATTATTATTTTTTAATTTGACCAGAAAGAGAGAGAGAAAGTAAGTAAGAAAGCAAGCCTCGAGGTCCAGGACTCGAACTCCAGTCAACCATGTAAGAGTCCAGCACCTTAACCACCACTCCACCTGCCACCCCCTTCCAGAACTCTTATACATTGATGGTGGGAATGTAACATGGCACATCACTTTTGAAAGTGGCTTGGCAGTTTCCTGCAGCATGGTCCAGCCATCTCACTCCTAGATATTTATTCAAGAGAAATGAAAACATATGTCCACACAAACCTGTAGGCAAGTGTTGATAGTGGCTTTATTCATAACGGTACCGAAGTGGAAATGACCCACGTCTTCAGCTGGTGAGGGGCTAAGCAAACTGATATGCCCAAACAATGAATACTGCTCAGCAATAACTACTGATACACGCAACGTGGATGGTGTCACATACTTCATGCCAAGTGACAGGAACCAGAACTGAATGGCCACTTACCTCATGATTCCACTCATACAGCATTCTAGAAAAGGCACAACAATGAAGACAGAAAATAAAGCAGTGATTACCCAGTGGGGGAAGAAGGGTTGACCGTAAAGGATGATGAAACTTTGTGGTACGTTAGAAATGTTTTGTATTTTTATTTTGGTGTGGTTATGTGTTTGTTAAAACACCTGTTCATACAGGTCTTAACACAAACACCTAAAAAAGGTGAATTTTATTGTGTGTAAATTAAGCCAAATAAACAAGACTTAACAAAAAAAAAAAAAAAGGAGAGGCCTCTCTCACATTTTAGCAGTGCAGTAGATGCTCTACTTCAGTGTATATTTTCCTTCCTTCCTTCCTTTCTTCCTTCCTTCCCTCCTCTCTCTCTCTCTCTCTCTCTCTCTCTCTCTCTCTCTTTCTTTTAAAAAGGATTTTTGCTATAGGGTGCTTGGACTTGCTGGAGAAACAGAGAAACAGTGAAAAGTCACCCCCCAGGGGGCATGGCCTCACTGCAGTCCCTTCTCCTCTTGTAATCTTGGGCGCACACACACTCATGCCCAGCGTGAGTTTTAAACCATTGGGTCCAGGACTCAAACCACAGTTGACTGTGTGGGAGCTCAGCAATGTAACCATCACTCCATCTGCTGGTAGCTTTTTCTTTCTTTTTTAATTGCCACAGTTAATTGCTGGGCAGAGAGAGCGAGGGAGAGAGAACATACCCCTCGGTGAGGCATGATCACGCCAGTCCCGTCTCCCCCCACCATCAGGGTTTAGGGCATGTGTGCACATCTCTGCTATGTTTTTCAAGCCTCTGGGGCCACATTTTGAATCTTGGTTAGCCACATGGGGTCTGGCTCCTTATACACAGCTCTTAACACCTGTGTTACAGGGGAAGCAAGTGTTACACCTTTTTTTTTTTTTAACTTTTTAGAAATAAATGTTATTGTATATATTGGAGGTTTATAAAATGATGTTATAAAATACATGGATATAGAGACAAATAGATCTACACATAGATTAACATATGTATCATCTCCTATTGTTACTTTTTGTCAAACAGTGTGTTAAGAGAAGCTAAAATTATTTCACAAAAATGTACCTATTTTTACTCTGTTTTGTATAAGCAAAAAACTAACTTGTTATTTTATGGATTTTTTTAAAAGTTTTATTTATTTCTGCTCTCATCTTTACTTTTTCTTATCTCCTACTAGTTTTAGGTTTGGTGTGTGCTTGCTGTTCTTGCTCCTTGAGGTGGATTGTTAGGTTATTTGAAATCTATTTTTTTTATCTAAGCATTTATTGCTGTAAACTTCCTTCTTAGTGCGGAGTTTGCTGTCTCCTATACTTTTTGCTGTTTTGTTTTCATTTTCATTGGTTCCAAGAAATCATTCCATTTTTAAATTGCCTTCCAGATTGCTTCATTGACCCTGTGTTCCAGGACCATGTTGCTTAATCCCATGTATCTGTACACTTGACAAAGTTCCTCTTGTTTCTGATTTCTAGTTTGTTCTATTGTGGTCAGAGAAGGTCCTCATATGGATTCTTAGAAATGTGCTGCGACTGGTCCTGGGGCCTTGCACATGATCTCTCCATGGTCTCTCTCCTGGAGAAGGCACCAGTGTGTGAGGAGGGGAGTGTGTGTTCTGCAGCTGTTGGATGACACGCTTCGTAACGTCAATAAGGGCTGTTTGGTTTATAGCACAATTTAACTCAGATTGATAGATTGATTTTGCCAGGGGGTGTGTACATTCAGTAGAGACAGAAAAAGAAAGGGAGGGAAAATGAAGCCCCCCCCCCCACACACACACACGGGGAATGGTCATGCTGTTGCAGTTCTCTTCGGTTTTCTCCTCCTTTTGGAATTTTGGGCATACATGTATCACACACAGCCAGAGTGTTTCTATCCCTCCTTTTTTTTTTTTAGTTTGCTATCAGGTGCATGTGCTAGGGGACAGGAGTGGAGAAAGTGAGAAATCACCCCTTGGGTGGATGGCCACACCACAATCCCTTCTCCATTCTCCTCTAGAGATTTTGGGCATGCACACACATATGCCAGTGTGTTTTTCAAGCCATTGGTTCTGGGACTCAAACCACACACTTGGCCATGTGAGATCCAGTGTCTCAACCACCATGCCAGCTGCTGGCCCCGTGGTGTGTTTCTCAAGCCAAAGCACTGCCTCTGGAACTCTTAACAGCATAGTTGGCCAGGTGGGATCCAGCCGCCTTAATCACCATGCAGTAGACTGGTCCAACTTCTATTTTCTGTCTAGATGATCTTTCCATAGCTGAGAGTGGGATCTCAAAGTCTTCAACTATTACTACACCGAACTCTTTCTTTCCCTTTAAATTTTATAGCATTTGTTTTATATATTTGGATATAAGTGTGTGTGTGTGTATGTGTGTGTGGGTGTGTGTGTGTATAAAACCATTGTTATATCATCTTGCTCAGTTGATCCCTTTATCATTATATAAAAACTTTATTTTTCCCTTTTTACATTTTCTAATTGCCAGAAGGGGTGTGTACTTTGCCAGAGAGAGAGAGAGAGAGAGCAGATCCCCCTCCCCTCAGCAGGGCATGGTCATGCCACAGTCTCCTCCATTTCTCCATCCTGTTGGGATTTGGAGCATGCCTGCGCACATGCCCAGGATGTTTTTCAAGCCACTCGGGCCAGTATTTGAGCTGTGGTTGGCCGTGTGAGATCTGACTCTCTTAAGCACTAGATTATGGAACCAGTTACCTTTCACAGATTTTTTACGTGAAGTCTGTTTCAGCTGCTATAACAACTCCTTCTCACATTTGGTTTCCGTTTGCCGGAAATATGTCTACATAAGTCTTTACCACTGAGGTGAGATTCTTGTAAGAAGCATATCATTGGTCCTTGTTTTTTTATCTATTCCACCAATCTGTATCTTATAATTCATTTACATTCAGGGTAATGATTGATGGGTGAGGATTTATTCATTTCATTTTAATTATTTCCTGATTGTTTTCATTTGTTTCATTTGTTCCTTTCTCCCTTTCTTCCTGTGTCTCCTTGTGGTTTGGTGATTTTCTCTAGTGTTAAGGTTTGATTCTCTTTCTCGTTTGTGTATGTACCCTCCCAGTGAGTGTTATACTTTCCCATGTTTTCATGATGGAAGTTACTATCCTTTTGTTTCCATATGTAGCACTCCCCTCAACATTTCTTGTACACCTGGTCATGTAGAACAAATTCTCTCAACTTTTGCTTGGCTGGTGAAGATTTTATTTTTTTTCTTCATTTCTGAAGGCTAGCACTTTGCTGGATAAAGTATTCTTCACTGACAATATTTTTCTTTCAGCTCTTTGAATATAATCCGTTCTCTTCTAGCTTGTAAGGTTTCTACTGAGAAATCTGCTCTTAGTCTAATGAGGATTCCCTTATATATAATTTGACCCTTTTCACTTGCTACTTTTAGAATTTTCTGCTTGTCTTTATATTTTGATAGTTTGACTATAACGACCTAGAAGAGGATCTTTGTGGGGAACTTTGAGCTTCCTGAATCTGTATGTGTATACCTCTCCTTAGATTTGTGAAGTTTTCTGCTATTATTTCATGAAACAATTTTGCTATACCTTTTCCTGTCTATTCTCCTTCTGGAACTGCCATAACACAAACATTTGTTGGCTTAATGGTGCCTGTAGGTCCTGCAGGCTTCCTTCATTTAAAAAAAATTTTTTTTCCCTTTTTATGCCTGACTGAATTCTTTCAAATGACTTGTCTTCAAGTTCAGAAATTTGTTCCTCTTCTTGAAATGTATATTGTTAAAGCTTCTGATTGTATATGTTATTTCTTTCTGAGAATCCTTCTTCTCCAAGATTTTTCCTTGGGGGAACCAGCAGTTAGCGTAGTGGCTATGTTGCTGGACTCCCACGTAGTCGACCGCGGTTCGCGTCCCGGACCCGGTGGCTTAAAACACACCAGGTGTGTGTGCTTGCGTGCCCAAGATCCCGAGAGGAGAATGGAGGAGAAGGGATTGTGGCGTGACCATCCCCCCTAGGGGGTGATTTCTCACTTTCTGTCTCTCTCTGTCTGTCTGGCGAGTGCACGCACCCTATAAACCTCTCCAAAAAAAAAAAAAAGACTTCTCCTTGGCTCTTTTTAACGATATCTATCCCTTTGTGGAACGTCTCTTTCATATCATGTAATGCTTTTGTTGGATTGTCTGTGTATTCTCTTGCATCTCATTGAGTTTCCTTAGGATTATTATTTTAAATTGTTTTCAGATACTTCACAAATTTCCTTCTCTGTGAGGACTATTGCGGGAGCATAACTGTATTTTGGGAGTGTCATGCCAACTTTCTCATGTATCTTGTGTCTCAGTGTTGATATTTGCACATGAGGTGAAACAGTTGCCTCTACCAATTTTACAGAATGGCTTCCATGGTGAAAGACTTCCCCTAGTCAATATGTCTTTGGATGTCAGTTGTGTGCGGTGTGTTGGTTTTGGCTCTCGTAGGCACAGTAACATAGTCTCCACGTAGTTTCTCCAGCTGCAGTCATCATCGGCAATGTCTAGAAGTGACTCAGAAGCCTAGGCCGGCTGCTCCCATGGAACATGGTGGGATGGAGCCTCCCAAGTGGCTCAGCTGTATCTGAGGTCACTCTCTCACCTGTTTCCTCAAGATGCGGAGGACCAGGCCCTTTCTGAACCCCAGCTGTGGGCAGAGTTGCTCACACAGCTATTCCTGTGGGATGCAGAGGGTGGGACTGCTCTGTGCAGTGCATGGCTGGGGGCCAGGTCATTCACCTGACTGCTCCCATGGAACATGGGGTTTGCAGGGAGGTAGGACTACTCTAATAGTTCCTCATGCCAGTGGTTGTAGGAGGTGTTGCTTGCCCAGCTGCTTCGGCATGATCAGGTGAATATGGTCACGTGATGGCCTTGGGCAGCCACAGCCTGTGTGAGGGATGGTACAGCACAACCTGCACTCTTCCTCTGGGGCATATCATGGGGGGAGATGCCCCTGGTCACTCCTCAGACTGGGCTCAGGACCTGTGAGGGCCAGAGGACTCCCCTGTAGGAAAGACTTAAGGTGTCCAGGTCTTTCATGGGGGTTGCTGAGGGTCTTTTGCTCACCCTCTCCCATCACAAGCTTCTGCTGCAGTTCCTAGCCTATCTTGTCTGGGGAGAGGGAGCAGAGAAGCAGAGCACTTTGCTGTCCTCTCTACAAGGCTGTCCATGCTCTGCAGCGTCCAACCTTTCTTTTTTATTGTGGGGGGGTGGGGTGGGGTAGGGTTGGGGGGTGGAGAGAAGCACGTTAGGCATTTTGAAAATTAGAATACTAGAATCAGCCCAACTAGTGCATCAACAGCCTTCAGCCTTTGGAAGGTGAGTTAGAGAAGCAATTTTACATCTGAATTGAAACCTGAACTCTCATGGCTGCCAGCCCAGATGTTCCCAGAGGTGACCTGTGGCCCAGATGCTAGCAAGGGGAACCCCAGCGCTCTGCTTTTAAAACGAAGTTTCTCTGCCCAAAAGACAGATGGCTCTTTTGGAGGGTCTTGGTGTATCCCCATGGCTCTGATAAATCCTACTTAGACTTGGTCTGGCAGCTCAGTAGCTTAAAAACAAACCAAAAAAAAAAAAAATCTCACGATTTAAAAGACATCCACCGTGACAGGAGGGAAAAGAGAAGGTGGAGAGGACGATGGGGCTGCAAAGCCAGGAGAGGCCTGGGAGGGTCAGAGAGCAATGCATAGGAGTTGCTGTCATTGGCACAGCATTTTGGAGCATCTGAAAGTTAACAGTTTTCTTTTATTAGTTAAAACCATTTTCCCCAGACATGATAATGTGGAACTAAAAGCATGTAGCTCTGACTTGGCCTAGTGGGCAATTTTAAAAGCCCAGTTTCTAAGAATGAAGAGGCTTTACTTGGCATTCCCAGGTCTGTCACACTGCCTCATCAGCTGCCCTGGAAAGGCAGGTCACCTCTGTGTTCTGTGCTGCGCCTCCTCACCCGTACCATGAAAGGAGGCTAGAGAGATGATCACGCCGGGTCCTTCAGAGCCAGGGTTCTGAGTTCTACGACTTCATGACTGACAAGGTCGCAGAACAAAGCAAATTAGAGAGACGTACAGGAAAAGAAAGAAAGGTGAGAACCCCTGACAATCGTTTTTCTTTAAGGATTATTCTATTTCATTTTATTTATTATTACTATTTTTGATTTGCTATAGGCCATGTGTACTCACCAGAGAGAGAGAGAGGGAGTAAAGGGAGGGAGGAAGGGAAGATGAGGAAGCTGCCAGATTTGGGACTTGAACAGTGGTCAGCCATGTGGGAGTCCAGAGCCTTTAACCACCAAGCCACCCGCTGGCCCCCAGATTCTGTTTTGTTTTGTCTTTTTAGAGAGAGAGTTTTGCTATAGGGTATGTGCACTCGACAGAGAGACAGAGAGGCAAAAAGTGAAAAATCAACACACACACACCCCCAGGGAGTATGGCCATCCCTTCTCCATTCTCCTCTCAGGATTTTGGGCATGCATGCACATGCGCCCGATGTGAGTTTTAAGCTGCCGGGTCCAGGACTTGAATTGCATTCGACTACATGGGAGTCCAACGATATAACTATTACGCCATCTGTTGGTCCACCCCAGATTGTTTTTAAGATAATAACAAAAGAGCTACTAATAGTGACTCTTTTTTAAGCACTTACACTGTCCCGACACTCTTCTAAGTGCTCATTGTACATAAACTACTATCCGGTATCCCTTGAACGTGGGGAATTCTATGAAATACTTCAGAATTAAAGATAAGAAAAAAGTGTAAACTAATAATTGACAATTAGAGGTGCCTGGCTTAGCTAAAAATATGGCTGCTTTCTAAAGCAGACTAATAGAACCAAACTAAAATACATATTTAAAGGAAAGGGTTTATAAAGTATAAAGTACACTAAAAATAAAGCATTATTAATAAATAATTATAAAAAGAATATGTAGGTTCACAACTTGAAGAGAAAGAAAAACATCCTTTTTTAAAGATCTTTTTCAGGGCCAGCCAGTGGCATAGTGGTTAAGGTGTAATTTACAGACCCAGCACTTTGAAAAACATGCTAGGCACTTGCGCGTGCCCAAAAGCCCAAGAGGAGAGATGGAAGAGAGACTGTGGCATGACCATCCCCCGGGAGGGGTGCTCTCTCACTTTGGCTTTCTCTCTCTCTTTGGTAAGCATACATGCCCTCTAGCAAATTTTTTTAAAAATTATTTTGAAATAATTATAGATCCAAGGAAGTTGCCCAAGAAGCTGTACAAGAACATCTCACACAGGATAGACTTTTTAAGAAAGGAATTTGGAAGAAAATTGGGGGCGCATAACCAAAAGCAGCACCAGCAGGGAAATGCTATCTGTATTTATGATTACCTTTTAAGTGCGGTCACTACTTTTTTTTTTAAGAAGTTTTTGCTATAGGGTGTGTGCGCTCACCAGAAAGACAGACAGAGACAGAGACAGAAAGCAAGAAATCGCTCCCCAGGGAGGATGGCCACGCTGCAATCCCCTCTCTTCCATTCTCCTCTCAGGATCTTGGGCACGCATGCACACATGCCCGGCATGAGTTTAAGTCACCAGGTCTGGGACTTGAACTGCAGTCAACTACATGGGAGTCCAGTGACATAGCCATTACGCTAAATGCTGGTCCCAGTGGTCACTATATTTTAAGATTTTTTCTTTTCTTGAGGGCTTTTTTTGCTATAGTGTGCTCGCCAGAAAGACAGAGAGAGACAGAGAGACAGAAAGTGAGAAATCACCCCCCAGAGAGGATGGCCATGCCTCAGTCCCTTTTCCTCCATTGTCCTCTTGGGATCTTGGGCACGCACCCACATGCGCTCGGTGTGAGTTTAAGCTACCAGGTCCGGGACTCAAACCACAGTCAACTACGTGGGAATACAGCGACATAGCCATTACACCATCTGCTGGTCCCTCAATTTTAAGATTTTAAAAAGTGTTATAAGAATATTTGTATTATATTCCCAAATTATTTTATTTTCCACAATTATATTATTCAGTGAGAGAAGAGAGATGAAACTTTCTTAGAAGTAAAACTTTTTAATTCCTTAGGAAAGAAATTTTGATATCAAGGCGGTAATGTTCAAAGAATACCTGTGTATATAAAAGTTGGAATTTGTGGCAAAACATAAATTAGGTAATAATAATTTGCTGCATAAAGTAATTCTTTAACAGAGGATTGCTAGAAAGCATTACTGCCAATAACTAACCTGATCAATTTAAAGTAATTTATGAAGAGGTGTAATTTGCATAAAACTTTCATAACAACCTCTCTTGCAGAGATCTATGCAGTTTGTGCTTTGCTATAGTTGAATTTTTGTTTTTGAGAGAGACATTTTTGTTATAGGGCCTGTGTGCTCACCAGAGAGACAGAGAGAGAGAAATCACTCCCCAGGGAAGATGGCCACACTTCAGTCCTTTCTCCTCCTTTCTCCTCTTGGGATTTTGGGCATGCACACACACATGCCTGGTGTGAGTCTTAAGCTATCAGGTCTGGGACTCGAACCGCAGCTAGCTATGTGGGAGTCTAGCAACACAACTATTATACCATCTGCTGGTCCTGACAGGTGAATTTTTTAATAACCCAAGTTATATTTTTGCTTTCTGGAGAATCAGAACTGATCAGCATTTGAGCCATCCGAGACAGGTCAGCGGAGTTGTCCCCGGCCAGTTGTATGTTGCAGCATGTAATGGGGGTCCAGGTGTGGGAACTTCCTTCCCTGACCTTGGGGGCTGCTTAGCCAGGGTAGGGAAGCCACAGTTACACCTCGACTCCTGTTTTGAAATCTTTTACATATTAATCGGATGCCGACTCTGTAGGAGATCATTACTCATGAACATTCATGGTTTTTTAGGGAAAAAACTGAGGCAAACAAACAACTTCATTGACTGGGTTGTTGCTTTTCTCCAGCTCTGACTGACTATCCACACAAATGAACGTCCTAGAAATTAAGCCTGCTTCCCTACATTGGTCATTTATTCTCTTTGCTTCAGGACATCACTGGGGAAATCTGTATTTGTGATAATGATTTTCAAAAGACAAGAAACCCCTTGCATCGTTACTTAAAAGTGTTCTTGTAAGAGAATATGTGCCTAGAATATATGAAGAACTCTCAAAACTCAACAGTAAAACAACAATCCAATTAGATAATGGGCAAAAGACATGAAGAGACATTCTATTGAAGAGGATATACAGATGGCAGATAAGCACATGAAAAAGATGTTCAGCATCATTAGCCTTCAGGGAAATACAAATTAAAACCACCCCGAGATAGTCTACATACCTATCAGAATGGCTAAAGTAAAAAATAGTTACAACATGAAATGCTGGTGAGGATGGACAGAAATGGCATTGCAAATACCTTGCCGATAGGAGTATAAAGTGATAAAGGCCTATCATTGGCGTTTAAAAAAAGAAGAGAAACATATTGCCGAGAGCCGCGCAGGGAAACCTGGTAGTCTAGCACTAATCCGATCACCGGGTTTAGGACACAGAACACCAACTAAACTGTTGTACATGCGTGTACAGTTTGATTCTGGTGTTCCTCTGAACAAAGCAGAGAAAATTACAATACCACAATATTGAACTTAAACTTTCAACTTCTCTACTAAATTAACACACGCATGCACACGCACACTCTAAACATACTGGCAGCTGGTAGCACCTCAGGGAGACACTGAAGGGGAAGCAAGACCCAACATGGCCGGTCAGGGTTTGAGTCCTGCCCTGGTGGCCACAGGCCCAGGATTCTGAGGGCACGGAGAACTAGAGGAAAAAGGATTGCAGGGTGACCAGGAGCATCGGGGGTTGCTCCCCCCACACACACACACACCTTGCTCTTTCTCTTGTGCGTGGATGTGCAGGCACACATAAGCTCTCCGCCTGTGACATGATAAAGTAAAAAAATCTAAACTTAGCACACGCAGTCCCTGCCATAACCAAAGAAGAAAAACCGAAGTATGCAGCTACCATCTGACCCAGCGATTGCATCCGTGCTAGAGAAGTGAACACTTCTGTCCGCAAACGCCTGTAGGTGTACACAGATGCTTTCTTCATCACAGCCAGAAACTGGAGAGAGCCCAGGGGTCCTTGCGCAGGGGAAGGCTGAGCAAGCCGTGGTGCTTCCGACCGCGAGTGCTGCCCGGTAGAGGAAGGGACAGTTACTGCCCGTGCACCACCTAGATGGGTCCCCAGGGTTCTGCGTGGCGAGAGCCAGTCACAAAGGTTACACCTGTAAGATTCCATTTATGTCACATTCCCAAGATGACAACATTGCAGACATGGAAAGCAGTTGCTGGTTGCTAGGCGCCAGTGAGGAAAAGGGGGCTGGAGAGAGAGAATTGCGTGTGGCTGTAAAGGGGCAAGGTAAGAGATCCTTGTGGTGACAGAAGTCTTATCCTGACTCTCCCTATCAATGCCCGGTTACGATATGGTAATATAGTTCCCGAGATGTCAGTTACCTTTAGAGGAAACCAGGTAGGGAATACAAAGTCTCTCTCTCTCTGTGTTATGTGTACGTGTGAATCTACCTATATTTTGAGCTAACTCAAAATAAAAAGCGTGCTGTAAAACAAAACATGCAAAGGAGAATGCGCTCTTTCGGTGGTCAGATTTGGGATTTGGGTAGTCTGCTTAATCAGAGAGGGCTGTCTTCCACGTGCTTTTGCTCTCCCATGCATCAGTGATAGGATTTGATCACAGGCAGAGTCATCTTTTAGGACGCATCTAAGGGCCAGGCGGTAGTGTGGTTGTGGGGGGTGCATTCTCACCTCTTCCCTTTCTCTCTGTCTCTCTCTCTTTCTGTCTCTGGCACACATGCCCTATAACAAATTGGGAAAAAAAAAAAAAAGGAGGGGGGGACATATTTAAGAGGATGAAGAACCCAGGGAAATGAGCCCATCCCGTCCTGAAAAGGAGTATCCATGGAACTTGACAGAGAGAGAAAGAGAGAGAGAAAAGAGACCATGTGCCCTTCAGGCAGGATGGCAAATGGAGAGATCCATTAGCTCCCCAGCTCCCTCCCCCGAAGTCTGGCTGCCTCGCTGGGAGTTGGACTTGAAGCAGGCTAAGTGATTGCCTGTGTCCTGCTCACAGGTCTTTATGGCATGCATGATGGTGAGCTCCTGCCCACCTCCCAGCAGCCGTACTCAGTGTGCAGGTAACTGTGACTCCTCAAGCCCACAGGTAGCTCCAATCCTAGTTTGTCTTTTTGTTCCTGAGGTTTAGGGACACATCAGAGGGAACAGGAGAGCACCTGCATGAGGATGTAGGGTCGTTCTGGTCGGTAGAGGGTGGAGGCCACCGTTAATTCGTGGCACTGATTACATGCCACCGTGTCTTCGTTGGATGAATAAATTAAATAATTTTCTGAGGATAATGTTTTTCTCCTAGGAAGTTTCATAATGTAGCTTAATTGGAAGTCACAGTTTGTTCCTCTTTCTAGTATTAAAGACAGAACCAGCAGTTAGTGTAATGGCTATGTCGCTGGACTCCCACGTAGTCGGCCGCAGTTCACGTCCCAGACCGGGGGGTTTAAAACTCACGCCGGGCGCATGTGCGTGCGTGCCCAAGATCCTGAGAGGAGAATGGAGGAGAAGGGATTGCAGCGTGACCATCCCCTCTGGGGGGTGATTTCTCGCTTTCTGTCTCTATGTCTCTCTCTGTCTGTCTGGCAAGGACACGTGCCCTATAGCAAAAACCTCTCCAAAAAAATAAAAGAGATTTCTCCTCAGATAGAACATTCTCCCAAAGAGAATGGACAGACAGCTTTAGCAGGTAGGAGACCTCCACACGTCTCTCCCTTTCTCTAAAGGCATGGCTGATGGTGAGCAACTTCCTGGGAGTCAAATCCACTTGCTGTTGGAAGAGTTGGATTGAGTACAATCGTAATAATAATAATTGTTAATAACATCATTTGAGGACTAGCAGATGGCATGGTGGTTGTGTTGCTGGACTCCCACATGGCCTACTACAGTTGAAGTCCTGAACCCGGTGGTTTGAAATGCCCAGCAACTGTGTGTGCATGCCTAAGATCCCGGAAGAGAATGGAGAAGGGATTGAGGCGTGGCCATCCCCCCTAGGAGCAGTTCCTCACTTTCCCTCTCACTGTGTCTGTCTGTCCACCTCCCCCCTCCACCCCAGTGAGCACATACGCCCTAAGGCAAAAACCTCTCAAAAAAAAAAAAAGAAAAAGAAAAAAGGTGGAAGGGACCTAAAATAAAACATCTAGATCAGTTTCTTTGTGCATTTCCCAGCATCACCCAAATACTCAGCACTGAAGCTGGGATAGCAACCCAGCCCGTTATTTCAAATTAGTGTAATATGGTGCAGTTTGTTGAGGCTTAAGAGTTAGAGTTGCAGCCTCTGGTTGTGTGGCCTTGGACAAGTGATTTAATTCATTTTGTGTCGCAGTTTCCTCGTCTGTCAAATGGGGTTAATAACACTGGGTCGTCGGGAAAGTCATGACCTATTTTTCTGTACCAGAATGCGTCATGACTTCCCCGACCCCCTAATAGTGTCTGTCTCATGGGTAACAATGAGAACTAAGTAAGATCATGCCCGGTGGTAACAACATGCTTAGTCTACTTCCTGGCATAGAGACAGTATCAGGAGTTATCTGCCATAATTGTTATTTCTTTAAAACAATTTACCAGAATTGGGGGGATCAGCAGGTGGTGTAATGGTTACATTGCTGGAATCCCACATGGCTGACCATGGTTTGAGTCCCAAGAGGAGAATGATGGAGAAGGGATGGATTGTAGTATGGCCATCCCGCTTTCTCTCTGTTTCTCTGACTAGTGCGCGTACCTTATAGCAAAAATCTCTCTCTTAAAAAAAAAAAAATGGGGGGACCAGCAGTTAGCATAATGGCTCTGTCACTGGACACTCCTATAGTCGACCACGGTTCGAGTCCTGGACCCAGTGGCTTAAACTCACGCCAAGCGTGTGTGCATGCATGCCCAAGATCCCAAGAGGAGAATGGAGAAGGGATTACAGCGTGACCATCCCCCCGGTTGGGTGATTTCTCGCTTTCTATCTCTCTCTCTCTCTCTCTGTATTTCTGGAGAGCGCATGCGTCCTAGAGCAATACAATCCCCCCAAAAATAAAAATTTTTACCAGAATTGATTTCTGACCATGCTGCTCTAAGTCACACCTACAGTCCTCCAATTTCTTCATACATTTAATGTGGCATTCATTTGTTTTCTTTCTTGCAGTGGTATCTTAGCTTGGAAATAGGTTATTCCAGGGTGAAGGCAGAGCATGGGCCCCTCGTGGCTCCCAGAACTCATTACTCCCCCACTTTGGTTCCCATACTCCAGCCAGAATACGCACATGTTGAGGTGGAGACCCAGATTCACTGCTTTAGAAGGAACGCTCTTACTAACCGTGGGAGGGTTGAAGGAAGAGCTGACAGGAGCCGACCTAGGCACAAGCCTTGGGAGTGCCCTGTGACTCCTGCCATCATCACTGGGGGAGGGAAGCCGCACTGCTGCCTCCATTCCCGGCGGGATCATGAGCCTGCCTTCAGGAGGGCGGTTACGCTGCTTGATTTTATTTTAGGCTGTGTGAGGATAAGTGAGTGTCCTCCCCGTCATACGTGCCGGGGGATCGTAGTACGTGCCGGGGGATCGGGATGACTTCTGTACTGCACTGTGGCCGTCTCCCAAGTGCCTTCCCGTCGTGCACGGATAAGTGCGCAGTGCAGAACGGCAGTGTCTCCCTGTTTCATGGTACTGGCTGTTCTCATTCATTACAACGCAGTCCCCAAGAAATAACCAGGTAGATAGATTGGTGGTTGTCTTTCCGTAAGGCAATTAAACACAATGAGCTAGTGCTGCCTAGCACCCCTGCACAGTGGTAGGTGAGGGTATGAGGGGCGGAGCCCTGCCAACGCTTCCTCAGGCTCCTGGTAAAACGACAGTGGCCTCCTGGCATTCAAGCCGACAGTGTCATTGCTCCCTAGGAGGACGAAGGTGAAGAGACGTTTGGTTCTGCTTCCATTGCCGTCTCACAGCAGAGCTGCCTGCGGTACTTTAAAGCTGTTGAACTCGTGTTTCCTTGAGACTTGTACCCTGCCTTTTTCTCAGAGTAGCCAGTGAAGCTTACACGTGCACATGCAGGCACATTAAATATTTAGGTGCAGAACAAAGCCGAGACCAACGGGGGCAGACCAGCGATCCGATCGCGGGAGTCGGAGCGATAGCTGGCACCGGATGTGAAAAGACCACAACCGAGAGGGAATCCTCAGCTCTTCTGGCGTCAAAGAGACCTACAGCGTGCAAAAAGGCTTGGTTTTCCTTGGAACTGATCTTAAAACAGGAGTTGTGTGAAGGAGCTTTTATTTATCTATTTTGAACTGCTCTCAACCTCACCCCAGGAGCGCCGAGCCAAACCCCCAATGAGGGTGACCTCCCACTCTGACCCCTGATTGTGCTGGGGGCGGGGCGGGGCAGTGGGCGGAGGCGCCCTTTGTGAAGAGCAAGCGTCAGCCCTTCGCTGTGGATGTGGGCTGTTTGATGCTAATCGATGCTCCTGCGTAGAGATACAGCCTCCTGCATGTGGCAGTTAGGGGTGGCAGTGGGATGTCTCCACATGATACCCATTTCCACAGTCAATTTGGTCAATTCCATGGGAAAAAACATAAGTCATTCCAGCCTGAAAACCAGTCTGAACCGTCATTGGAGGTTATAAAGGCAGCTATGGTTGGCTGACTGAATTTTTCACTTTGAACCAGTTGGTTTTTATATTTTGTAGACATGGCCTTAGTCATTTTGAGCAAGAATCTTAAATATGAGAAAGTGATGTTTTAAAGAAAATTATTTAATTAAATTATTCCTATTATTTTTAATTTGCTGTGGGGCACATGTGTTCACTAGGAA
>NW_006159876.1:1407466-1419406 GCF_000334495.1 Tupaia belangeri chinensis | reverse complement strand
GGAAAGAGAGGGAAAGGGAGAAAGCAAGCCACCAGGTCCAGGACCCAAATCATTGAAGGCCATGTCGGAATCCAGTGCCCCAGCCACACCTGCTGGCCTGACAGTTTAACCATTGGTAGTTCTCTTTAGATAGTTGCAATCACAGTTAGTCAGGCCTTCTATTGCATATCAATTTTGAAGATAAATAGCCTCTTTACTTTTCTTTTTAATTGCCGGAGGCCATGCGTGCTTGTCAGAGAGAGAGAGAGGGAGAGAAAGAAGAAGGAGAAAGCCCCCCTCAGTGGGGAATGGTCACACTGAAGTCCCTTCTCCTCCATTTCTCCATCATGTTGAGATTTGAGGAGCACACACACACATGCCCAGCATGTTTGTCAAACCACCAAAGCTAGGATTCCCACACAGGCAGCCATGTGGGATCTGACTTCCTTAACCACAGGGATATGGGGAGACACTGCTTTGCTGTTGATATATGGACTATTGTTGGTGTAATTAATTAATGTTTTATACTTTGTTATAGACTAGGAGAATGACCATGGTGACCACAAGGCACCTGTGAAACTGGATTATCAATTAATTTGTTAATACATAGTAGTATTAATGATAGCTCAAGTTGTATTTTGAGGATTTTTTAAAATAGATTTATTCATTTATTTATTTTGCCAGAGGATTCATGCATTCACTGGAGAGAGAAAGGAGGAGTGAGAAAGCACCTTTCAGGAAGAATGGTCACAGAGCAATCCCTTCTCCTCCACTTCTTCCTCCTTTCAGGACTGTGGCACACACACATGCACCTAGCTTATTTTGGGAGCCACTGGGTCCAAGGCTAAAACCATACAGACAGCCACGTGGGATCTGTCCACCTTAACCACCATGCCACCTGCTGTCCCAGGTTTATGTTTAATTTTTTTTTTTTTTTTAGAGAGGTTTTCACTATAGGGCGCGTGCGCTCACCAGACAGACAGAGAGAGACATAGAGACAGAAAGCGAGAAATCACCCCACAGGGGGGATGGTCACGCCGCAATCCCTTCTCCTCCATTCTCCTCTTGGGATCTTGGGCACGCATGCACTCGCACCCGGCGTGAGTTTTAAGCCACCGGGTCCGGGACACAAACTGCGATTGACTACGTGGGAGTCCAGCGACATAGCCATTACGCTAACTGCTGGTTCCCGGTTTATGTTTAATTTTAAAAAACACTTTGAGGCTGATTTTTATTCAGTTTCAGGCTCCTATAGAAAACCACTTACTATTATTCTCTACATGACACTTACTATTAGCCTCCTACTTATAAACTCTTCCATTCTTCCCACTACCTGATATTTTTCTAATAATCTTCCAAGCACTTCAAATTATTGGATAGTCCTGCATCTTAACCACCTATTATCTCCTTGGACTGTCACTGCTACAATTCAGTGATTTATTACATCATCATTTAAAAGCCTAGTTCACTATGAAATCTTACTGAAGGACTGGGAAGATATTATGCCTTGTGGTGTTTGGATAATTGTTAGCTCTTCTGTGATCCCAGCAGAAGGGTAAGATCCTGTCATTCTGGGAAAAGCCTGCCTTCAAGTGGAGATGTCATGCTGAACCATAACGAAAATTAACCTCACAGCGTGTGTGTCTGGTCCATAGATTAGATGATCCACATCCTCACTTTCTAGGGTTAAGTCATTGTCTTTACTGACTCTACAGAGCAGTAGCTTATGCTATATATGGTACATTCAAGCTTACAAAATGTTTTCCCCCTTCACTTGATTCATTCAGCTACTCATTGAGCACTAGCTACGTGCTAGGCAGTGCTAATAAGCACCCAGTCTTGTTTAATTCTCCTAACAACCTTGTCAATGTAGGAAGATCAGGTCTCAAGATATGATCAGATATCAAGACCATGGGTGAGATCTGATCTTTTTACACTGGCAAGGTCCTGTTGTGAGAATTCAAGGCTATTCTGAGAATCAAGCAAGACTGTGTGCTTAGCACTGAGCACGTGAGCACAGGTGTGCATATATATGCACTCCTGTGCTCGGGGAGGTTTACATGACTTGTCCAGTCTCACGGTCAATATGCAGGAGCTAACTGTAGGATTTGGGATGAAGTCCAGAGAGTTCTTTTCATGGTCTTACTATTCTTCCTTTGAGATGATCTGAGGAGTCTGTTCAGACTCCTGCAATAGCCTATCTGTGTACATTGACCAAATTTTTCTAAAAGAAAAGAAAATGAGTCCTATCCTATTAAAAGTGGATCATTTTGCATCGTACCTTTATCTCATTGTTTCCAACATGATACTGAGCTTTGTGGGTAAGATGGGTTAGAACTAAATGGCATATTAGGGAATACCAAAGCATGATATTTTGTATGCAGTACATAAAGGGGATCCAGGTTAACTTGGCTTTTCACTAAAGGCTCATGTGTTGCAGTAGAAGAAGGTCATCTCTCTTTAGTGGAATGAAAAGGACCTGTAATTCCAGGCTGCTACACACCTCATTTGTATTTTCTGAGAAAATGTCTCAGTTAAAATCAATGCCTTACTATTCATTTAAGCTCCCTTGCCTTCAATAAAACTAATTGATAAACCCTAATAATTAATGGCCTGATTAAACCAAAATGACTTACATCTGCCCTGATGATTGCCATTTATAATCAGTCACTTTAATGACTCATCTTTTTTGTGCTTTGCTTACAGAAGAAAGGCTAGATGTTTTTAAGTGAGCGGAATGAAAAGCTGTATGCCTTCAATTGCTGTTTGTTTTCCATAACTTGATGTTGCATTAAAAGCATAGATAAAACTACCTCCTTAAAAATAATCTTTTCACTTCATCTGTTCTGCTATTTTGTCTGTAGTTCAGAGGGATATTGAAAAACAAACTAAAAGAAAAAAAGATTTTGGTATCCCTGGAGCTATTCTTTGTTTGCTATAAGGCATGTGCATGCTCATCAGAAAGAGATGGGGGTCGGGGAATGAGAAAACTTCCCCCAGGGAAGATGGCCACACTGCAGTCCCTTCTCCATTCACCTCTCCAGATTTTAGAGAGGAGAATACACACACATGCCCAGGGTATTTTCAAGCCACCAGGTGGAGGACTCCAGACATGCAATGGGCCATGTGGGATCCAGCCACCTTAACCACCATGGCACCTGGATGACCCACGGGAGTTCTTCTTGAACATTGTAGAATTTGTACGTTTTATGTGAAAACTGGAAACAGTAAGTTCCATAGTTTTATGCTAAGACTGTTGATACCTCAAAAATAAGATGGAGTATTTTACTCAAGATAAAGTAAAACTTGAATCTAGGCAGCTATCATTAGTCAGACATTTAGTTTTCAGTTCTGTCACATGAAATCAGATTTTGCTTAATGAAATAAATAGTGTCCTGATACAGTTTATATGAGATCTACTTCAAAAAAAGAATTTGAGGTAACTTATGATATAAGATCAATGAACAAGACATAAACAGAATTTTTTTAACAAAGTCTGCTCATGAAGGGATCACTGCTATGGGACTTGCCTTCACCCATAACAACTAGAACACTGCACAGGGAGAAACCAGACAGTATGAAACAACTATCTTCAGACATTAGATAACAGAAACTGTGAGACATGATCCCTGAGAGAAAGGGAGCAAACACGGTGAGCCCAACAGTTACCCAAACTTTCTGCCTGAACTGAAGAAGCACAGTCTAGAATGCAAGGAGGCCAAAATGTTTAGAATTTATAGGGCAGAGTCCTAGAGGGATAGAAACTATGCAGAAAAAGAGTTAGAAATTGTATAGGCGTTCTGTGAGTCTTTGCCCAAATCTCTGCTTTCATAAAGCAAAATCTTAAAAAGCTAGACAATAAACTACTGTCCTGGAAAGAAAATTTCAGGGGAACTATGATCCAAAGAATTCCCAAAGCTTGGGAAGCTATTTAACTCCAACCAGCTAATGTGGAGAGATCTTGTTAAATACATTGGAGCATTCAGAGAGACTTTAGATGTGTCATGCTTCAGTACTAGGGCTAAACTAGCCCTATGATAGCAGTTACTAGACTCTCTGTAAATAAAAGTTATAAAATAAGCCTAAAATTGTTCAGCTATTTGTAAGTTACTTAAAGAATCACAGTACAATCCAAGAAGTATGGTACTCAGCAACCTAAGATTCACAGTATCCAGTGTCCAAGTAAAACTTAGTAGGCAAGCAAAGACTTTTTTTCTTCTGACTATGGATGAAAGACCATACCCTGTCATAAAAATTATAAATGTGGTCAAGGAGTTCAAGGAAACCATGAGCATGATAAGGAGGGAAATGAAAAGCATAAAAAAGAACAAAGTGGAAAAATGAGATACCAGAAATACAAAAATTTATTTGATGAAATTAGATTGGATTAGATACTGCAGAAGATTGGTGATCTTGAAGTCAGATATAAAAATGATCTAAACTTACTACAAAATTTCTCTTTTCTACTACTAGAAAGAAGAGAGTTGAAAAATGAACACAGCCCCACTAATCTTTGAAACAGCATCGAGAAGTGTAGGATATATGTATAACTGAATTGTCAGAAAGAGAATAGAAAAAAGAAAATGAATACTTTAAAGGAATACTAATGATCTAAAGCTTTCTAAATTTAGTGAAACCCGTAACTCCACTGACCTCAGGAGCTCAGCAAATTCAAACCAAACCAAACACAAATCCACAGCAAAGCTCCTCAGAATCAAAAATTTGAAAGCCAGTGATGAGAAAGAAAATCATTAAAAATATTCAAAGAAAACAGAACGTATTAGAGGAGCCAGCAGGTGGCTGGCTTGGTGGTTAAAAGTGTTGGACTCCCACATGGCTGACCACGGTTCAATTCCCAGACCTGGGTGACTTTCTTTCTTACTTTCCCTCTTCCCCTCTCCATCTCTCTTGTTCTCACTCTTGCTCTGTCCCTCTCTGGTCAAATGAAATAAATAAAGTTAAATAAGATAATTCTTTAAAAAAAAAAAAAAAGGAACATATTAGAGAGAAACAATGGTACAGATGACCACAGAATTTTTGTCAGAAGCTATTCAAGACAAAAGGTACTGGAAAGTTTTTAAATGTTGAAAGAAAAACTTCCACTTCAAAATTCTATGCCCAGGGGCCAGCAGGTGGCATGGTGGTTAAGGGCGCTGGATTCCCACATGGCTGACCGTGGTTTGAGTCCTAGACCTGGCGGCTTGCTTTCTCTCTCTCTTTCTCTCATTCTGTCCCTCTCTAGTCAAAGTAAAATAAGCAAATGAATAAATAAATAAATAAAGTTAAATAAAATAATTCTTTAAAAAAAATTCTATGCCTAGTGAATATATTTTCCAAAAATAACAGCTAAATAAAGACCTTTTTTTTTTTTCTTTTGGGAGAGGTTTTTGTTATAGGGCGCGTGTGCTTGTGAGAGAGACAGACAGATAGTGAGTAATCACCCCCAGAGGGAATGGCCACACTGCAATCCCTTCTCCTCCATTCTCCTCTCGAGATCTTGGGTACACACGCACATGTGCCCAGCATGAGTTTAAGCCACCAGGTAGGTCTGGGACTTGAATCGCAGTTGACTACATGGGAGTCCGGCCACATAGCCATTATGCTAACTGCTGGTCCCAGTAAAGACCTTTTTTATACAAAGAAAGCTGAGATAATTCATTGCCAGTACACAGCATGATAAAAAAGATGAAAGAAAGTTATTTAGAAATAAGGTGCAACCAGTAGGTTGGTGTAATGGCTATGTGGCCGGACTCCCACGTAGTCGACTGTAGCTCAAGTCCCAGACCCGGTGGCTTAAACTCACGCCAGGCATGTGTGCATGCGTGCCCAAGATCCTGAAAGGAGACTGGAGGAGAAGGGATTGCAGCATGGCCATTCCCTCTGGGGGGCGATTTCTTGCCTTCTGTCTCTCTTTTTCTCTCTGTCTTTCTGGTGAGTGTACATGCTCTATAGCAAAAACCTCAGAAAGGAAGAAAAGAAAGAAAAGAAAGAAAAGAAAGAAAAGAAAGAAAGAAAGAAAGAAAGAAAGAAAGAAAGAAAGAAAGAAAGAAAGAAAGAAAGAAAAGAGAAGAGAAGAGAAGAGAAGAGAAGAGAAGAGAAGAGAAGAGAAGAGAAAAGAAAGAAAAGGAAAAAAGAAAAAGAAAAAGAAAGAAAGAAGGAACATTTTACCAGATGGATGTTTAGAGGGGCCATCAGGTGGCATGGCAGTTAAAGTGATGGACTCCCACATGCCAACTCTGGTTCAAGTCCCAGACCTGGTGGCTTGAAAATAACTCCAGGCACATGTGTGCCCAAAATCTCAAGAAGAGAATGGAGGAGAAAGGATTGCAGTATGGCCATCCCCTTGGGGGAAAGAAGGGTGTGATTTCCCACATTCCCTCTCACTGTCTCTCTCTGCCTCTCTCTGGGGAGCACATGTGCCCTATAGCAAACCTTAATTTTTAAAAAATTTGTAAATGACAATTATTTAAAGCAAAAATACAGACATGATGTAGTGAGAGAAGAAAGATGTGTAAGGAATAAAATGGAAATATACTGTTGTAAGATTCATACATTATAAATGAAATGTCCTAATACTATTCGAAGGTAGACAAGGAGAAGTTTTAAAAAGTATATGACCCCCCACTTCAAACTGGAGCTGTCAAAGTTCAGTTTACAGGTCAAATTTGGCTCCCTGCCCATCTTTATAGACAAAATTTTATTGGAACACAGCCATAACCATTTGTGTACATGTGGTATATGGTTCCTTTTGTGCTACAGTGGCAAAATTTGAGTGGTTGTAACAAAAAACCATATGGCTTTTGAGGCCTGGGATATTTATTTTATGGCCCTTTACAGAAAAAGCTTTACCAACTTCCAGTTTAGAAGCCAATTATAAAAATTAGTAGAATGCTCAAAAATAGCCCAACTAACACAGAAGATGGAAAAGAAGAAAAAAAAGGAATAAAGAATAGATGAAACAAATAGTAAGACAGTTTAAACCCAACCATATCAATAATTACATTAAATGTAAATGGTCTAAATATTCCAATTAAAATCACAGATACTAGGCTATTTAAAAGAGCAAGACCCAAATATATACTGTTTTTAAGAGAGTCATTTTAAATAATAACTGGTAGACCATCAAAACATAAATCAGACTGTTTAAAGCAAAAGTAACAACACATTCTGGGGTTTATAAAAATGTATGAGAATGGATAAACCCAATCAACAGAAATCATTTAGTGGTTGCAAGAAGTTAGAGGTCAGGGTGGAGTTGACTTTGAATTTAGGGAGCAATGGATATATTCTGTAACTTGATTGTGGTGTGCTTACATGGATGTATACATTTGTCAGACTTATCGAACTACATCCAAATAGCTTGTATTTTAAATGAAATTTTACTTTAAAAAGTAAAATGAAATGAAGAAATTTCTTCAAATATTGTGAACTTTCAGAAGTCAAATCATAGGGAAGTAAACTGGGTTACGTTGGTCATTTTTATTGGGTCATCGAGAAAGTCATGATGCATTTTTGCATAGAAAAACAGAAAAATACATCATGACTTTCCTGGCAGCCTGATAAATGATGGCCTGAAGACCCAACTAATTGGGTTAATTCAGAAATGTATTAGATTGGGGCTAAGACCCAAAAGGCTTTATTTATTTATTTTAAAGTTTATCTATTCCATGAGAGAGATGGTACCCCTGTCTTGATGACACCATTTACCATGGCCTTAGCCAGCCCAGATCATGGGCACAGCTGTACCTGGCTTACTCAGGTACGTCTCTACATGGGAACCAGCAACCTTCCCGTGTGTTTACCTTGACAAGCACCATGTTTTCCTTCTGAGTCACCATTTGGCTCCAAACCTTTATTTTTTAAATGTGCAGCCAGGCTTGGGGGTTGTGTACTTATATAATTGTCATTGTGTTTATTATAAGAAACATGCCATTTGTTGAGAAGGAAAATCCCATTTGGAGTATACATAAGCAGCACTGTCATCCTGAAGTTCCATGGGCAGTATTTTTGGTTGAAGAATATGCCAGCAGCTCTTTAGCATGCATGCTCCAATAGGGTCTTACTCATGTTTCTCTCCACAGCACCTAGTACCATGCCTGGCATATGGTAAGGTACCAATAAATACTAGTTAAATTAGTATTTTTATATGACCATGGATACTTCATAGAAGGAAGAGTATCATTTTGATGCATATTTATTCTGAAGTGTATGGTATTAAATAGGGGAAAATGCTGCCCATTCTTAGGCCACATTCATGCTTTTCTCTATAAGCATGCTAGCTCTGTTGCATAGAGACATCATTCACTCACCAGGTGTTCAACAAATACTGCTTCCTACATGTACCAGACTCCACCATTCTAGACATAGCAGTGAACAGAACAGATCAAGTTGCATTAATGGCGCTTCCCTGAAAGAGAGAAGGACCGAAAATTAACCTGTTTATACAATATGCTGACATTGTATTGATAGTGCTGAATGTTGAGAACACTGAACCAGGGAAAAGGAAAGAACGTATCGGGTTGGGAGAGTAGAGCTGTGTCATACTGGGGGTGCAGGGAAGAAAGTATCTTTTGAGCACAAGCGGTGCCATGCATACATGTGGGAGCAGAGTATCCCAGGGACACAGCACCACAGAGCAGGCACATGCCTGGCAAGGAGGTAAGGGTGGTGAGGATGAACTCACAGAGGTGGTGGGGGCCAGCCCATGCGGGCCGAGGAGACCACTGTGCGGACTTCACATTTTGCTTTGAGTTGAGACACCTTTGGAGGTTTTTACAAGGACCACTTTAGGTGCTGCATTGAACATAGACCAACTTTATAGAGCAAGCATCAAATTAGGAAGCCACTTGATAGCCTTGTTGAGGAATGAGTGCGTATGGTCTGGCAAATATAGCTCCTCGTAAACATTGTGAGGTTTTTTTGTTTGTTTGGGGTTTTTTTTTGTTTGTTTGGGTTTTGTTTTTGGGTTTTTTGGGTTTTTTTGGAGAGGTTTTTGCTATAGGGCGCATGCGCTCGCCAGCGAGACAGCGAGACACAGAGAGACAGAAAGCGAGAAATCACCCCCCAGGGGGGGATGGCCACGCCACAATCCCTTCTCCTCCATTCTCCTCTTGGGATCTTAGGCACGCACACACACGCGCCCAGTGTGAGTTTAAGCCACCAAATCCAGGTCTCCAACTGCGGTTGACTACGTAGGAGTCCAGCAACATAGCCATTTCGCTAACTGCTGGTCCCACTCTGCTCCTCGTAAACATTAAATTGGTTTTTTGTTTGTTTGTTTTTTTGAGAGGTTTTTGCTATAGGATGTGTGTGCTCACCAGACAGACCAGACAGACAGAGACAGACAGACAGAAAGTGAGAAATCACTCCCCAGGGGGAGTTTGTGGCAGGACCAGATAGACTAAAACCTAAGTTTTCTGTGGTTACCTGAATCTATTGACTTTGTTTAAAGGAATCTGCTAAGCTCAAGCTATGTCTCAAGATATTACCAGGGAGAGAGACATTTAGATTTGCAAATCTAGTAGTATTTTCAAAGCCATTAGCCAGTGAACAGGATACTTTGAATGTATGAAGTATATTCCTACCTTGTGAGCTTATTTCTTGGGGTGATAATACCCATATCAGCAAATATGGCAAGTAGCTACTAGTATAAAGTGTCATTTGCTCAATACCTCCCCCAAAAATAATAATACAGGGGCCAGCAGGTGGTGTGGTTGATAAAGGTGCTGGATTCCTACATTGGCCAACTGTGGTTTGAGTCCTGAGCATGGTGACTTGCTTTCTCACTTTCCCTTTCTCTCTCTCTCTCTCTCTGTCTCTGGTCAAATTTTAAAAAATAATAATAAATGAAATTAAATAAATAATTCTTTTGAAAAATGATACAGACGGTAGATGTTACAGCAATTCTAGGGAAGTGATGACTTTGACAGACTGAGTAGTTAGGGCAGCAGGAAGGCAGGTGCTAGAGATGAAGAGTGTAACTGTAACTGTGGTCAGCCCTGTGGGAGTCCAGTGCCTTGACCACCACACCACCTGCTGGCCTAAACATTTTTTTAAAAAGAAAAAAAAATGTTCATTAACTGTCTCTAAATGATGTGGTGACTTAAGAGTAGTTTGCGACCAGCAGATGGTATAATGGTTATGTTTCTGGACTCCCACATGGCTGACCATGGTTCAAGTCCCAGACCTGGCGGCTTGAAACTCATGCTGGGCATGTGTGCGTGCACGCCCAAAATCCTGAGAGGCGAATGGAAGAGAAGGGACTGATGTATGGCCATCCCTCCCAGGGGGGTGACTTGTTGCTTTATGTCTGTCTGTCTTTCTCTGTCTCCAGTAAGCACACACGCTCTATAGCAGAAATTTATCTTTAAAAAAAAAAAAAAAAGTAAAGAGTAGTTTAAGATGCCAGGACATAGAAGAACACATTGTTGGACTGGCCCTGTAGCACAGCAGTTAAGTACTGGGTCTAGGGAGCTGGGGCCCACATGGCCTACCTGAGGCTCAAATCCTAGCCCCAGTGGCTTGAAAAACTCACCAGGTGTATGCACACATGCCAAAATCCTGGCAGGATGGGCAAGTGGGAGGAAAAGGATTGTGTGTGACCACACCGCACTGGGGAGTTCTCGCTATTTCTCTTGCCTTCTCTTGAGCATATATACTGTCTGGCAATAACGTGTGTGTGTGCGCACGCACATGCGTGTGTGTGTGTATAAAACTTTAAACAAAACAGATTTTCCAAGAGGAAAATATTTAGTTGAGGGTTATAAAGATAATTAATTTTGGAAAATAAGAATAGGCCATGTAGAATCTAACATTTGTTTCAGTTCAGTAAATGTTCATTGAGTGTCTGCTGTGGCTGTCGGTAATGTGTTGTGTCAGCAACTATTGGGGTGCACTGAAAAATACAAGTATATACATATATATATATATATATGTATATGTATATATACACACACATACATGCACTTTTCTTTTTTAGTTTTCTGTAGGGCATATATATTTGCTGGAGGTGGGGGGAGTGAGAAATCACCTCCTGGAGGGGATGGCCATGCTGCAATCCCTTCTCCTCTGTTCTCTCTGGATTTTGAACACACATGCACACAAGCCTGATATGATTTTTCAGGCTGCCAGCCCGGGACTTGAACCACTCAATTGGCCATGTGGGATCCAGCCACCTTAACCTCCATGCCTCCATGCCACCTGCTGGCCCCAGTGCAGTTCTGTTCTTAAGAAGTTCACATGCTGGTGGGTTGGGGGCCACAACAGGGAATGTTTAACTTGCTCCTTCAAAATAAAAACGATGGAGTGGAAGTGGCATATTTAAGGTTTGATATGATGGTAGTTCAAGAATTACACTGAAATTGGGGAAAACTGGAAATCTAGAGACCAGTTGATAAGAAGAGTCTGCACCCACCTAAGCTTACCAGCTCATGTTCAAAGAGCGCCCCAGGTGGAGGTTACAGCTCAGACACGTGCTGCAGTGAACCCCTCGTCACCGAGACAGGACTGTCAGTGTAAAATAGTGCTGCACACTCGTGGTCGCCACGCCCTCATCCGCTCATCCACTCAGCACATACTAATCAAGCACTTACTGTAGGCCTGACCACATCCCCGCCTTGATGGAGTTTGCATTCTCGGGACAGCCAGGCCAGGCCAAGTGAGCTGTGCGAGCAGGTGCCCAGCATGTTGTCAGCCACATAGTAAGGAGCCAGTCACTGTTGGTTACTGGGTTTGAACTTGAGATTCGAATGAAGTCCTTACTTTGGGGAAGGTACCTCTACAAGGTAGTTGTGCTGGGACCATGCAGTTAACACAAGCTGAGTATGAAAGAACAGCCCCTCATGCCTAAAAGCAAGGACTCGGCTGAGGAGAACTGTTTGCAAGGTCAACAGTTTTATGAGTTCTGGACCTCCATTGTGTTGCTGGACTGGCCTGCACTCAATTTCTCTGCCATGAGCCTTA